>NC_143397.1:204556546-204881546 GCF_052110815.1 Crocodylus siamensis
ATTTTGCCTACATATGGAATCACTGAAGATAGTTAAAGAAGACTTCATCCGCAGTAATTTCAGAAATAGTTACTTTCTGGTGCCTCTGTGGTGTTTTGGCAATAGAAAAGTGTACCTTTAGCAATGTGATATGGTCCTCACTTTGTTTATTGCCACTGAATTCTTTGGAGATGGTTATGAAATCAGAGACAGAATCATAAATTGAAGTGAAAAATAAGCAGCTAAAGCAGAAAAACATTTAAGAAATAAAATTTTTGACTCAGACTATCCTTTCATCTAGGAGGCGATTCAGGGAAAGAAAATCTCATTAAAAATTCTCCCATGGAGTGCCTTCCCTTTCCCATTCCTTCAAGATGCTGGGGTTGCCCTCAGATGAAATAGGCCAGTAATACCAGGGCAAATACAACAGATCTGCAGAGATCTATTTGATATTTAGTTCATCAGTGGTCCACACCTGTGCTATCTACCAGCACCTCCTTCAGTCTCCAGCATAAGTCATTCCTTAGATGAGCACTCCATAAAAAGTTAATACAGCCTGAGACTGCATTATCTTTTATAGTGGCTTTCACTGTGATTAAGATGGGTACAAGTTGTGACCACTGTGACCCCATTTCTAGCCGACTCACAACTTCCTCTAACCTTCTCCATTTCTTTCTCATGTATTTGAGCAGAATCCCTTACTACAGAATGTCTTCCAATATATCTGGAGGGGTAGTGCTAGAGAGGGAGCAGGATGGAAGGATGCTGCAGTAGCTAAAAAGCTCTAATACTATATTGTATCAGCATAATTTTCTCAATATTTAATTCTTTTTTGAAGTTAAGATATTTAAGTAGGATGTCACAGTCTCTTGTGAACTCATGTATTTAAGTTTATAGTAAAAAGCATTATGAAAAGATTTTAAAAATGTTCTGGCACACACACAGGAGCTATTTTTCAGTTAAATATAACTCAATGGGTGCATTTACACATTATTAATGCACTGTAAGTTTATTGCACATAAGCTTTCCTATGGAGTGCATCTATACATGCACTGGTAGGGAGCAAATTTGCTTCCAACAGAAGGAATTCAGTACAGGGCTACTCTTGCCCTGCTCTGACACCCTACAGCAACCAGAGGGAGCCCCAGGCTCCTGCAGATGCCAGCCACAAGCTAGCAGTGCACATCAGGGTCAGGCCCAGGCACTGTGGGGATGGGGGAGCTCTGGGGCAGCTGCCTCCTAGTGCTACACCCCAATTGGCAGAGGAGGGTGTGGGTCTGGGAAACTGTCCCCTTCTAAAAAAAAAAAAGCCAGAGGTTCCTGGCTAGAGGGTCTTTCCCTTCACTCGGGGTCAGTCCAATCACAATATCTGGAGTCAGGAAGGAATTTTCCCTCATGGTTAGAATAATATGGATTGTAGGGGGTTTTGCCTTCTTTTGTAGTGGGTGGGGCATGGCCCTTTACCTGGGATCTCTTGACAACCTTTTACAGAAGCAGGATGTTGGCTGCCATGGTTCTCCTGCTTTATCTGTGGCAGGTTAGAGTGCTATGTCTTGTGGTGTGTCAGGACTGACAGTAGTTTTACAGAGTTTAGATTATGAATTTGTACAGAATAGTTTGCATAGGGATCCTCCTGCCTCAGGCAAGGGGATGACCTCTGGAGGTCCCTTCCAGCCCTACTTCTCTGTGACTGTGTGAAAAGAACACATGAGGCCCAGGACAGGGGAGAGGGCAGACCGTGAACGATGTGTGCCCCTGGTGCCTGGGGGTTACAGCAGTGCTGGCAGCGGCAGGAGTACAGGGGTGGCAGTGGAAGCATGGCAGCAGTAAGCAGGGAGCTCCCACACACACCGCTGGCACTGTCAGCAGTGGGGGGGGGGGGCATGTAGCAAGTGCCAACCAGGGGTCAGCAACCATCCACAGATGCCACCAACAGTGGTGGCCAGAGATGATCACTGACGATCCGCAGATGCTGCCAATGGTTTTGCCAGTGGGCGGCGGGGGCAGGTGTTGGTGAGCGGTGACTGTCTGCAGGCACCTCCGACAGTGTCAGCAGCACCTTTTCATAGCGGGTGCACTGCCATGTTCAGGGGGTGCACATCCACCCAAATGTATCCCCTACGCATCGCCAGCGGAATAGACCAATGGAGTGCCACAGTGTGGTCACTGCCGTCACTGCACATCCAGGTGGAACTTGCTACATACCTCCTGCAGAGTCAAATTGGGTAGTGGCTGAGGAAGGAGTGCATGCTTTTGTTGCAGCCATTCCTGGTCTGACCCTGCACAGAGTTATTGGTTGCTGCCACTGTGGGATAAAAATGTCCTGCATGCCTATGCTTTCAGAAAGTGCATTGTATATAGGCAGACAGGCTCTTCTGCAGCTCTTCCCGGTTCGGCTTTGAAATGCTTCCTGAAAATGAAGGCTTGTGGGGCAGGTTCATCCCCTGGTAGTGGAAGTTTGGAGATAGACACTGCTGCTACCAGGTAGAACTCCCCCACATGCCTCCATTTTCAAGAGGCATATCAGAGCTGAACCAAGAAGCACTTCAGCAGAAGTGACATGCCTACCAGTATAACATCATGCTGCTCATTTCAACTGTGTTGTGCCTGCTAGAAACAGAAGCCCACAGGCCAGTTTCACTCAGCAGTAGTGGTGCCAGTGACACAGCACCCCGGCAGGTTCAGTTGAGAACCACTGGCTTAGGAAAAGAATTAGTATGGACAATGGAGAAGCAGATGTCCTGGATTGTCACATGATTGGCTCCTGTTTTAGTCAAGAAATGTTCAAACTCTGACACAGAAGTGGTATGGATCTTATGTTAATACAATACAGATTGTCTGGTATTTTACCTGATCTCCCTATTCACAGTTTCATAGGAAATCACCTTTCTCTTTCACTGCTTAATATCTTTTTGGTAACTACAGCAATTGCTTAAATGAAAAGAAATGATGCAAGGGAAAATCAACTTTTTTTTAAGTGAGCATTGGCTTTGGGTGCCCACTTTGACAGACATAAAGGGACCCGATTTTCAGGGTAGCAATGCTCACCATTTTCTGAAAATCAAACAATGTCTAGGGGCAGATATTGCAATCTTGTAAACTGCCCTCAAGAATGGGTTGAATAAGCTTTTTGAAAAAAAATAAAATTTCATAGATTTCATAGATTGCATAGACATTAGGGCTGGAAAGGACCTTGGAAGATCATCGAGTCCAGCCCCCTGCCCCAGGGGCAGGAAGTCAGCTGGGTTCATAAGATCCCAGCAAGAAAAACATCCAGGTTTCTTTTGAAGGCGTTCAAAGTAGGTGCTTGAACCACCTCCAGCGGCAGGCTATTCCAGACCTTGGAGGCCCAGACAGTAAAGAAGTTCTTCCTTATGTCCAGCCTGACATGGTCCTGCAGGAGTTTATGACCATTTAACCTAGTCATCCCTTGGGGCACTCTGGTGAACAAACGTTCCCCCAGATCTTGGTGAACCCTCCTTATAAACTTATGGGTGGCTGAACCTGTGCTTTTCCAGGCTGAAGAGTCCCATGCCTCTCAGCCTCTCATCATAAGGTCTGTTTTCCTGACCTCTGATAATGTGCATGGTTCTCCTCTGCACTCTCTCAAACTTCTCCACATCCTTTTTGAATAGAGGAGCCCAAAACTGGACGCAGTACTCCAGCTGCGGCCTCACCAAGGCCGAGTACAAGGGGAGAATGATGTCCCGGGATTTGCTTGAGAATGCAAGCCAAGGTTTCACTCATTTTTACTAGCTGCAGCATCACATCGAAGGCTTATGTTCATCTTGTGGTCAATCATGACCCCAAGTCCATCTCATCCGTAGTGCTAGCCAGCATAACGCTGCCGAGCCTATAGACATGCTGCAGGTTTTTCCTCCCAAGGTGGAGAACTTTGCATTTTTTGGTGTTAAACACCATCAGGTTATCATCCACCCATTTCCTGAATCTGTCAAAGTCAGCCTGGATTACCCCCAGTCCTCAGGTGTGGATGCTTTACCCCAAAGTTTGGAATCATTGGCAAACTTATAGTTTCATAGTTTCATAGTAGCTAGAGTCGGAAGGGACCTAGGAAGATCATCTAGTCCGACCCCCTGCCTTGGCAGGAAAGAGCACCGGGGTCAGATGACCCCGGCAAGGTGCTCATCTAACTTCCTTTTAAAAATCCCCAGGCTAGGAGCCTGCACCACTTCCCCTGGAAGCCGGTTCCAGGCCCTAGCCGCCCTGACTATGAAGTAGCGCCTCCTAATATCTAATCTAAACCTATCCTCCGCCAGCTTGTGACCGTTATTCCTGGTCACTCCTGGCAGCACACAGGGGAACAGGGACTCCCCCAATACCTGCTGATCCCCCCTGACCAGTTTGTAGCAGGCCACAAGGTCCCCCCTTAACCTTCTCTTGTGGAGGCTAAACAGGTTCAGGTCCCGTAGCCTCTCCTCATAAGGCCTGCCCTGCTGACCCCTGATCATACGAGTGGCCCTCCTCTGGACTCTTTCCATATCGTCCACGTCCCTCTTGAAGTGTGGCGCCCAGAACTGGACGCAGTACTCCAGCTGCGGCCTGACCAGTGCCGCATAGAGGGGGAGGATCACCTCCCTGGACCTGCTCGAGATGCATCTGTGGATGCATGACAGGGTACGGTTGGCCTTCTTGACTGCCTCCCCACACTGCCGGCCCATGTTCATCGTGGAGTCAATGACGACTCCAAGATCCTTTTCCATCTCCATGCTGGCAAGAGGGGAGTTCCCCAACCTGTAAGTGTGGTGCCGGTTCTTCCTCCCCATGTGCAACACCTTGCACTTATCAGTGTTAAACCCCATCCTATTCTCATCCGCCCACCATTGCAACCTGTCAAGGTCAGCTTGTAGCCTGTTGCACCCTTCTGGTGCACCCACATCCCCCCACATCTTAGTGTCATCAGCAAACTTGAACAGGGTGCTTTCTACCCCGTCATCCAAGTCACTGATGAAGATGTTGAACAGTGCGGGCCCGAGGACCGAGCCCTGCGGAACCCCACTGCCCATGTCCTTCCAGGTCGAGAAGAACCCATCCACTATCACCCTCTGGGTGCGGCCCTCTAACCAGTTGGCGACCCATTTGACCGTGTGGGCATCGACCCCACAGTCTCCCAGCTTTTTGATGAGGACAGGGTGAGAGACAGTGTCGAAAGCCTTCCGGAAGTCCAGAAAGACTACATCCACAGCAACCCCTGCGTCTAATGATTTGGTGACCTGATCGTAAAAGGCCACCAGGTTGGTCTGACAAGATCTGCCACTGATGAACCCATGTTGGTTGCCCCTGAGCATGCATTCCCCCGCAAGGCCCTCCTGGATGTGTGCCAGGATGATTTTTTCAAAGAGCTTACCCGGGATTGAGGTAAGACTAACTGGCCTATTGAGGTAAGACTAACTGGCCTGTAATTTCCCGGGTCCTCTTTTTTTCCCTTTTTGAAGATAGGGACTACATTGGCCCTCTTCCAGTCCTCCGGCACCTCACCAGAGCACCACGAGTGCTCATAGAGCCGCGCCAGGGGTCCCGCAATGACCTCGGCCAGTTCCTGTAGAACCCTAGGGTGAAGATCGTCCGGACCAGCGGACTTGAACACGTCCAGCTTCTCCAGAAGTACCCTAACTAACTCCTCGCTAACCCCTGGCCCAGGCGTGTCTCTCCCGGGGCCCGAAGGGGGCCCAGCAGGGAGGTGGCTGAACTGGTCCCTACTTAGGAAGACAGAGGCAAAGAAATCATTAAATATGTTAGCTTTGTCATCTGGCATGATGACTAAGTTGCCCATCATGTCCTGCAGGGGCCCCACATTACCCGGGACCCTCTTTTTACCCCCTATGTATTTGAAGAAGGACTTCTTATTGTCCTTAATCCGGGAAGCTAGTCCTATCTCCATCTCTGCCTTGGCCTTCCTGACTGCCCCCCTACATCCTCGGGCGACTGTAACATAGTCCTTCTTGGTGATGACCCCATCCCTCCATTGGGTATATGCCTCCCTTTTAGCAAGGAGACATTCCCAGATGCTCCTAGTGAGCCATGGGGGTTTATGTGCCCTCCTGCTCCCTTTGACCCTTGTTGGGATTACCTCCCTTTGGGCATGGAGGATCATCTCCTTAAGGAGCAACCACTCACCTTGGACATCTGGCTCCCTTCCCCTCTGGGTCCTCAGCGCTTCCCCAACGATCCTCCTTAGCTTGTTGAAGTCAGCCCTCCTAAAGTCTAGGGCTGTTGCCTTGCTGCAGCCCTTTGCCACCTTACGCTGGATGGTGAATTCCAGCAAGCGATGATCACTGTCTCCCAGGTGGCCCATCACCCGCAGCCCCCTCACCAGGTCATCACCCGTGGACAGCACCAGGTCCAACAAGGCGTCTCCCCTGGTGGGGCTGTGCACCTCCTGGGTTAGATGGAGGTCCTGCACTCTGGTTAAGAACCGACGTGAGCGATCAGACTTAGCTGACTGCTCTTCCCAGCAGATGTCTGGGAAGTTCAGGTCCCCCATGATGACCACATCCTTAGCCCTCACTACCTCTGTGAGCTGATCTAATAATTCCTGGTCTAGCTCTTCTCCCTGGTTGGGAGGTCTATAGTAGACTCCCACCGTTAAGTCTCTCCCCCCCCGGACTGCCTTTTACTCTAACCCAGAGCACCTCAGAGTGCCCCCCCTCTACCCCCTTGCTAATTGATGAGGAAGTATATTCCTCCTTGATGTAGAGTGCTACTCCTCCACCTTTCCTTCCTATCCTGTCCCTCCTGTATAGCCTATAGCCCTTGACACTCACCGCCCAGTCATGCGATGAGTCCCACCACGTTTCTGTGATCCCCACTATGTCAGGGCTGGTGACAGCTAGGAGGAGGGCGAGTTCCTCCTGCTTCTTCCCCATACTTCGAGCATTCGTGTAGAGGCATTTGAGGCCTCCAACGGTTGTGCCCACTGACCCCCTAGTCTCAGCAATGCCCCGTCCCCCATCACTTACCTGTTTCTCCCTTTTGACCATTGGTCTGGGCTCGCTGGCTGTTGCTGGGCCTGGCAGTTCATCGTCTCCTCCGCCCTCATCTTCCCCCTCCCCCGACGAGCCTAGTTTAAAGCCCGCCGAAGGAGGTTCACCAACCTGGAAGAGAACACACGCTTACCTTTAGGGGAAAGGTGGAGCCCATCCCATCCCAGCATGTCTCTCATCACGATGTGCCGGTCATGGCTGAGGAAGCCAAAGCCCGCCTCGAAGCACCATTCCTGTAGCCGCCAGTTGGTCTCCGCTATGCACATCTCGTGGCGTCTGCCTCGACCACTCACTGGCAGGATGGAAGAGAAGACCGCCTGTGTGCCCATCTCCCTCAGCACGCCTTCCAGAGCATGGTAGTCCTCCATCAGGCAATCAGGGCCTCTCCTGGCTGCATCGTTAGTACCCACATGGACAAGGACCATGGGGTAATAATCGGTAGGCTGAATGATGGACTGGAGCATCCCCTTCACATCCTGAATCTTCGCTCCGGGCAGGCAGTAGACCTCACGTGCTGAGGGATCCTGGCGACAGATGGGGCTCTCCGTACCTCTCAGGATGGAGTCACCAATCACGATGACGCGACGCTTCCTCCTCTTAGGCCTCTTGACTCCCACCGCCCGCACAGGACATTGTGTGCGCAGAGTCTCCTCCCTGGTATCTTCCACTGCTCCCTCCTCCTCCAGGGCTGCCAGGGCCTCATACCTGTTCTCCAGATGGACAGGAGGAACTGGTGCCGCAACATGGTTAATAGCCCTGGCACAGGAGACCGTCTGCCACTCAGCAGTGGAGGGCTCATCCCGGGCTGCCCTCTCCTTGGTCGTACCACCCTGCAGAGAAAGAAAATACCTATCAATTTCCTCCTCTGCCTCATGGATTCCCCTCAGCCTGCTAACCTCCTCCAGGAGCCCCCGCACCCGTTCCTCCAGGGTCCTAAGGCGGATACCTACAGGACAGGTGCAGGAGTCCCCAGTCCCTGCCCCCCCAGACCTTGCCGGGCAGTTCCTGCAGGCCAGGGGGTTGGAGGACGGCAGCCCCCCCGAGGGCTCCGTCTGGGTGGAGGCCTCGGACAAGCCCCGGGAAGGCTGCGCCCCCCGGGCAGAGACCCTGGCAGAACTCCGTGTCGACACCATCGCAGGAGTTACTGCCCTTACTAGCAGAGCAGGGGTCAGCCTCTGGGCCTCGCCTGCTCACCCGCCGGCGCGAACGCCGCCGCAAACGCCGGCGCGCTCTTACAGACCGCGCCTGTTTGCGCGCTCTGTTCGTGCGGCTCAGGAGCGCGGCTCCCTACCGGCTCGGCTAAGGGGGACCCGGGGGGCTTCCCCTCTGGATCCGGCTCAGCTGCGCTGGCCCCTCAGTCCCTCAGCCCCACTTACCTTAGGGGGATCAGCTGCTGCTGCCCCCTCAGCTGCTCCGCTCGCCGCTGCTGCCATCTCCTCCGCTCTCCTCCGCTCCGGGTCCAGAAAGGAGGCACATGTGTGGGAAGGGCACACGTGCGCCTGTGTCCCTCCTCTCCCCCACTGCTCCTGGCCTCCTGTCCATTTCTGACACCAATGTCCACATCATTAATTAATCCAAGGACAGAGCCTTGAGGGACCCCACTGGTCACAGGGTACCATGACTATTGACTTCTGTCAACCACCACCCTCTAGAGCCAATTCCCCAGCCAGCGGATCATGGTGGACCCAAGGCCACAGTTGGCCAGTTTTGCCAAAAGGTGATCATGGGACACCAGATAGAATGCTTTTTTAAAGTCAAGATATATGACATCAATCTCTTCCCCCTTGTCCAGGTGATAGATCACTTGGTCGTAAAAGGAAATGAGATTGGTCAAGCACAACCTACCTGCAACAAACCCATGCTGGCTATCCCTCAGGGTGTAGCCATCAGCCAGTCCATTAAGAATGGCCTCTTTGATAATCTTTTCTAAGATCTTCCCCAGGATAGAGGTCAGGCTGATGGGCCTGTAGTTTGCCAGATCCACTTTCCTCCCTTTGGAATGATCCAAATTTTCTTTTGAGTTTTAACAAAAATATTCCTTGATTAGGTTTTCATAAAACAAACTAAAAAGAGATCTTGAACTTGAAATCAAACACCAATATTATTTTGTTTCGAGACTCAAAATTCTGTAATTGGTTGTCACTGACCTTAACTGCTTTTAGAAGGTAGGGTATATTTGTACCTTATAGACTAAAGAAAGTGTGGGGAGGGGCAGGTACACAAGCTTTCATGGACTGAAGCTGACTTCATCAGATGCTGTGAAAGGATGTTCACAAAGCAGTTTATAAGAAGAAGAGAGAAATGTGAATACAAAAGGCATAAATGAGTGAGGGGACAGAGGTGGAGCACAGAGAGCAAGGTAGTAGTGAGAGAGGCAAGCAAGCAAACAATAAACCCATAGGAACAAAGGAGTTACAAAAGCTAATCCAGGTAATGAGGCAAGAATCCATAGTCCCTGTTTAAACCATACTTAACCCAATCCAAACTGCTGCTGAGAGTGGGAGACCTATATGTAGTAGAAGGAAGGGTAGATTTGTACCTTATAGATGAACCATATTTGGCATATACAGTAAAATCTTTGTTATTCAGCATCCCTGGGGTAAGGGGATTCTTGGTTATGTAAAAATTCTGGTTATCTGAAATAACCCAGCAGTGCTTTTTTCCAGATAACATGGAGGGGGGAGGGGATGGTGGCAGCAGCCACACGTGGAGCAGTGACAATGCAGAGTAGCGGCTGCGGCATGCAAGCTTTGCCCCTCACCTCCCCCATGCATCTGGCTGGCCAGAAATTCCAATTAATAGAATTTCCTGTTACTTAAATGCTAGATAAAAAAGTTTTTACCATATATATGTTTTTACTATATATACACACACATATATATAGTCCTATAAACATATATTTTATGAGACAGAGAGAAGTTGGGGGGGTGTATGTGTAATATCAGCCTTTCTCTCTCATAAGAGATACACTTATAGGACTATATATATATGTGTGTTAGATAGATAGATAGATAGATAGATAGATATGTGCCAAATTTGGTTCATCTATACAAATCTACCTTGCCTTCTACTTGACTGTAGACTAGCACAGTTAACTACATCTCATAACTAATTTTGCCTAGTATTGTGAAACATTAGATATAATGCTTCATGTTCACCATTATTATTAATCTCTGGATGCATCTACATGTGTTTTACTGCAGTTGACTAATTAGCTCTTCAGCAAAGCATCACCGTCTACACATGCTTTGGTTTTATAGTTTCATAGTTTCTAGGGTCGGAAGGGACCTGAGCAGATCATCTAGTCCGACCCCCTGCCATGGCAGGAAAGAATACTAGGGTCAAATGACCCCAGCAAGATGTTCATCTAACCTCCTCTTAGACACCCCCAGGGTAGGAGCCAGCACCACTTCTCTTGGAAACTGGTTCCAGACCCTAGCCACCCTGACTGTGAAGTAGCGCCTCCTGATATCTAACCTAAACCTACCCTCTGCCAGCTTGTGACCGTTATTCCTGGTCACTCCTGGTGGTGCTTGGGGAAACAGTGACTTCCCCAGTGCTTGCTGATCCCCCCTGACTAGTTTATAACAGGCCACAAGATCCCCCCTCAGCCTTCTCTTTTGGAGGCTGAACAGGTTCAGGTCCCGCAGCCTGTCCTCATAGGGCCTGCCCTGTTGTCCCCTGATCATGCAAGTGGTCCTCCTCTGGACCCTCTGCATGCTGTCGACATCCCCACTGCCCATGTCCTTCCAGGCTGAGAAGGACCCATCCACTACCACCCTCTGGGTGTGGCCCTCCAGCCAGTTGGCGACCCATTTGACTGTGTGGGTGTCTACACCACAGCCCCCAGTTTCTTAATGAGAACAGGGTGAGAGACAGTGTCAAAAGCCTTCCGGAAGTCCAGGAAGATTATATCCACTGCTAGCCCTGTGTCTAATGATCTGGTGATCTGATCGTAAAAGGCCACCAGGTTGGGAAGACAGGACCTGCCACTGATGAACCCATGTTGGTTGCCCCTCAGCATGCAGTCCCCTGCTGGCCTCTCCTGGATGTGTGCCAGCATAATTTTCTCGAACAGCTTGCCTAGGATCGAGGTAAGACTAACCGGCCTATAGGTTCCTGGGTCCTCCTTCCTGCCTTTTTTGAAGATGGGGACAACGTTGGCCCTCTTCCAGTCCTGCAATACCTCACCAGAGCCCCACAAGTGCTCGTAAAGTTGTGCCAGGGGACTTGCAATGACCTCGGCCAGTTTCTTTAGAACTCTAGGGTGGAGATCATCCAGACCAGCTGACTTGAATACGTCCAACCCCTCCAGAAGCTCCCTAACTAAATCCTCGCTAACCCATGGCCCAGGTGTGCCTCCCCTGGGGTCCGAGGGGGGCCCAGCAGGGAGGTGGCTGCCGGAAGACGGAGGCAAAGAAATCGTTAAACATGTTAGCTTTGCCATCTGGTGTGATGACCAAGTTTCCCATGGCGTCCTGCAAGGGTCCCACATTACCCGGGACCTTCTTTTTACCCCCTACTTGTTTAAAAAAGGCCTTCTTATTTTCCTTAATCTGGGAAGCTAGCCCCAGTTCCATCTCTGCCTTGGCCTTCCTAACTACCTCCCTACATCCCCGAGCAACTACAGAATAGCCCTCCCTGGTGATGACCTCTTCCTTCCATTGGGTGTAAGCCTCCTTTTTAGCAAGGAGACATTCCCGGATGCTTTTGGTGAGCCACAGAGGCTTGTGTGCTCTCCTGCTCCCTTTGATCCTCATTGGGATTACCTTCCTTTGGGCTTGGAGGATCGTCTCCTTAAGGAGCGACCACTCTCCTTGGACACCTGGCTTCCCTCCCCTCCGGGACCTCAGCACTTCTCCAACTATCCTCCTTAGCTCGTTGAAGTCTGCCCTCCTAAAATCTAGGGCCACTGCCTTACTGCATGCCTTTGGCACCTTGCGCTGGATGATGAATTCCAGCAGGTGATGATCACTGTTGCCCAGGTGGTTGAGCACCCGCAGCCCCCTCACCAGGTCATCACCCGTGGCCAGCACTAGGTCCAACAAGGCATCCCCCCTGGTGGGGCTGTACATCTCCTGGGTTAGATGGAGGTCCTGCACTCTGGCCAAGAACCTACGTGAGCGTTCAGACCTGGCTGACTGCTCTTCCCAGCAGATGTCTGGGAAGTTCAGGTCCCCCATGACTACCACATCCTTAGCCTTCACTACCTCTGTGAGCTGACCGAAGAATTCCTGGTCAAGCTCCTCTCCCTGGTTGGGAGGTCTGTAGTAGACTCCCACCGTTAAGTCCCTTTCCCCTTGACTGCCTTGTACTCTAACCCAAAGCACTTCAGCGTGCCCCTCCCCTGACTCCTTCCTAATTAATGAGGATGTGTATTCCTCCTTAATATAGAGTGCCACGCCCCCACCTCTCTTTCCTATCCTGTCCCTCCTGTACAGCCTGTAGCCCTTGACATTGACCGCCCAATCATGCGTTTTGTCCCACCACGTTTCTGTAATCCCCACTATGTCCGGGCTGGTGTCAGCCAGCAGGAGGGTGAGTTCCTCCTGCTTGTTGCCCATACTACGAGCATTTGTGTAGAGGCATTTGAGGCCTCCTGTGGGTGTATATGCTGACCCCCTAGTCCCAGCGTTACCCTGGCCCCTCCCTTTTACCTGTTTGATTGCTTCACTCGTCGGTCTGGGCTGGGCTGTAGTTGTGGGTGCTGTTTGGTCTGGCAGTCTGATGTTTCCTCCGCCCTCATCTTCGCCTTCCCCCAACGAGCCTAGTTTAAAGCCCGCCGGAGGAGGTCCACCAACCTAGAAGAGAACACATGCTTACCTTTAGGGGAAAGGTGGAGCCCATCCCATCCCAGCATGTCTCTTGTCGTGATGTGCTGGTCATGGCTGAGGAAGCCAAAGCCCTCCTCGAAGCACCATTCCTGTAGCCGCCAGTTGGTCTCCGCGATGCACGTTTCATGTCGTCTGCCTCGTCCATTCACTGGCAGGATAGAAGAGAAAACCACCTGTGCGCCCATCTCCTTCAGCACGCACCCCAGAGCATGGTAGTCCTCCATCAGGCGATCAGGGCTCCTCCTGGCTGCATCATTAGTACCCACATGGACTAGGACCATAGGGTAATAATCGGTGGGCTGGATTACGGTCTGGAGCATCCCTTTCAAGTCCTGAATCCTCGCTCCAGGTAGGCAGTATACCTCACGTGCTGAGGGGTTCCGGCGACAGATAGGGCCCTCCATACCTCTCAGGATGGAGTCACCAATGACGATCACGCGACACTGCTTTCTTGCCTCCTTCAGCTTGCACGGGACGCGGTGTGCGTGGAGTTGCCTCCTCCCCGGTTTCGTCCTCTCCGTCTTTCTCCTCCAGGGCTGCCAGAGCTTCATACCTGTTCTCCAGCCAGACTGTAGGAACTGGTGCTGCCGTGTCTCGAGCAGCCCTGGCACAGGAGGTCACCGTCTGCCACTTAGCAGTGGAGGGCTCATCCTGAGGTGCATCCTCCTTGGTCGTACAACCCTGCAGGGAAAGAAAATAGCTGTCAATTTCTTCCTCTGCCTCCCTGATTCCCCTCAGCCTGCTAACCTCCTCCTGGAGCTCCCTCACCCGCGCCTCCAGGGCCCTAAGGCGGGCGCCTGCAGGACAGGTGTGGGGGTCCCCAGTCCCTGCCCCCCCAGGTCTTGCTGGGCAGCTCCCACAGCAAATTACGGTGCAGCAAAATAATTCTGCTGTAGTAATTTACTCTGCCAAAGTGCATGTCTAATTGGTGACAAGGGCTGGCTGGGGCACAACGATGCTAAAATGTGGGGGACTGCCTGCCACCTAGCCTGCAGTGTAGCACTCTCGTGCCTCAGCCAATCCCTCTGCGCTGATGCCACCACATGAAACCTGGGCCTGACTCCCTGGATCCTCTGCCAGCCCGGGGCTGCTCTCCCTGGGCTCAACATATTGCAGCACCAGGTGCACATGTAAATGCTGCACCCAGGAGCTGCTCACTCCATTGCAAACTGTTCTGGAGTTTATTGCATTGTACTAATAGTACATGTAGATGCACCCTCAGATACCTAAACAGAGGGGGCTGAATAGGAAATGAAGCAAGAATTCAAAGAATTAAATTGAAATTTTTCAAATGTGAATGCCTGAAGTTTAGCTTCTGAATCTATGGGTTTGCACATAGATAAACATGACAACATTTTCAAAAGTATTGAGGATCTGTAATTCCCACTAAGCATATTGAAAATGTCCTGGAGTATATGGAAAATCAGCCCATTTGTACTTAGGTACCTAAGTATGGATTCAATAATCTATCTTAATGATCTAGGTTTACACATTTTTGGCCTGAATATCTTCTTAATTTTGAATATAATTGCTTTTGTCAATTTGTGGCATAGCCTTAATATAACTGAAAAGTAACTTTTTTGTCTGTGACTGAATTCATTCCTTAGTTTTTTTCATTTTGATGTGTAGAGACTAAGAGTATATACACATGCCATGCATTCTCAGCAGATCTGCTTTTTATAATTACTGTTTGGAAATTATTTCAAAAGAATCTAATGTTTCAGGCAAAATTAAACTGTATACTCTTGCTTCCTATAATCATGTTTTCCTCTGTAAAAAGTAGGTTTATTCAGATATAATGACCAAAAAAAGTTTTATTTTTCCCCCATATCCATTTAAAGTGCAAAAGGGTTAAAACTAGTGGCTGAACAGCAGTTTATATATATATTGTTGGTATGTGCTTAATGCAGAATCTAGGACTACTAACAGAAACGAAACAAATGCACAACATATTATACATTATAAAATAGCCTGCTGTTTTACTGTATTAACAATTCATTTATTTTCTTTGGTTTCTTTAATGGCTGTTAGTACAAAGAAACTATGACCTTTTTAAAGCTATTTCTTACATTTTATAGCCTTTTACTTGAAGATCTCTTGCTAGTTTGCTATGGTAATAAATTAGATCATTTAACAACAACCCCCTCAAAAAAATCCCTTAAATTTCAGCTACCAGGAATACTTCAGATGCTTTTCCCTGCCAAGTAAATGACATTAAGAAAAAATGCATATCAATGTTGCAGAAAGGAAAGTGCAATTTTAGGCCTTTTTTTTTTTCTCATGCCAAAGCACAGGTGCTTTAGATACACCTAATTATAGCAGTAATTAAAGTTATTACCTTACCTGTTTATTCAAGGGCACAAGGACTTCTAATGGGAACAAATCAAGATATAAAGACTTGCTGTCAATTAGCCATGAAGGCTTGAGGAGATAATGAAGGAGGGTTGGAGTTGGGTTACAGTTCTGTACAATAACAAAAATAGTAATTCAGCACCTTACTTTTCCTGGAACTAA
Source organism: Crocodylus siamensis (assembly GCF_052110815.1). Taxonomy (NCBI): domain Eukaryota; kingdom Metazoa; phylum Chordata; order Crocodylia; family Crocodylidae; genus Crocodylus; species Crocodylus siamensis. The sequence goes on from NC_143397.1 coordinate 204,571,875, forward strand.
CCCAACAGTTCAGGAGAAGAAAGACAAGAAGATTACCTGAGTAACATGATCTTAAGAGTACCAGAGAATAATGGTGTTCTCCCTCAGCCTTGTCTATGGCATAGCTTGCTGCCAACAAAAGATGGGACTGCTACACATATAAGCCCATCAACCTGAGAACAACAAAACTGTTCAGCTTCTTGTCACAGATCCTGTCAATATAGTGCAGGCCAGAGAAGGACAGTTGAAATGTGACTCTGCTGTGGGCAATGCACTTCTCTCCAGTCCTTGTCTTAGTAAAATGGCACGACATGACTAGCACTGCTTTCACAGAGATGTAATTTAGGACTGACAGTACAATGAAAATATCCTTTTGTTAGATGTTTTCTTAGACAGTGTGCCTCCATTAAGGTAAGAAAAGAAGAACCACAGCAACTATGGGGCAGGATAAGTGATATATTGAGTATCTGAGCATCATTAACCTCATTTCATCCACCTAGTCCGAACAGGTTAAAAAAATTGTGTCATGCAGACTGAGACTATTCCTATTGGATAATTTATTGATATTAATGTTATGCCATATATATTTATGTTCAAGTTAAAAAATACAGAGGCCATTTACCCATTATCATCAAGTTGACAATAGTAAATCTGCATTTTTAGTGAAAGGTATTTCATACCATTTTAATAGTTTGGTTTTTTGTTCTGCATTCATTATCTATGCATGCAAAAGTAGCAAAAAGCTGGATACCATTTCAACTGAGTTAAAATCTGATATATTTTGATTATAATCATTATATGTTTTATATATGCATGGCACCTTTTAAAAAAATCCTCCATATAATATTTAAAAATATATATCAAAATGCCCACACAAATATTTTTCTTTGAGGCTTAATAATTTTAGTTACCTTAGGTTTATGCAAAGTCAGAAATAATTAGACAGAAGTAAATGGAGATTTTTTTAAAATTTCATATGAACTCCAAAAAAGGATGATAGATTCTTCAAGTTACTAGGAGTTTCGTAAATGAATGGACAGTATACAGATAGCATCTATATACAACTAAATGATATGAGAGTGGCATTTGAGGCTGGCATGCTAATAAGACTTACCTAGCACTTTGCTGCTTGAAGAAAAAATGTAAATATTAACTATTTTTTACATGGTTTCAGCTTATATTTTCCCTGACTTCCAGCTCCATCCTCCGTCTTTTAGACTACATTGCCACAAAAGAAATCATGAGCAAACAAATAGGGTTTTGATTCTAACTCAAAGCCAGGACTTGCAAACAGACTCCACTGATTTCATTAACTTTTCAAGGCACAACTTTATGAGTAGGGACCACCAAATTCACAATTATGTGATTTTCATGTGATTTTTATGTAAACCAGAATTTGTTAGGTTCTGTGTGAAAAACCCAGCCCCCCTAAAAAAGCACAAGGATCATGAAAAGGCAGGAAAAAGGTGGGGGATGGGGGAAGAGAGGAGCTACAAACAGAGGAGTGAAACCCTGGTGTCCTGAAGCATGGAGGGGGGGCAGGTGGAGAAAGGGAGATTTTCACGATAGAGTGCAGTGCGCTCCCCCACGTCTCTGATTGGCCAAGAAGCCCCAGAACTTCCACTTCTCCCTGGAAATTGACAGACGGCCTTCTGTCCATCTTCGGGGGGGCGGGACTTCTGGGGTCTCAGGCAATAAGAGGTGTGGGAGGAGGGGGGCCACCACAGTCCACCACGAAACTGGTGCTGAATGCCATGCCAGGACCATGAAATACAAAGGCAGCCTCCATGAATTAGGCAAGTCCCTATTTATGAGTATAAAATGTAGGCCAAAAGAATTAAGTTATTTTTTGTAAGGACTTTGAAAAAATACAGAAACCCTTTCTAAGATTATTGTAGACAAAAAATATGTTTTTTCTCTCAATATGCTTAAACCTTTCTGATTTTCTGTGAGTCACAGTAAAGGAGATTAGACTTTTGGGTTGGGGGAACTTTGGAAAAGTGTTTTATTTACAAATAATTTTCCTTATCTTTTATTTATTTTCTCTTTTCCCTACATCACCATGTTTTCATATGAGAAACATCAGCGTGACCACAGGATCTTTGTAGTTGCCTCCCGATTACTCTGACCCAATGTTCTAGTCCTCTATTTATTATATCATAAGTGGTTATTATAGAAATTGCTATGGTTAGAAGCAAAGTCATTATTTTAGTTGTGGAACAAACAGTAGATGCAAATAGGCTAAAGTAAAATGTAACCATTGTTGGATTTATAATTTGTTCGTGATGAAACAGCAATTTTACCTTGTAAAATCAGAAGAATTCCTGTAAATACAGTCAAATTTGCAACAGTGACTCTACTACCAAAACAATCCAAAAGATCATTAGCAACAGACAGCCCTCCTCTTCAGAAAGCAGGCGCTAGAGGTTGGGATAAATCATGCAGGACTTTTTAAAATCAAAATCCAGGGCCTTCATTCATAATGTAGAGGAAATAAAAAGCTGCGAAGAACCCTGAAATTTGGGAACAGTCATATAAAGAGTTCTGAAGCAATGGACTCTTCAGCTATAGCTTACTCTCGAAATGGTTCAGCCTTTGGCATTGACAAAGCCCTGAAAAGCTCATGTACTGCTATGAAGACAAAGGGAAAACGCCAAACCAGACCAAGGGTGAAATACGGGTCTCTTTCTTTTAGACTGAAATCGTGGCCCTGTTGGCATGCTCTTTTGTTAGGCAGAGCAGTGCATAGATCTGAGCAGTTTTTTGCTATAATTTAAAGTAGGCAATGCATCTTCACCTTCCTGATGATACGTTTTCATTCTGCTGCTGTTTTGTGCACGTTGTCTCCTAAAAATTATCCACTGTCAGTGAGAAACATTGCCTACATCTGTACACTGAGGCTATAATCACAAGAGCAGGTCTGTGCATTTGCAGCAACACAAATAGTATTTTGTGCTGCAATGCATGCTATTCATATGCTTTGTAGCGGGACACATTGTCCTGCTGCTCCGTGTAATGCAGGGGTTGCGTCCTGGGGCACAGGGTTTCTCAGTACAGGGCTAGCTGGTAGGCTGCCTACTCCCCCATCTCTCAATTTGTCTTGGCACACACCACTTTGGCATATTTTGCGCCACATTTTTCTTCCTTTATTTATTAATTTTTTTGGTATTGGGAAATCCCAGTGATAAATTTTGCCTCAGGGCTACAAATTAGCAGTGCTGTGCATGGTTTCAACATGTAAAGCATGTGATTTGTGGCACCTCAAAGAGGTTTGCAGCACCACAAACCTCATGTGATTGCATGTTTGGATCTGACCTGAAGGTTCAGATTTTTTCATTGAACATGCAGCAGTCCTATATTAAAACATGATGTTTGTTAGAAAACAGTCAATGTGTAACAGAGATCCATTCAGTGGAGCTTGTTAAAAAGAGAGGGCGGGATTTCCATTTTACAGTTTCTTACCCCTTTGTTAAGTTAAACAAAACCATCTTCTGTACTGCTCACTTGTACTTTTCAATACTTGCTTAGAATGTGGGTCACTATGGCTTCCCTCCATATTTTCCAAGCGAGATTACATTCTGCACCTATACTGAGCTCTCCTTCTGGAGAGTTCCTTCAAACTTCCAATAAGCCCATGTCTCCTCATTAAAGCCCAAGGAATCCTGCCCAAAAGGAAGCAGCTTTGTGTAGATGTCAGTGAGTGGATTCACTGTGAGTAGAGCCAAATGACATATTTTCAGTAAATCTGCCCCAAAATATCCACTTTCAGGGGATTGAAAATGTATGTTAATTCTTGCCAAATGTGGCAAACAGCTTCAGATACAAAAGTAGGGAGGGTTTTTTTGGAAAAGTTTAAATTTTTCAATTAAACTGCTTTACATCTTTCATTTCAGAAAAGACCAACTATTTTTCTCAACATTTTAGAAACAAAATGTCTTGACTTTTTATGGTACTTTAGTTTCAGATTGACTTAAATTTTAAAATAAAAGGGGTAAAAATGGTTACATAAACCTAAATTAAACATTTGTAAAGCAAATTGTTTCATGTTTACCCAGATAATTTTTTGAGTCATTTGGCCCGCCACCAAAGTGAAAAGTCCATCACTCACCCAGCTAGAATTCACTCTTCTCTGTCATCTTCATACTTTACCCTTCTTTTCATCCTCCTGTTACTGATATTTTACCTTTATTTTTTCTTCATTTCAGACACCCACTTTATTCATTTTAAAATATAAATTCATTTTTTAAGACTGTTCCTAAGTAGAACTAATAATTATGTTCGCATAATCTGGCATTTAGTCCTCATTCAATAATAGTTTTTATTTGTTTTCTGTTAAGGTTCTTTAGAATATGGACATACATAACAATAGAACCATTCCAAAATGTTGTCCCACTTATTGGGCACTGATTCACAATTGTTGTGGGCCATGTAGGTACAAACGCACATAACAACTGAACCATTCCCAGATGTGATAGACTGAGAACCATTTCACAGTTATGTCAAGTGCTGTCTCTCTGACACCAAGGTGTGTGAATGAGCAACTAGTAGTGATCACTTTGGGGATTCCAGGGAGTTGGTAACCTGTGGCTGGAAGCATTTTCACTTTTCTTTTTCTTCTCCTCCCCTAAATGTAAGTTTAATAACCTTCAATAATATGCAGTTGACCAAAATTTTCAGTGTGTTTGCCTAACCTGGGCAGGGAGAAAATGCTTTGGCCCATGTGTTGGTTTCTAATGACTGGAGAGGCATGCTGAGAATCCTTGGTCTGGAGGGAGTGAGAACACTGCTGGTTGTTAGAAACACAGCTTTTATTGAACAAGCAGTGCAAGACAACTCATTAATAGAGTGCCAACAAAAGAGAAAGAAAGGGGCAATCAAGTTCTGGCTGTGTACCAGAGTGGTCAGTTGCAGCACTGTGGTGGTTGGGGGATGAATAGAAATGCAGTGTGGGATGGTTGGAGGGCCAACCAGCTGCATTTCACTGAATGTTTATTATTCACATATTTCATAGATTTCACAGATTGCGAGATCATTGGGTTCAGCCAAAGGGCAGGAAGTCAGCTGGGGTCATATGACCCCAACAAGGTGAGCATCCAAATGTTTCTCAAATGTATCCAGAGTAGGTGCTTGCACCACTTCTTAGGGGGAGCCTATTCCAGACTCTGAAGACTTAGATTGTAAAGAAACTTTTCCTTATGTCCAGCCTAAAATGATCTTCCAGCAGTTTGTGACCGTTAGACCTTGTCTTCCCTTGGGGTGCCCTGGTGAACAGATGTTCTCCCAGTTCCTGATGTGCACCCCTTCTATAATTATAGGCTGCCACCAAATTCCCCCTGAGCCTTCTCTTCTCCAGGCTGAAGAGTCCCATGCCTCTCAGCCTCTCCTCATAAGGCCTGTTCTCTTGATCTCTAATCATGCATGTGGCTCTCCTCTGGACTCTCTCAAGCTTCTCTACATCCTTTCTAAAGTGTGGAGCCCAAACTTGGGTGCAGTACTCCAGTTGTGACCTCATCAAGGCTGAGTAAAGTGGAAGAATGACTTCTTGGGTCTTGCTTGAGATGCACTGGTAGATGCAACCCAGAGTTTTATTTGTTTTGCCAGGTGCAGCATTGCATTGGTGGCTTATATTCATCTTGTGAACAATCGTGATCCCCAAGTCTCTCTTGGTCATTTTGCTATTGGGTGTAACACTGCTAAGCCTTTAAGTATGATATGCGTTCTTTCTCCTGAGGTGGAGTACCTTGCATTTCTGTGTTGAATGTTTCTGTGTTGAACATTCGATGAGCTTTAGTTAAAAGTGCCTCTGTTGCCTTTTTGAAGCATGGGGACACTGATACACAAAATATTGTGATGCTTTAATTAGAGCAGCTCTCAGAGCCACTCTATTTAAAGTGCCCCCTATCACCACCCTTAGAGCATGTGTAAAAATGCCTTCAGTCTTATATACTTGACACCTAGCAGTAGTCCCAAATCAGCTGCCTCTATGAGACTGAAATCCCTGTCTATACTTAGGTGACTAAATCATCATCCCTTTGTGTACAACTGATTGGGTCACTTTTTTATTGGTTTGTTTGACATATTTCTGACAATGGTGGTGCTTTTCACAACTGATTTAGTAGTTAGAGACCTGGCCCAAAAAGAGATCTGGCTTCTAGGCCTGCCTGACCCTGAGGACAGATCAAACATACATCTTCCATCTCCCAGGAAAATGACTTAGCCACAAGGTCCTGGGCTAAGCTGGGCTGATGTTGAACATCTTTCCTGTTGAAGCCACGTATTGTGAAGAAAGTTATAGAACTGTAGAATCATGGAAAATTAGGGCTGGAAGAGAACTCAGAAGTTCATCTAGTCCAACCCCCTGCTCAAAGCAGGGCCATCCCCAAATATATCTTCCTAGCCAAGGCTGTGTCCACCCAAGTCTTAAGCACCTCTGAAGATGGAGGTTCCGCAACCACCCTGGGTACCCTGTTCCAGTGCTTTCTACCCTCCTAGTGAGAGAGTTTTTCCTAATATCTAACCTAAACTTCCTGTGTTGCAACTTGAGACCATTGCTCCTTGTTCTGTCATCTGCCACCACTCCATCCTCTTTGGAACCGCGTTTCAGGTAGTTTAAGGCCACTGTTAAATCCCCTCTCAGTCTTCTGTTCTCCAGACTAAATAACAACCTCTCCTCATAAATCATGTGCCCCAGCCCCCTAACCCTTTCTGTTGCCCTCTGCTGGACTCCCTCCAATACATAATTTCTATATGATTTCTGTAGTGGGTGGGGATCTCTAAAAGGGAACCCTGGCCCTGTTACTAGATAGGGGGGGAAGATATGGATGGGGAGAGGCCATAGGAGTTAAAGAGAAGGAAAGAAGAGAAGAGAACCGCCTGTTCTCACAGAGAAAATAGCAGATGGTTTAATGGCTCACCAATTAAGTGATTAGTGGCTCCTTCACAGGTGCTGGGAAGTGGGCTGGGGAGAGTTATCTGGCCACTTAAGCCCCTGTCAGAGGACCCAAAAGGGAGAGGGAAGAGTTTTTGAGCCAAACTAGACTTAGCATCCAGGGGGGGAAAGGCATGCAGAGCAGTGAGAAGGAATTCCTGACACTGAAACAGGATGACTCACAAGTCCTATCTCCAGTTCCTGACACCAGAACAGGATGACTCAGCTGCAGGAGATTCAGAAGAGACAGAAAAAAGGGACAAAGCCTCCTACTGGGGAGATTTTTAATGAAGAGATACAGACAAATTAGAAAGGATATGATTTTATGGATCCTTTTTCTTTCTCTTTTTGCTGTTGCCACATTGGAGGCAGAAGATTGCTTTATTGTTAACCAAGTGCTGATGTAATTGATTTTGTTCAGATATTTTGGAGACTAATTCAGTGGATTGTGGTGGGACTAGGAGGGAATAAAAGAGGTCCAGAAGAACCTGAACAAAGCTAAGGTGTGAACTGAACCCGATTGCCCATGAGAGGTGGTAAAGGGGGCTAAGGCCCCACATTATGGGATAGGGTATCATGGTCTTTAAAGTAGTGGTTCCATCCTGAGAATAAAGAGCTGTACATATAGAGGACAACCCTCCAGTCAGGCTTGGCTCTTGTGGAAAACACTAGCTGCCAAGGGAGGAAAATAAGGGAAGAATAACTGACCCCATAACTAAGTTGGAATGATCTGAGAGAGAAAACCTGGTGAACAACACATCCAGAAAAGGCAGCCCCTGACCCTGCCACCCACCCCTTGAAGCTAAAGAAAAATACCAAGGCATGCCAGGTAAGAAAGGAGGTGAAGCCAGGAAAAGGGGGGTTGTGACAGCAGGCTATTTCCACAAGGCACTGGGGAAGAACAGGTTGATTGCCTTTTGTTATCAGTGCAGCTAGCACAGGGCCCCCAAACTAAACACAGTACTCCACATGTAACCTCACCTGTGCCAAATAGAGGGGAAGAATCACTTCCCTTGATTTGCTTGCAATGCTCTTATTAATTCAGCCCAGTATGCCATTAGCCTTCTTTGTAACAAGGGCATACTTTTGGCTCATATTCAGTTTATTGTCCAACATAATCCCCAGGTCCTATTCTGCAGAGCTGCTGTTTAGCCAGTCAGTCCTCAGCCTGCAGTCCAATCCAATTTTTCTAAGTGTCTCTGAAACCTATATGTACCCTCCAGCCTATCTATTACTCCCCCTAGCTCAGTGTGATATGCAAACTTACTGAGGGTGTACTTCATCCTGTCTTCCAAGTTGTTGATGAAGATATTGAACAAAACCACTCCACTTGATTCCAGTTGCCAACTAGACATCAACCCATTGATTACTACCTTTTAAGTCCAATGATCTCATTGTAGAAAGCAGTCAGGTTAGTCAGGCATGACTTGCCCTTGGTGAATCCATGCTTACTGTTCCTAATCATCTTCTCTTCCTCCAAGTGTTTAGAAATAGATTCATTGAAAATCTGCTCCATGATTTTTCAAGGGATTCATGTGAGGCTGACTGGTTTCTTGATCCACAGATCCTCCTTCCATTGCTCAAAGATTAGTACTATCTTTGCCCTTTTCCAATTGTCTGGGACCTTTCCTGATCACCACAAGTTTTCAAAGATAATGGCCATCAGCTTTGCAGTCACAACAGGCAAATCCCTCAGCATCCTTGGGTGCATTGTGTCTGGTCCCACAGATTTGTACACATCCAGCTTTTCTAAATTATCTCTAACCCATTCTTTTTAAACTGTTGACTACTCACCTCCTCCTCAAGCTGTGCTGCCACGTACAGTAGTTTTTGAGCTGACCTTGCCTGTGAAGACCAACATAAAAAAGGCATTGAGTATTTCAGCCTTTTCTTCATTATCTGTCACCAGCTTGCCTCCCCCATTCAGTAAGGGAGACGCACTTTCCCTTATCTTCCTCCTGTTGCTGACGTAGAAATCCTTCTTGTTTCCCTTCACATCCCTTGCTATCTGCAGCTCCAATTGCACTTTGGGCTTCCTGACTTCATCCCTGCATGCCCAAGCAATACTCTTATACTCCTCCCTTGTCATTTGTCTAAGTTTCCATTATTTGTAAGTTTTCTTTTTGCATTTTAGCTCACTGAAGAGTTCCCTACTAAGCCAAGCTGGTCTTCTGCTGTACTTGCTAGTCTTCCTGCTCACTGGTATGGTTTATTCCTACACACTCAGTAAGGTTTATTTAAAGTACACCTTGCTCTCCTGGGCTCCTTTTCCACTCAGACTGGCCTCCCAGAGGATCCTGCCTATCAGATTCCTGAGTGAGTCAAAGTCTGCTTTTCTGAAATCCAGGATCCATACTCTGCTGCTCTCTTTCCTTTCTTTCCTCAGGATCCTGAACTCTGTCATCCTGTGGTTTCTGCTGCCCTAGTTGCCATCCATTTCTACATTCCTCACCTCTTCTTCTCTTTTTGTGAGCAGCAGATCAAGAAAAGCATGCCCCCTAGTTGGCTTCTTCAACACTTGCAACATGGAAGTTGTCCCCAACACTCTCCAGAAATTTCCTGGATAGCCTGCACACTGCTGTATTGCCCTCCCAGCAGATGTCAGTGATTGAAGTCCCTTGTGAGAACCAAGGCCTGTGATCTGGAAACTTCTACTAGTTTGTAACATCCCATGGTCAAAGAAGCCAAAGCCCTGCTGCTGACATCATCTGCACAGTCATGCATTCAAGATGTGTCTGCTCCTGCCCTTGACTTGAGCCCCTGTCCCCTTCACCCTTGCACTCAGAGCCCTGTAATCACTTTTGATCTGCTCAGAGTCCCCCCTGGCAGTATCACTGGTGCCCAAATGGATAAGCAGCATAGGGTAGTAGTCAGAGGGCTGGGTGAGTTTTGGTAATCTTTCTGTGATATCTCAGATCCAGGCTTCAGACAAGTATCAGGCCTCCTGAAACAACAGGTCAGACCAGCAGATGAGTGCCTCCATACCCTGCAGAAGGGAATCATCAATCAACACCACCCATCACTTCCTCTTGTTGACAATGGTCTCGATCTTCCCAGCCTTGGGGAGTCCTGGTCTGGCCTCTTCCACTTATGGAATGTACTCCTTTTCCTCTGTTGCTAGGACTCCATATCTGTTTTCCAGGCAAACCTCTATGGGTGGGGATGAAGAATTCTCCTTGCTGCCAGTGGTCACAAGCTTCCAGCTTCCACCTTCATAGGAGTTCATGTCTTCTTCCTTCTCCAGCACCACTTCTAGCAGTTCTTCCTCTGCAATCCTAGAGGTCTCATCCAACATTGAATCAATGAACTCCTCATGACCTTCTCTTGCAGCTTTCTTACCTGCTCCCTAAAGCACCACCAGGAGGCACCACTCACGTTGCAGGCACTCCCCCACCTAGCTGTCACTGGACAGAACCTGCAAGCCACAGTCTACATAATGCCAAACCTGGACATAGGTGGAAGCCTCAGTGATAAGCAGTTCTGCCTGGACAGACACCTCACAGGTGCAAGCAAAGAAAGAGCTGGCTGTGGACCCAAAGGAGAGCAAAAAAAGAGAGAAACTAACTCCATAACCTCATTAAGAGATCACTTTTCTCAGAGGAAGGGAACCTTGAGTTTTGAGCCTCACTACCAATTCTGTTTATGCATTTTGTCCAAAGATTCTTTATTGCAAAATGCATAGGCAGTCCCAAGAGCTAGGTCTGAACACTCACTCTTCTCCACCCCTTCCCACAGACTGAGGAAGGTTTAAAAGACAGGTCTCCCATTTCCTGGGCAAGTGTTTTAACTATTAGGGTACTGTGAAAAATGCAGGCAGCACCGCTATCTTCACTAAAAGTGGATTTGGATGCTGAACTCAGTACGGACTGAGGGCAGTTCTGATCAAGTCTGTCATGAGACTGGGGCACAGAGATGCCTGGTTTCCAGTGTGCAAATCCCAAAGAGCTACATCTGGGGCATAGGTACCAATATGCACAGATGAAACAAGATAGGGGGTGCTTTTTGCTATGCACAGAAACTGAATTTGGAGTACCTAAGGTGGTTTTCACCAGAAAATGTAGGCATATAGATACCTAAGCTTCTTGTTACATGTTACACTTAGCATGTGTTAACTGCATTTGCAATGCTTGCATTCAGGCCTTCAAGCAGGATAATGTACTAAGTGCTCTCATATCATAGCAGTTATGCCTTTTCAAGCAAGTATTTCCAAGGCATATTGGGCCCATCTACACAAGACACTTAATGTGTAGTCTAATAACACTGCACAGTAGCGTGCTGGGCAAAAACTGTGCTAATACGTTACTGCACAATAGTATTAGGCTATTGCACAATAAGCGTAACTAAAAATCCATGTGCTGGCACTACTGCTTAGTAACTCTAGTCACTGTGCATATACTTAGTACTTCATTAAGCAAAAACCAAATTAAATGCACAGTAACTACTGAACATTAATGAACATGTAGATGCTCCCACTGAGTAACGTGTTGCATTAACTTGGGACTGCTTCACAGAGATAATGCAATCAGTTCTGTTCAAAATCAGTAGTCTCCAACCAGCCCTGATGGGCCCCAAGACTGAAACCAAAAATCAGCTGATTTTTTTCTGTCTCAGCCCTGGGGCCCCACTGGAGCCAGTTCAAGACCCTATGGGCCTCTGTACATGCCACATTTTTTTGCCCTTTCTTGTGCTGCAACTCTGACTGTTTGCACGAGCGGGTTTTCTGGATGCTTTAAGAATCTTTCTGGTGCATTAAACTAAAATTCCTCAGATGTAGCTTAGTCTGGCTCACTGGGACTTAAAGTGTCGTGTCCATGGATTCATTGTGTGCAAACTTAAGTGGGAATAGGTGTCATCAAGAAGGCATATGGTGCCAATAACTCAGTATGTTCAGAAAAAAGGGATTCCCTCCAGCAGGAATGACATTCATTGTTATGCAGGCTTAGGCTTATAGCACAAAGAGACTTGGGGGTCATCATTGACCACAAGATGAACATGAGCCTGCAATGCGATGCTGCGGCTAGTAAAGCGACCAAAACGCTGGCTTGCATCCATAGATGCTTCTCGAGCAAATCCCGGGACGTCATTCTCCCCTTGTACTCGGCCTTGGTGAGGCCGCAGCTGGAGTACTGCGTCCAGTTTTGGCCTCCACAATTCAAAAAGGATGTGGAGAAGCTGGAGAGAGTCCAGAGGAGAGCCACGCGCATGATCAGAGGTCAGGAAAACAGATCTTACGATGCCAGGCTGAGAGCCATGGGACTCTTTAGCCTGGAAAAGCGTAGGCTCAGGGGTGATCTGATGGCCACCTATAAGTTTACCAGGGGTGACCACCAGGATCTGGGGGAACGTTTGTTCACCAGAGCGCCCCAAGGGATGACGAGGTCGAATGGTCACAAACTCCTGCAAGACCGTTTCAGGTAGGAAGAATTTCTTTACTGTCCGAGCCCCCAAGGTCTGGAACAGTCTGCCAGTGGAGGTGGTTCAAGCACCTACATTGAACACCTTCAAGAGTAAATTGGATGCTTATCTTGCTGGGATCCTATGACCCCCGCTGACTTCCTGCCCTTTGGGCAGGGGGCTGGACTCGATGATCTCCCGAGGTCCCTTCCAGCCCTAATGTCTATGAAATCTATGAAACACAAAGGCACTCAAAGATGTGTAATGAGCCTCTTTGTCCACCAGATGGTGCTGCAACTTTTTTGGAGTTCACTCCTTTGAATTGCTTTTGCTTTCAAATTGCTTCTGCTTTTTTTTTTTTCTTCTGCAGTTTGCTGGCTCTGTGCTTTCACCGCTGCATAGCAAGGCATGGGCATGGGGTAAGTGGGGAGCCCAAGGCCAGGGGGGACAGTGCTGGACTGTCCCACTGTCCTATGGCACCATCTTGGGACCAGGCTTAATTCATTGAAAACCCTAGTGCTTGCAAACACAGATGCAACGCTCCAAAATAAACAAGTTTAAATTTTATAAACCTATTTCATTTAATGAGAATTAAAATCCATGGTATGTGCAGGTGCCCCAGGCAGGTACTGTAATCTATATTTTGATCATAGTAAGCATTAGCATATTACCACTCAGAAAACTTTCTAAATCACATTGGTTCTTATTATGATCCAAATATAACATGCAAAGAGTAACATGTAACACCAACATAAGAGGTGCCTTAATTATAATTTACATTTAAACCATACTAAGGGTACTTAAAATGCAAGCATCCACACAGTAAAGCTCATTAACTCATGCTAAGTGTCCTCTGATTATCCCAAAATTATACCACTTAGAAGACAGTTAATTCTGGGCCTTGCTCCCAAACTCCTATTAAGCTAACTTCAGTGTGCTCCTTGGAAATAAAACAAGCTCTTTGTAGTTCTCCTGCATTCCAGGATGCAGTACTCCTAGCCCCATATCTACCCAGAGCTGGAATACAGCCCATGTGTCCTGGCTCCTAGCCCCACCCCTGTATGCCAGCCAGCCTGGGGCAAGGTTGCACAAGCAAGAAACAGTATTAACCCTTAAAATGTGACTTCTCACAGCATGTTCTAACTTTAACACTGTTTAATATTCCACTAATTAATATGGTCTAAGTGTAATGGGTAAATTTACCCTAAAGGCTCAGACACCTAAAAGGATTAGTCAGGGTTTCTGAGATTTGACTGTGGACTGTGGTGCTTAAAATCCACCTAAATTCTATTTTGGGCATCTAAGCTCATTTGTAAATCTCTCCTTAAAGACTATAGCACAAAGAAGGGTCAGGCCTGAAATGTTTTCTAAAGGCATATACTGATCAAAAGTTATTTAATACGGGTTCTTGTTCTCTCCCTATCTCTAAATGAAATATTTCAGATTAAATCTGTCATATTTTTCTCCAATAAAAACTATTATTTTTCTATCATTCATTAAATTAAAATAATTTGAGCAACAGAGAATGATAGCATTGTTCTTATTGATAAAGTCAGTACCCCTCATCCCATTCACTCTATTTAGTCTCACATTATTTGAAATGCTTTTTATCTATTGAGCTCTTTGAATAATAGAGGGATCCCAGGCATACTTGCCCAAGTTTGTTTATAAGCCTGCATAACAATGAATGTCATTCCTGCTGGAGGGAATCCCTTTTCTCTGAACATACTGAGTTATTGGCACCATATGCCTTCTTGATGACACCTATTCCCACTTAAGTGCCACAAAAAGAGAGTGGAAGATAGTAAAACACGAAGTCCAGGGGCACTTACAGCAGACATCATGACAAATTATGTAACATCAAGCACCTGGGAAACTCATGATGACTGTTTGGAATGTCAAAATATCTATAGACTGTAACAGGAAAGTGCTGCCTGCTCTCTCACTTTGGTTTTTAAATATTCCATACGCTCTTTGATGGCAGTCCCATGACAGCAGACAACAAACTGAACTTCAAAGAAATAATGGAGTCTGACATAACACAAGATATTTTACACTTTCTTTGAACAGTTTTCACTTCCCAGTTTTACACTTTCCTGGAACAGTAGGCAATCTGCCAAAAGGGCACAACTTGAACTGGTCAACAACCAGGTCTGTGATTCCCTTTCATGTTGCAGAACTAAAAGCAATAGATTTTATGTTCTTTGCACTTTAGAAACACTCTTGATTGGTCCATGCAAAAGTACAAAGAGTGACTGGAGAGTGCCTTTCCTAGCTCTCATAGTTAGCTCATAGATAAGAATACATCATTATAGTGACCATTCAGCTCCAGAATTATAAAAGGTAAAAAAGCTCTCTCACTACACAACAGCAAACGTTGGCATTAAAACATGTTTCCATTAGATGAAACAAGCAGCAAGAGCATTGTCAATCAACCCTGAAGTGTCACACATGTGCATACAAGGGCCAATCATGCAAGGTGCCAAATGCTCTTGTCTCCTTTTGACTTCAGCACCTTACAAGACAGGCTGTTTATGAGAAAAGAGACAGGTATATCATTTTATTCCACTGCAGTAGTTCATGGATTAAGGTGCACAGGATCTGTGGGAGCCACTTTGTCTCCTCAGTTATTTGCCTAAACACACAGCATGCTATAGATTTAGGGCAGGAGTGTGTCTTGCCCTTTTCACCTGCACAGGAAAGGCAAAAATGCTAAAGAACCCTCACTCTGCAGCAGAAACTACAGCATGGGTGATGAACAACTTCTGCAAAACTGGTATTCCTGCACCTTTGTAGATTGAGCAATGATGTGGGTCTGTCTTCTGTCTCCAACATAGTGACCAGCACAGCTGAAATGGTACAAATGTGACACAGCTGAAATCATCTGTACCGGTTACTTTCTCTCTCTGGGACTGAGGTATTTCAGGGACTAGACTGTCATTTTCTGAGTCACAGTGCAATCTCTGGTCTTTTCCTGGATGAGATCAACTAAGTACTTTCCCTTGCTTTGGGCTAGTGGTAAATCCATAATCCAGCCCTTTAAAAAGAAGCTGGTAAAACTTAAAATTCCCTTTCAATATATGTTATATTGAGGGCAGCTAGGAACATTAAATGTGTATGAAAAATACACTTGTATTACATTGTACTCCTCTTTCACTTTTGATGACTTGTTTACTACAATTAGGGAACACTTAGGGGGCACTATCAACTCATGATTGTAAATTGTAATAGGGAGCCAGAGGCTCCTGTTATACTAAGAGGATGTTGCAGCAGACTAAGCTCACTGTGTGGCACCATCAGCTGAACAAAGGCAGCTGTGGTGTAAGTAGGCAGTATCAGCTGGGATGGGAGCTACTAGCTGGGGAGTCACCCTCCCAGAAGCTAGTTACAAAGCAGTAGGCTGCACAGGATGAACAACCTCAGGCAGCTGAGCTAAGCTCCAATGGAGAAAGGCAGGTGAGCCATTAGGCCTAAATGGAAACCCCTGTGGGTGGCTGGAGAGCCACCTGACAGGAAGGCTAGTGCCTAATAACAGTTAGGCCATTTGGTTCTGCAGACAGCAGGGATGTGTTAGTCTGGATTTTAGGAAGAAGCAGGAAGACTTTGTCCTCATTAAGCCTTCATTGTACAACTAATCCTTGACCCAAAATGGTCAACTGACCCCTTCCTGCAGATAATTTCACTCTTTAGTAGGGGAGGTAACCCTTACTACTATATACCCCTTTCTCAAGGGAAACTTGATACAGTTATAAAAGGAAACTAAACAAAGCAGAAACATTGGTAAGTCTATCTGTTTAGACCTGACTAATTCACAGGTCTAATCTCTTCAGTGGAACTGAGGTATGTCCAGACCTAGTGTGGTAAACAGGTGAAATTTGATGGAGATATTCTCCAGTCTTATGGAGAAGACCTCTAGGTGTCTCCACCCAGTATGAATGAGAGGTATCTTCCCTAGCCTGGATGGTGCCTTGGGCCCTTGGATCTGAGATCCAAACTTCATGCTTGGGGGGAAAGAGCAGGTACATGTCTTGAAGCATACCTGGTGTCATAGTTCCATCTCTGACGATTCTTTATCTGTTTGTCTTTCTCATGAAATTCCTGTGGATCAGCAAGTTTTGGAACCAAGTCATTGATCATACTTGGGAGGGTTGTACAGAGTTGATGACTCATAAGCAGCTCAGCTGGACTCTACTCATACTCCAATGGCATTGAATGGTAGATCAAGAGTGCCTTATGGAGATTTTCATTCTTCTGGAGCAAATTCTTCATAGTCTTCACAGCACGTTCTGCTTCTCCATTAGTACAAGGGAAATGTGGACTGCTGGTAACATGCTGAAAGTCATACTGTGCTACAAACTCCTTAAATGAGGCTCCCAAAAATTGTGGGCCATTATCAGTTCTTAAAACTGAAGGTATGCCATGGCGTGCAAAGATACTTTTCAATGCCATAATAACTCTCTGTTATGGTACTCTGTAATTGTACCATCTCCAAGTAAGAGCATAATAATCAAAAGCAATGAGATAAACAGAACCCTTCCAAGTGAATAAAACATCTGCCATGGTAAATTAGTTATGACTCCACATGGACTGGTCAGTGTTGAGCTCAAACCTTACAACTGGCCACCCAGTTCTGTATGTCATCACAGATGGAGGGCCACCAAACTGTCTGGCAAGCCCTGGCTTGATATTTTATAATGCCCTGGTGAGCATCATGAATCTTCTCTAGGATTTCCCGGTATAATTCTGAATGTATCAGTAATCTGTTGCAGAACATGACTAAGTCTCTGACAACACGGAGATTGAGTCTCTCTTGTTGGTACTTTACTAGTTTACAGTCCTTGAATCTTACTTGAGACAATCCTTCCAAGAAATTTTTTTTTTATATTTTGGCAAGAGGAATCAGCTTCTTGAGCTTCCTGAATTCTCATCTGTAGTCAGGCAGATATGTGTATCCCATCCACAATAATGTCCACTTAAACAACAATATCTCACTCCTGGAGGAGTTCTTCTGGATACAGTGGAGTCTAGAATGGTGCCCTAGAAAGAGTATCACCTTGTAACTCTTTTCCTAGGGTATGTACTATATCGTAGGTGAATTTCAGCATTTTAAGGCAAAATCTCTGGATTTGTGGTGGAAATTTATTGAGAAGTTTGTATCTTAACAGAAATGCAAGTGGCTTGTGATCAGTTTGTAAAGTAAAAGTCAGGTCCATAAGGAAAGTTCTGTATTGCTCACATGTCCACAGCACAGTGGACTACAGAGGGCCAGCCAGGAGCCTGGGGCCAGTGTGACTGGGGCCTAGCAAAGGTCTGTGGGCAACCTCCCTTTATATTTATTTACATTACCATCAAGGCATGGCAGGAGAGGTAGGAAGGTGTCCTGAGGCAGAGCAGAGCATGGTCGTGGAGCCACCGGGGGAATCATGGCCACCCTGGGATCCCAACGTGTTACATCTTGTCACTTAAGAGGTCTCTCAAAGTCTTTGTTATTGTTTCCAAGTTTGGAACAAAATGGCCTAAGTATGTAGCCATGCCTAAAAATATGTGCAACTTGGGTTCCAGAAACCCTTTAATGGCTGAAACTTTTGATGGATCTGGTTGGATTCCATGTGGTGTAATCCAACGTCCCACAAGCATGAGCTGCAAAGTAGCAAAGGTGAACTCTTCATTAAGTGTAACTCTAACTTCCTGGAGTTTTCTGAGTGTTGCATCCACTCTTGCATTGTGTTGTGCCTTGGTGACCCCAAAATTCAAAATATCATTGGCATGGCAAAGAATACCTTCTAGGTCATACAATATCTGTGACATTGAAACTGAAAGAATTCAGGAGCTGATGAGACTCTGAAAGGTAGCCATTTAAACCGGTAGTGTCCAAATGGAGTAATAAAAGTGGTTAGCTTGGACAATTCAGTGGCTAGCAGAATCTGCCAGACCCCTGCCTGAGCACTCAATTTTGTGAAAACTTTGGCTCCTGCAAGTTGAGCGAAGGTGTGTTCTACAGAAGAAAGAAAGTGTCTTTCTCTGTGCACATAGGTGTTTAATTGTGTGAGGTCAGCAACACATATCCTGATCTTACCATTGGGTTTTGGCACAACCACCATCCCAGAACATCAAGAAGTAGGCTCTTCAATCTTTGTAATTACTCCCATTTCCTCCATACGCGTTAGCTCATCTTTAACTTTGTCCGCTAGTGCCAATGGTACCTATATTGGAGTAGTTAATACATATGGAATGGCATCAGCTTTTAGGCATATCTGATATTCACCTGACACTTTTCCCAGGCCAGAAAAAAAATATGGGTATTTCTGGTCCACTAGGCGATGGACAAGTTGCGCTGCCTCAATAGCCAGTAAGCCAAGTAAAGGCACAACAAGATTACCAATCACATAGACTTCCTGGGCTACACACCTCCACTTCAGTGTCATCTTTACATTTAAGGACCCCAGTATTTTGAGGATAGTATCACCTGTTTCCCATAGCTGTTAAGTAGGATTAAAGTGAATTCCATCCATATGTGGGCTGTAATAAGAATCAGGTACAGCTGAGACTGCTGCTTCTGTATCTATTTCAATGGTATTTTCTATCCATTGAGCTCAATTTCTGTCATCCAGACTTCTGGATCTGATGAAGACTCTGTAACTTTATCTAAAAGTGCTGCGCAATCTTATGCATCCTGTTCTATGACTTCACAGACTCTGGTGGTAGAGTGACAAACTGAAGGACAGCGACCTTTCTTTTTACATCACTAACATATCTCTTCCATAGCAGAACACTGAACACGACTATATTTTGGAGTTTGCCCATATTTGTAGTATTGGCCGCCTTTCTCACTTGTTTTCTGCTATGGGTGTTGGTGGTACCACTCCCTGTGTTCATTGTGCCTGTCATTTCTATTTGTACTTGTTTGTAGTTTCTTTATAGTGTGCATTGCATCCATATTAACTAATGCCTGACAAGACTGAGAATCACTCCTGATTTCTCTTTGTTGCTGTTTAACTAGCT
Source organism: Crocodylus siamensis (assembly GCF_052110815.1). Lineage (NCBI taxonomy): Eukaryota > Metazoa > Chordata > Crocodylia > Crocodylidae > Crocodylus > Crocodylus siamensis. Next base: position 204,591,178 of record NC_143397.1, read on the forward strand.
CTAATTGGCAAGCCTGTGTGATAGTCTTCTGGAGCATTAAATCAGGGTCCAACTGTAATCGTTGTGAGAGCTCTGTATCATGAAGCCCCACAACTAAGTGGTCCCTAATTAGCTCCTCCTCAAGCTCCTGATATTAGCAGGATTCAACCATTCTATACAAAGATTTGATGAATCTGTCCACAGGTTCTGAAGGTTCCTGCTTATGGATCTTAAATCTAGGCAATTCATAAATCACTTTTTTTTTTTTGCCCAGAAAATGATCAGATAATACTTCTATCACTGCACTATATTGCTTTTTCTCAGAATCTGTAAGAGCCAACAGAATTTCATGCACCTGATCTCCCATAGAGTAGATAAGAGTATTCACATGGTAAACTTCTGACTGTTTGTCCAGGCCCAACACTGAGAAGGATGAGGACTTGGGTAAGGCTACAGTAGCCATATGAGGGTCAGAGAACCAGGGAGCAGAAGGCTAAGACCACAGCAGGAAGGTTGAAGCTGAGCAGACTTGAGTCGAGGGTCCTAAAGCCTGGAAGGGGCTAAACCTTAGTATGAGGTAAGACAAACTGGGGCTAGGGGCCCAGGGAGAAGAAAACCTTGCCAAAGCCAGGGGCCCAGCAGGCTAAGTGGATTTGTTGATTCTAAGTTGCTGCTACTTGGGCCAGTGGACAATTTAAGCAACACCTGCAAGGCATAGGCATGGCTGTGAGGGCAAAAGATGGCCATAAATAGCCTTAAGGTAACTGGGGCACAGATGAGGCCAGGAGGTCCCTACTTAGTGCTTGAGGGCAAGGGCTTGGATCACTGGAGTCTAGGCTCACTTGCTGGCCAACAGATAATATGGGCTCACAGTAGGACCCTCGGGCAGCCTCCCTTTATACAAGCAATCAGTTCCATCAAGGCATGGCAGGAAAGGGAGGGTACCCAAGAGTGGGGCAGGAGCCACTTGGCCCCCAGCGGGTCTCACAGATGTGCCTGGGGTTCAGCCCTGTCATGGTAAAGTTCAACATATTTTTAATACAATTGATGTTTTCAATTTTCCTAAAAAATCAGTAGACAGGCACTTTGCTGTATACTGTTTTAAATACTTTATTCAGCTCATTCCAAATAACTCATAAAGCTCTTATCTTAGAGCTATTTATCCAATATAATCTGCAGTAGAGCCAAGGTTTGGGTTAATATGGCTCTGTTTTGCTTACAAATAATTGTTCTGTTGTGGTTAAGATGTTGGTTAAAATATTAAATGATGCACTTTTTCAGGTTTTGATCTCTGTACAAAATATCTTAATTTATACATGACTTAATAAAATGAACATGTTGTTCATTTATTTGTAGAAATAAGGGAATCCATGTAAATACTGTTTCCCAGTAATCATTATGTAAAAATAAATCAACTGATTAGGCTTGCATGTTTTAGAAAGTGGTCCACTTTTTACCGGGAATAATCATATACATTTGTAAGGAGCTTACCTCTGACAACTTAGTATGAAGGCTTTAGATCCTCCTCACTCCACCCCATGCAGACTTTTTTGAATCTAAAGGCTGTGCTTACTCACACAAGTAATCCCACTGCTCAAGGGAATGAGAACTTCCTGAATGATAAAGACATTGTGGGTTCAAGTCTTTATTCAGTAGAGTTAATGTTCAAACAATGAAACCGCATGAAAAAATTATACTGCTCTATCCCTGCTTGAGTGTATGTTATTGATGCCTCAGCTGTGCAGCTATGACTTTCCCTATCTGAACTGCAACCATGCTAGTGTGTATTATTACCACCATGCTTCTAGTTGAAGGTCTTAAAACAGAAGAAGATTCATCTACAGCAAAACTATCATGCCTGCTTGTTATTGTTTTCGCTGATTAGAGATCAGGCAATCAGAAGGTCCTTCTCTGACATCACTTCATTGCAGATTTCAAACAGGTACGTTACACTTCTGAACACCAACCATAAATCTGTCACAATTGTTATGATCTAACAAACCCTGCTAGGGCACCCATGGAAACTTTACCAGTTAATATTCAAAACAGGAAAATCTAGGCTAGGATTCTAATTTGCTACTGATGCAATATTAACACAATATATGTATAAAATATTAATGCTGTATTTGTTCTGAATTTATTTTATTTAATTTTTTACACAAAGATAAACCCCTTGTGGCCTTAAAACAACATGTCTCATTTTCAAGGATGTCCTGGGGGGCAGACAGACGTGGAATATACACACATCTTGGTAACCTGGAAATAGTGTGGTGTAGGCACTGTGTTGAAAGATATAGTCTTTCATGAGCAGTAAGGGTTTTGCTGATAAAAATAAAAATGTCACCTTATCTGCTGACCAGTTGATAGAATGTAATTTCTAATACTACCCCTTGAACCCATCCATAGAAAGAGAGACTTGGAAAAAACTTGGAGATAAGGCCTCCTTTACTTATTCCTTTGGTATAAAGAAAAACTCGTATTTAGTTTTCAGGCAGCCCTGCTTTTCAGAATTCAGATTAAGTCATGCTTAAGAAATTGTGTGTGTGCTAATTACCTTGGTCAAGAGAGAAGGTTTGCGATACTTCTGGCTTCATCTGTAATGCCTGCAGGATCTGAAGGTTTAAAGCTAAGATAACTGAACTCCTAGAAACAGAATTAGATTAATCAACAATGTATTAGCTGAGTTCAGAGAGCGGTAAGATCTTGTAAATGTTGCTTTTTAATTTCCCCCTTCCCAAGTGCAAAGGTAGAACTCTCTGTGCCATGTCTGATGTTTGGTCACTGGCTAATTAACATTCAGAATACTTTGTCCAACTGCACATTGACATTTCTTTAGTCATCTGGGGGGAAATAAGGAAGTAGTTATTCAAGTCCACCAAAGAATAAACGAATATAACAGGCCATGAATGAATGTAGGTTCATAAGAAGAAGCAGCTTCCTAACCATTAGAGTAATGGGGTCCAAAAGCAGCTTTCCCATTAGAGTGGAGGAGGCAAAAAAAATGGTAAGAGTAAGGTCTATCATTTTATGAAAGGTATTAGATGATATGGTTGCCTGTGATAGCAGAGGACTGAGCTCAGTGACCCTGGAGGTCCCTTGCAATCTTAAACACTCCCAAATCTGTTTTTTCTTTTTATTTAACATTTGTGTGTAAGAATTCTAGAATCAATCTGCTTTATACAATGCCTCTCTTCTTCCCCTAATAATAGATTTTTTTTGTGCTGCTACATGGATGGATCATAACTGTGTGTACAGTGATACAAATATGCAAAATATTTTGCTTAATGCTCAGAACAAAGGGGCCCTATCTTTAACAACGCACAGTCTAAATTCAAATGGTGATACAAACAGCTCTCCAGACTCAAGAGTTACTTACATTTTTACCCAATATCATTCATCATTTAGGAAGTCAGTGTGAGAATTATCTTACACATTACTATTTGCCTGTCTTGGGGCCTACTGTATTCAAGCTATAATTTTATATTAAGTGGGCGAGTCTACACATGCAATTACTTTGCATTAATAAACTCCAAAGTTTAATGGGCGCATCCACATGAGCGCGCACATGCCTCTTGCCCCATCTCAAACCCCTTGAGGGTTTCCACACGTGCAGCAGGCACGTGTGGAAACAAAAAAAAAAATGCTCACTGCACTGCAAACTTGCAGCACAGGGAGATAATTAGTACCCAGGGGTCTAAAAAAAGCAAAGTTTAAAAAAGCGGGGCAGGGGCTGGGTCCTATATAGAGATGCTCTGGCTGCCAGAGCATCTCCATGGTTGGTCCCTTGCCCTGGTGCTGAAACACCCCTGACCCCTGCCGGGGCCGGCACCTCCCCCACCAGACCTCCCTGATGCCCCCTCCCCCTGCTGCCCTACCCAGCCCCATTCCCCCCATCACACCCCCCCCCCCGAGGCCCCAACCCTTGCCCTGGCTGACCCCATTCCCCCCACCAGATCCTCCCCAGGCCCCAACCCTTGCCCTGGCTGACCCCATTCCCCCAAGGCCCCCCAATCCCTGCCCCCCAACCCATATTTAATAAAAAAATAAAAAACACAACCCCAAACGAAAAAAAAAACCAAAAAACAAAACACTCCAGCACTTAGGGCAGTTAGAGCTGCCTTCTGGCTGCCCCGCCCACACAATGCAGGGCAGGGTGACAGCCCCAGCCCAGGCCCTGCTGCCCCCCCACTGCCTTGTGCTGCCCAGGGGGGGCTCTGCCAGGAGGCCCTGGAGCCCCACCCCACCCCTGCTTCTAAGCTAAGCAGAGGCTTTTTTTCCCATTTTTCTGGGGGGTTTTTAATTGATGGTGCCTGGGGATGTGGGGGTAGCCATGGGGGCCTGAGGGTGCAAGTTGGGGGAGGTGAGGCTGGGTGGGGCAGCTATTGGGGGGGCTCTGGTAGGGGATGGGGCATGTGGGCCTTGCAAGGGGGCTGGTAGCCCCTGTGGGGGCCATTTGGCCACCATTGGGGGGATGTTCCCCTTGTGTGGGGGCTGAATCCCCTGTTAGGGGGGCAAACCCCTTATGTGGGGGCCAGCACCCTGTGGAGTGCAACAAAACATGTATTTAGAGTTCACTTTATTATTATGATATGAGACTTGTTTTAACACTGTAAGATATATCAATAAAACATTGTCCAACTGATCGCTGTCTCTGTCTTGTTCTCTGTCTTTATAGTGGTCTTTTGTTTTACTTGTAAAGGAACATGGATTTGGGGGTTTTTTTGGGGGGGTTGTTTTTTTAAATCAGGGATTTTTCAGTTTTCCAATAGGGAACACCAAAATTCCTGCTAGGGAGGCCAGTGGCAGGACCCTGCCTGCTCAGAGCTAGCACCTGGACCCATCTGGCTGTGGCTGACCTCCTGGACAAATGGGGCCAGGAGGACATGCATTTACAGTTTAAAGCAAGCCACCACACCCAAAACATCTTCCGGGTGATAGCTGCCCAGATGGCTGGGCAGGGGGCACAAATGGCAATAGTGCTACACAAAGGCCAACCCTGCAACCGCAGTCCACTGGCAGCTGGCCCAAAAAGGCAGATGCCTCTACTGGCTCTGCAGTCCCCATCCAAGTCTGGCACAACACATCACAGCCAGGCAGCAGCCCTCACTGCTGAACTGCTGCAGTGGGGAAAGGCTGCAGGGAACTCTCAGAGATGCTTTAGCAGTCCAGTTGGCACAAGGGGTAGTGTCTCCAGGTACCAAGCAGCTGGGTCCCAGAAGCTCCTGAGAGTGAGTAGCCCTGAGCTACTTGCCAAGGAGGCTTTTTGTACTGCTGGGGCCAGGACAGGGCAGCTTTTTATACTGCTTGGGACAGCACAGGTGCTGGCCCTGGGCTCTAGCTCCCCCTGGCTGCAGATCTGGGAGGAGCCAGGCAGGGTTATTTTGCCCCAAGTGGCACAATTTGCTCCAAAACAAAGTGCATATCCGAGCACGTGCGCTGAAGCAAAAAGCCCCAACTCAAATTTGCACTGCTGCAAGTGCACGTGCTTGCATGTGTGGATGCGCCCAATGAGTTTTTTGCTCCCAAATGTACTGTTTGAACATGTGCTGGGATAAAAAGATGTCACATTTATTTGTGTGCAGTACATGGAGCCTGTTTGGAGCAGGCCAGGCTGGCACAGGACCCCAAGGTCTGCCTGCCAGCCTAGAGTCACTCTAACTGGGCTCCATGTCCTGCAGAGCAGGTGGTTGAGGCACAAAGGTGCTTCAGGGAGCAGACTGCCTGTCGGCTATTTTTTTTGCTGCTGCATACAAAAAGACTCTGCAGTGAGTACAAGTACTACCGTGCTGTGGAGTTTGTTAGTTTCATGCACCCAAGTAGGGACACATGTGTAGAAGCCAAGATGTTTACTGCACAGTTAATTAGCCAGCTGCACAGTAAATGTTTCATGTAGATGTGCCCTATATGTAGGAGAAAATGTTCTGCCAAAGCACAGTGCAAATAAGTGATTGTTGTACTGGGAATTCCTTCCAGGGTGGTGGAGAGAATAGGCAACAGTTACTTCTCTTTCACTGCAGCCTCAAGGCACTTTTAAATGCTGTTGTATTTGCATCCTCTCAGTGTGAGGGGTGTGTGAATATAAGTACATCTGCCACTTCAGTATGTGGATATCACATTCTTCTCCTGGTACCCCATAAATCCCCTCTGTATACTGGCAAGCAGAGGACTTCTACTTTTCAGGGTTGTCCAGTGCATTTTGGCTATCCACTATAAGTACAATCTCAGTCCTGTTCCACCTCTTTTAAAGAACTGCATGTAATCCATGGCAAGAAGCTCCCTGTTCCCTTCCAACCCCAAGAACTTTCATCAGTCACAGAAGCTTCTCTAGCTTGTGTGCATTCTTCTGCGCTAAAATCCCAATGAAAACGAATTACAGGAAAAAATATTATTGAATAATTTCTGATAGAGCGCCTGCTTTTTAGAGGGGGGTTTTGCAGAGCACCTAATTTTCAACTTGAATTGACAGAACCATGAGAAGGTTAAATAACTTTCACAAGATCATTCATAGTCAATGGGTCAACTAGGGATTGGAATAGCAAACCACTTAGCTTCCTATCATGCTTTAACCACAGGACCCAATGACTTCCTCTTCATTTCCTGTCCCCTCCACTCCTTTCCTGTGTTACACATTCTCCTTTTGTTCCCATTTCTACTATTCATGCCTCGTTCTTTCTGTTCTTTACTCAAGAATCTAAAACAAGAAGGCTATTGTGTCAAGCAGTATACGTTATAAAAGACTTGGTCAGAGGAAATCTTGATTTGAGTGATGTTCAAGACAGACATTTAAAAGCCACACTGCTCACATTCAGATGACTGTGGATGTTTGGTTCCCTGGGAACAATTGGAGCCTGGCTAGAAGCTGCAATATGGCTCCAGATGAACAGGCTCTGGTTTTATGCAGCACATGCTGCCCCTGCATGCACTGCTCTGCTTTTATTTTCTTTTTTGCACACAGGATTTTTTTGACCCCTGGGTATCAACCCCCCCACTCCCCGCACTGCTCCCTTGCAGCACAGAGAACAACTGAATGTGTGGTATGTAGCAGCATGCATGTGTCTGTGGCACCACATACCGTCCATGCTCATCTGGACACAGCCAGCAAGTCCTTTATTCACAATGATAAACATTCTCTCTTGTGGCCTGTTCACACCCTGAAAGCTGAAGTCTGTGACACTACTTATATGAGTAACTGTTGATGAGTAAGCAGCAAAGGAATTCCTCATAGAGCTAAGACCATAGTCTAAAAAAAATAAATAAATAAAATAAAAAAATTTTAAAAATTGATTTTTAAAGTAACATTTTATATGGCCATGTTATATTAAAATGGTTTAATGGATCCATATGACACAGTTTATTATGTTCTTTTCCTGGGAAAAGAGTCGGGCAATACAAAAGTGTATTTCTGTAGCAATGCTAAAGTGCAAGTCTGAACATTCAGTGGCATATATTCAGAATCATACACAGAAATATTTTCATTGCATATCTGCTAAAAAAAATAAAAAACAGTCATATGAATGATGTATGTTCAGTGTGGCTCCATTAAATTAATTATGCACACCTGATTTTTTGCATTTCTTGCCTCGATTTTAATCAGTCTGCCTATCCTATGGTTTCACACCATCAGTCATGATTGTATCATACAAGTGTCTTCCCCATAAAGTGTGTAGCAAACAGAAGCTTCTAGTAGATTTCACAGCACTCATGTTTGGGTGTTTTTGATAGAGGTAGCTGGCTGTATTAGTCAGAAGGCAGGGTTGGTATAGGATGCACCTTTCTAGAACTAAATATATGAGAGAGAGATTTTATTTATATACATATATTATTTCTTTTGTGTGGTAGAAATTCCACTTAAGGCACAGAATGTTTGCTTGCTTGCTTTTGGATAGTTGATTCAGTTTCTTTGCTTTGGTGTTCTGGAGTTAGCATATGTCAGCATTGGGAATGGTGTTTTACTAGAATGAAAATGTTGTTGAAAGAAGAATTTTACAACATTTCCTGATGATGGCTATGCTCTGCATTCACTTCAACTCCTCTCCAATTTCCTTCCAAAGCCAAATAGATCATATACAAAGAATTCTCTTCTACTTCTTGTATGTTTTGTCCTAGGCTTTGAGATTCCTGTTCATTTTTCACATACCTAAGGCTCCTTTGATTAATTAATGTGAAGCCTGGGACCTGTGCCTTACATGGGCATCTGAAACTGACTGGAAACCAGCGGATGGACTCGAGTGTAGTCCTAATTTGTTTGCTGTCACCTAGACAAAGGAAGCAGGCAGCTGCATTTTGTACCAGATTTATAGTGTGCCATTTTAATATGTTGCATTTTCCATATTATCTGTCTGTTTATGTATGTTTATGATTAGTTGTCAGATTACTGGAGACTGAGTATTTTGTTTATTTACAGAACAGATACAGCACAGATATTGCTGGTCTGCATTTTCCCCCCTCTGTCCTGCCAATGCACCTCTACTGTGAACTCAGACCATATCCAAGCATACTTTCTTAGCTAGTTTTTCATACCATTCTATTCCTGGTTTCTGATGAGATTGGCAACAGCAGGATCTCTTTACTACTACTACTATGAAATGGACTGAGATTGGCAATTCATTGTACATACAACAGTTGCCCCCCAAAGTACTAGTATTTACCATTCAATAATGTTTGATTTCACCGTATTAATTGTATATATTTTTATATTTGTTTCAAATTTTAAATATGAAATAGCGCCAACTAATATGAAGTACAAAATATTAAAGAACCAAAAACTGTGCTGTGGCAAATTTTGCTAATTTTTAAGTGATAAAATTAATTTAGGATTAACATCGGACATTACCACTTATAGCTGTATAACAGAAATACCTGTAAGTATACACAAATGCTACTGTGAGATCATATTGCTGTAGCCATTGTCCTTACTATCTTATCCTGTCCTCACTGTTAGTCACTAATTCATGTGTCACATGTGTAATATAAATTGTAAAATGTTGGGGACTGGATCCTAGGTCTGAGAGATACTTTGGAGTATTATATGATGATAATACTAAGACTTATGAGGGATTGGAATCATGATAAAGATGACAAGTATCTGAGCACATTTCTAATTCTTTGACTCTACTAGTCACAGGTTTTCAAATGTTCACAAAAGTGAAAATGGTCTAATTAAAATTGTGGCTGGTAGGCATATTTGAATTTGAGTTACGGAAGTTAAAATAAAACCTGGAATATTTTCTTATTTAGTTATCCTCATATATTGCAATAGTGTGTACTTTAAGATTTCTGAACACTAAAAGAAGTCACTTTAGCAAACTAAAATGTTTTAAGTGCCGAAGTTATGGTTTGTAAATACTATATAGCTGCTTTGTTGTATATGCCTTAGGAAAAAAGACACCGGGAAAGAGGAACATAGCTGTTAAATTCTCTATTATATCAGTAGATGACTTGTCTGTAGCATTTCTGCCTATGCAGTCACAATGGTGGGTATATAATTTTTGTTTGCATGGTTTAGAAGGCTAGCCATTGGCTATGAGAGAGGTCAATAAATCAATAACAATTTTTATGATAACAAGAAGTGGGACACTGGTGATGGCAGTTGTTGTAGTGTTACGCATGAGAAGAGGCATGACTTGTTTGGGTCTATTAAGCTAGTATTTTTCCATGATTATATAGGGAATTTAGTAACCAGGGTAGAAGTCAGCAATGATGATCTAATAATCAACTTACCTGATGATAATGATATAATAAAGTTAAGAAGAATCAATCTATGTCTTTGCAAAATGCCAGATCGCTCAACAGTAGTAACTGGTTTGGGGGTTTGTTTGTTTGTTTTTTCACCTGTGGATTAAAAGGTAAACTTAAAACATGTAAAAAGTATGTAAAAAAATCTAGATAAAATGGGGCGTGAAGGGTAAGGGAATACTGAGATCCTGTAAGATGCTGAATTAAGAACACTTGAGACTGAATAAAGGCACTGATACTTTCAGAAAACAGTCACAATAAGGCAATTGCAGCTTGCCCAGACTTCCTTCCTTATGTTCTTTAGCTTAAAAGAGACTTGCCTAAAGTATGATGGATCTTAGATGACACTTAGGCAAATTAATTTTGAATGGTCATGAGAAGCCACATTCATGGTATAGTAGTTACGTGGAGATGTTAAAAGGTACTTAATTTGGTGAGAGGGGATGTCAGTTTAGGGCCTACATAAAAGCTACGTACAGCAGAAGAAAAGCATAAATAGCATAACCAAAATATTTCCTAAGAGTTCCTACTACAGGAAAGAATAGAAAATATTGAATCAAGTTTAAACTAATTATTTTAAACAAATGCTGTTAGAGTACCTCAGGTAGTACTGTATGTTGCCACTCTGTATAGGCCAGGTGATCTATTAAAATTAATTTGTATGAAAACTAGACAGTAAATAGTTTTTACATGGTATGATGTAGTTTCAAGTCATAATCCCAGAAACTGTTACACATGCTTAACTTTAAGCTTGTAAGACCTTGCCAACAGGGGAACATGCTCCCCTCCATGTTTGTAGCCAAATTAGTTCGGAAGCCTGAATTTTTATTTTATGTAGCAGGGTGAGACCCCTAGGGGTGGCCGTGTTACCCCTAGGCTTCTTATACCATGGCAGCCTTGCCCTACAGGCACCCTTTATCAATTATACCAACAAAAAGTAGTGGGCGAGATATAGGGAGGCTGCCCTTGATCTTTGGGTTTAGACACGGTCTGGCTAGATCTTACGGAACCCTATGGTTCATAGACCCCTTGATGTCCCACATTATGGTGGATGGTTCCTGAGTCTCTCAGCCTTATGGGCTATATGCGTGGCTCCAGCCACCCATTTACCATGCCCCAAGCCTCACAGATGGCACCAACATTGTCTAATCTAAGCCTGGCTGTGATTTGGCCCCCTTGTCCTCTCAGGGCTCTCTGCAGCCCTCATCTCTGCACCTCACTAGCACCTGTGCACCCTGAATACTGCGCCCACACTGGCACTGGGGTCCCCACACTGTAGTGGGCCCCAATGAGGCTTCCTCCTTCCCCCCAATAGCCTCATCCAAACCACCGGTGTTATCAGACAAGAAACAAACAACAGCAATCAAACATGACCACCTGGGCTATAACATAACACAAAGTTCAAGGCATGCTCTGCCCCTTTAAAAGAGGCAAACTTTTCTCTAATACTAGATGCCTAGTAGACAAGGGTACCTTACGGGCTCCTGGTGCCCCATTACCCCTAAGGATAGCATATCCAATGGCTGTAGCATCTCTGGGCCCCCTTCCTTCCTGAAGGCTCCTTCCCCTTGAGCTGCTGGCAGGGAACTAAACTACATAGTCCCAGCCCTAGGGTTTATATGGGCCTAGGGCCCTACCTCTTCCAGCCGGTTAACCAGGTGCAGGTGCATCCAATTCCCTCATTAGCTAGTTGTCATCACAACCTGCACCCGGGCTCTTATCTGGCTCTTTGTGTCCCCCCCCCCCCCCCCGGGCAATCTCTGCTCGAAAAGGAGCAGGCACCTTACTGCCCTGTGACAGAATGTAAGGAAAATTTCCCGAACACTTCCCTGTGAACATACTAGCCCCCCTCAATCTCACACCCCCACCCCCAAACTTACTTAAATCAAGTTTCCAGCACCAACAAAAGCTTAAAGCCATGCAATTGTAGCTTGGACCCCAAGAATGTCTGTACTTCTGCAATTAATTTACAAAGAAGGGAATTCAAGTGAGGTATCACTGAGTTAGATTGGACAGCCATTTTTTACCTGATCTAACCTCCTAGACTTGTAAGTGTAACATCTGTATGTACCCTATATGACTAAAATGATTCATAAGAGTAAGTGCTTATGGACTTACACTAGGAGTCAACAGAAATACAAATCATTACAATATTTAAAAAGTAAATATATGTGAATTAAAATATGCTTCAAGATGTAGAAAAATTGTATGTTACTGCATTGTATTTCTGAAATAATGTGTACGTGCAATTAAGGATTTAATTATATTCTAGCCTCCGAGGTTAAAAAAACAGCAGTTATGTATGTAACCTTCACTGTATCATTTCCTGTTTTCTAAGTGTTTATTCATTATCATTTTCTATATATAGTTATCGTTTCCTTGTTTTGAATAGACAACTTGGCTTAGGAAGCCAAAGGTCTCTTTGCATATAAACTATACAAAGTTTATATCAATATCTAATATCAAATACTCAGATGAGACTTAAGGATTTTTCTTTAATATTGGACTTTGAAAGAAGAATTTTCCTTCTTCCTTTCTTATTATATTTAGCATCAAATCATTTTTGAATGCTGTAAAAAGGTATTACCAAGATATTCAAGGTGCTCAAAAGCCACAGACAGTTGCACTGCCCCTTCCTCTGATATAATCCTGGTCAGAAACAATAAAATATTGAGGTCTGTTGGTCAGTCCTGGGCAATTCAGTTCTCAGTAACAGCAGCAAACTCACCCTTAGCAATCTTAACTTTAAGTATGAGGTATTAAGCAAAAGGCAGTTTAATTAGGAAGTGAAGCTATGGTAGTTGTATGACAGAGTTTTGCAAGGGGATGCTGTATGACAAGTGATGAGCATTTGATTTTGTTAGTTCCTTGTTAAGGAAGGTGCTTCACATGTGCACTTTAGTGTATTCGGTATCCGTGGAATTTAAGCACGTGCTAAATGACATTCCCATTCTGAATGATGTTGATTTCCTAAAGGATAACCTCACTATTTTATTTTATTTAAGGACCAAATTATTAGCTGGTGTAAAGGTACATAACATCAGTGAATGCAGTAGAGCTGTTCTTCTTCCATAAGCTATTGATTTTGCCCATAGTCTACAGATGAAACAAATAAGGAGATGATTATTGGACATTAAATACATGTGCAATACATTTAAACTAATTGCAAATCTCAGGCTGCTTCAAAAACTTGGTGCTAGGCAACATTGTAATAATACATTGAATCTCATTTTCTACCTTTTCTTTGAGCCTGAGACTAGCTGGCTGGGAACATTTCAGTATTTTGGTGCACTGCACAGTTTAACCTATTAAGTTGTATTATTTTTCCTCCAAGGTTTCCTTAATACATTCCACATTTTTATAGGCCCTCAAGTTGTAGAAGAATTAGTCTGTCTATCCACAAGTGCACTGCTTAGTATAGGGGTTTTCAACCATTTTTAACAAGTGTACCCCTTCTGCCTCTAAGTTTCAGCTCATGTACCCCTTTATATTTTTTCTTGGTTTTAAGGGGTGGAGGGCAGTGCAGATTGAGGCCCCTGTGGTGTGGATAGGACTGGGGGTGGGGCAGGGACAGAAGCCAGGTGCTGCACAGCCAGGGTAGCATGCAGGACAGAGGTGCAAGAGCAGTTCATCCAGGAGGCATGGGGGGGGGTAGTTCCTGCCTCTGCCTGCACCCCAGTTCAGGTCCAGAGGGCATATGCCCCCCAGATCTGTGCATGAGGTGGAGGCAGCTGCTGCTGCCAGCTGGTCTCTGCACCTTGCTACCCCAAGAGCCACGTGATGCCATGTGCGTGCTGCAGCCAGGTAGGCAGGGGACAAACACAGACATAGATGCAGAGACAGAGATGCAGGCACAGACATCAGTATCTCTGTGCCCACTCCCAGGAGCAGGGCTGGGGGGACGAGGACAGCAGTGCTGGAACAGCCAGCCAGCTGGAGAGGGGCTTGCATGTGGTAGCCTCCCCTATTCCACTGCTCCACTTCACCTCTGCAGCACCCCACACAGCTTTCCCATGACCAGTCACACATGTGGCTCCAGCCAGCCGGTGGCGCTTATGTGGTCTGCAAAGAGGCACTGCTGTCATCACCCCCCCAGCCCTACTCCTGGGAGTGGGGACAGAGAGAGAGCTGAAATAGGGAATAGGGAGGCGTTGTGGTGTTCTGCATGAGGCCAATGGCACCTGCCCTCCTCTCCCCCCACCCTCCGTAAGAAGCAAAGTATGGGAAGGCACCGGGGGACCCACCACCACCGTGCCCTGGGGCATACTTCATCCCTGCCCATGCCCCCTACATCCTTTCCAAGTACCCCTGGGAGTACACGTACCTCTGGTTAACAACTCCTGGCTTAGTGAATAAGGGGGGTACATTCACTAGTAATAGATGCAGTATATACTTTAGCAATGCAACCTCTGATAAAAGAGATTTTTTGAGTGGATGGTGATTACAGTTAGTAGCTCATCTTATTTATATTTTAGAGGAAATCACTAAAATATATCATCCTATATACAGATCTACATTAGATATATTACAGTCAGTTTTCACTCAGCAACAAGGAAAATGTTTTCTATGACTTGGAAAATCAGATTGAACGATGTATCACAAAAGATGGCAGTTAAGTTGAAGTCTAGAAATTTGAGCTGTATTGTGTTAAAACATAATGAATTAGACTTTCAATCACTATTTACAGTTTGCTTCTATCATGTGTACATCCAAAGTTACACCTTGCTAGGGTCGTTTGACCCCAGTACTCTTTCCTGGCACCCCCCCCCCACACACACACACACACAGTCCCCCTATAGTGCACAGCCCCTGCTGTCAGCAGCAGGCAGCAAGGCCTCAGGGTGATTGTGGCCTGTGCAGATGCAGTTCTGGGAGCTGCACATGGTGGCAAGGAGCAGAGCCAGGCCTGCCCACCTCTGCTGAATGTGGCTCACATGTGCCACTGGAGGCAAGCACCATGCAATGGAGCCAGTGGCCTGGCCCTGCTCCCTGCCACCAAGTGCAGCTCCCAGCACTCTACCAAGAAGCAGCAAGTGGGGATTTCTGCCACTTCTGGTGGAGTCCCGGGAGCTGCAAGTGGTAGCAGGGAGTGGCAAAGGCCTCTGGCTCCATTGCACAGGGCTTCTTCTCAGTGGTATGCAAGGCCCAGGGTCTACACACACTCTTTTAGGAGCCCCACACAATGGAACTGGGCCAACCGAGGATCCATACCCCTGCCACCCCACTAGCCCTGGGCTCCACACTCCTGCCCAGCTGCAGCTTCCCCCCATCCACCACTGCTTCCCTACCTGCTGCCTGGAGCAAGTGCTAGATCAGGGACATAAGGAGGAGCCACAGGAGGCTGGGGGAGCTGAGCAGGTCCCTTGGTGGTAGCAGCAGTGGCCCTGCATGGAAGCTGTGCATGCTGGTAGGGCCAGGGACAGGGCAAAAGCTGACTGAGGCACAATTAATTGGTGGGCCCCCATGGTCTGGATTAAATGGTCTGGCAGGCCAGATCCAGCCCACAGGCTGTATTTTTCCTGTCTCTGTCCTAACCTATCTCCTGCCTAGATTTGGCAAGGAAACTTAACTTCTATTATATGATGATTGTCAAAATTTCAGAAAACGTTCTGTCCATAATAAAATCAGTTAGAAAAATACTTAAACAAATACCTGAACAAAAATAAAAGAGGAGGACTGAAATCTAGGAAAATTTCATTTCAGAAACACCAAAATGGGTGTGGTGACTGTAACTGATATAGTTCTTGTCAGTTTCATTAGTGTTCACCCCTGTAAAGCAGCAATAAAATTGAGCAGTCATTTTCATAGGCTATGTAGACCTTAAAGTCTAATAGCACTTCTGAGCTCCCCATGCAATCTGTGATTGGTAAGGCTTCTAAGCTCCCCGGTACAAAGCCAGAAGCTTAGATCCTGAAAGCTCCAGCTAAAAGCTGGCCCTCTTCTCCTCACAGTAGCCTGACCTCAGACCTTGGAAACCTGAGCTCCTCAGAAGCCTTCCAGGAAAAGTCAGGAGTTCACTGAATCCAAAGATTCAGTTCCAAAGAGTCACTGAATTTAGTTTCATTTTCATGATACATTGTTGGTTTTGAAGAATCTGTATTTTCCAATTAAAAATTGTTTCACTGCAAAATTTTCAACCAGCTCTAGTCTTGTCTACACACAAGAATCTCAAGCATAGGTTAAGTGGTGCTTTAAACTTGAACTAGCTGATCTGTTGTGGGTTGGACCTCAAGTGCTGTTGATGTGCTGGCAGTAGTAATACAGTGGGAATTCAACAGCTCAAATTACAGCAACACATCAACTCCTAATCCAATCACTCTGCTAATCCAATCACCTGGTGCTTCTACTGAAATCACTCTGCATAGCTCAAATATTTTTTTAACAGTGTAGCCAATTCTTACTGTACTCTCAGTAGGGTTGGGCTACCTCAGTTCTAGTAACTCAAGCATATTAAATTGAGCCACCTGGTGAAATGAAGCAAAACTTTGCACATAGATCTAGGGAATCACCTGTTGTAGTTTAGAAAAAGTTGATAATTTCTTGAAAGTTGGCTTCCCTCATTGTGGTTTATACAGCCTTAACACAGGGGTCTTATATCTATGGTAATGGGCCCCATTGTTTCTGAACCAGCAATATTTTGTGTGCTTTTTAACTGTGACTTTGGACTTCCTGGCTAACATGAAATGTATATGAACAACTTCTTGTGAAAGACAGGAGAGTAAAAGTTTAAAATTTGACCATTATATTATTTTACACACAATAGAATAATTTAGTTAACCTTTTTAAAATGATTTTTCTTGAGGATTTTTTTATTATTAATTTCCAAGTGCACAACTTTGTATTTTGTACTATTGAATGACATTCCACTGAATGTCATCTCCAGTCATAAAGCCCATCTAGTTCTTTCTGTATGCTATCCTAATCCTCCTATCTACTGACAGTGTCTCCCTCTCTGGTATCATCAGCAGATTTCATCAGCATGCTACACTATTTACTGCAAGTTGTGCAATGATCTTCATTAAAAACATTAAACAGGATCAGACACAAAACTAATGCTTAAAGAATATCAGTAGTACCCTTCTTCCAGCTTAATGTCTCTTAACTGTCTCTTTCCCCTTTAGCAAGTTTCTTCCCCAGTGTACAATTCCTCTACTAATTCCCTTATTCTTGAGCTTGACTAATGGTTCCAAAGGTGTCATAATATCAAAGCTTTACTGAAGTCCAGATACATGAGTTCTATGCCAGAAAAGTAGGTATCAGATTAGTCCAGCATGATCTACATTTAATAACACTGTGCTGCATTTTATCCCATTGTCCTTTGACCACCATGTTTTTAATTATTAATTCCTTTAAGACCTTTCTTGAAGCTCTGCATGCTATTGAAGACAAACTTTGTAGGATATATTTTTTTAGCTACAGAGGGATGAGAGTGGGTGGGACTTCTATTTGTATATTCCCTCAAATAAAGTTGTCCAAAGTATTCAAAAAAATATTCCAATAGTTTAACAGGTTTGAACAATTCACTGAATTTCTCTTCCTCGACACCTTGTCTCTCCCATTTCCAAGGTCAATAAAGCTACTGTCTGGTTTTAATGAACTGTCAACAGTTACCACAAAATTATTTTGCTGAGATGTCACTCATCAGGATTCTCTAATTTTATTACTTGTGAGATTAATGATCTCAGTTAATTAAATTAATGTAATTTTGTTCTAGTTCTGGATGTAATAATAGTGAATTTGTAAGGGCATTCCCTTTTTCATGCTTTTTCCCACATCATCTTCTTAGGTAACTTCTTTTGCTTTAGTTTTTATCCAGTCTTTGATAGGAAACTCCTCAAAGATGTGTAAATGTTCTTGGAACAGTAGGACAAAACTATTTGTGTCCTTTTGGAACAGTAGGACAAAAGCATCCACAAGAATAAAATTTTTCTTTTAGATCTCATAGATTTTATATTGTATTCCTTAAGAAAAGCCTTTTTTATTCAGATCAACATTGTTAACACTTTGGAAGTAGCTCAGTAATTGCAACTAAAGCTTTTAATAATAGCATTTGAAAAAGCCATGGACAAATCATGGAAAACTTTGAAAAATGCCTCACTTCAAAGGCATTTTTTTAGTTATATCACACACACTTACATTTCTATTTTTCTGCTTTAATTAGTAGAGATTTTTGTGAAAGTAGTTAAAGTTATGCTCTTGTAATCTGTTCCTCTCACAAAGTTATAATCGTTTCTATGATATCATAAAGCGAAGTCTTTCAACTTCAGGTAGAAAATAAGAGCAGAAGGATACCCAAAGCTAAAATAATGGTACATATTTTCAGCTGAATCTGAGATCTGCTTAGACGTAACTGGGATGAATCATGTAGTCATTGCCTCTTAACCATCTCCAAACCAACATAACCCAATGCCACACTGTGGGCATTTACACAAGTTAAATTTTCATACGATCAGGCCCATGAAAGCACTCTACAACCATGACATAACACATATGCAGAGCTGCAGTGTGCTTTTAAAATGGTTGATCACATGAAACATTAATCCTTGATAAATCAGTGATTAGCTGAAGGTGCTGTAGAACAGAGTATCTTAGGGAATTTGTGTTCCCTAGAGGGTTTATTTTTTGCACTTTTGTGGAGCTTTCAGTTGGGGAGGGAGAGGGAGCAGCATAGAAATGCCAGATGGGCTTTTCCATGGCTGGAGCTGGAGTAGGAGGATGGGGTAGAACACAGTCCCCTCACCTCACAGCTCACCCAACTACCCAAGCTGGGTAGCCAGGCTGGACCCATGAAAAGAGGGGGCTCTGCTCCACCCTGCTTCTCCCTAGCTCCAGCCACAGCAAAGTCCTGCTAGCAACTGCATGCTGCTACTTCCCCCTTCCCTTCCCTCTCCTGATGCCAGCCCTGGAGGGGTGGGGGGAGAGAGGCAGTTTGACAACCCTACCTGTTGGCCAGAACCAGTACAGGCAGGCTTAACCCCCTGTCCCCCACCAAAAACCCTGTACGGTTGGAGCGGGGGGCATTATGATATGTAAGTCTCCTTCCCCTACTCTGCCAGAAGATGGGGGAAGCTAGCAAAGAGAGCTATAAAAACTCTGCCAACGTAATACCAGTGAAGAGTTTCCATTAACAGGAGAGGTTCTTCATCGGCCATCTCTTAGTAATGAAGAAAAAAATATTATATCAAAAATTATTTAAAACACCAACAGGAATATTTTAAATAAACATGGACCTTCCAAGAAAAATTGCCATCAATTTGGGAAATTCTGTTTAGGGGTAATTCAATTCCAACTACATTGTACAGATCAGATCTATATAATTCCCTACACTCCACAGATACCAGGGTCAAAAAGGATCATCGTGATCATTTAGTTAGATCTGTAGAACTTCCTTCAATAACACCAGAAGCAGGCCCCAGGCTTCTGTCAGATCTGTTGTTTACTTCTTAGAACAATAATCGGTCTTGATTAAATAATTTTTAATTATAAATCCCATGCATCTCAAGATAATCTTCGTCTTCTGCAGCTCTAACTATACCTTCTCCTACTTTGCATCTCTTCTGTTCCCTTGGGCCAGATTGACATGGTCTATAGGAGTTTTTGCACAGAATGTTGCTTTTCCTGGGGCATATATTAATCAAGTACTTCTGAGCATATATTAAGCAATTATGTCCATGTAGTCACAGTGAAAGCATTAACAGTGCCTTTGTGTCTCCTGCTTTATTATAGAATAGGTCAGGGTAATTATTTCAGTTGGTGGGCCACTTAACGAGTTTTGCTGAACTGTCAAGGACTACAAGAATACACCCCTTTTCAAACTGCTAAGTCCCACCCCTTGATGGGTGCCCTGCTCCCTGGTTTCCATCTTGGGACTAGAAGTCCCATCCCCTAACCATTGATCTTTGTCACTGGAGGTCCCTCTCTTTGTCCTGGATACTCCTTTTAGGAGGGGTACTGTGATAGTTGGGGCCTGATGTGTTGCACAGCCTGTCAGGTACATAGCCCTACCCCTCAACTCACCTGCCATGACCTTGATGTTACCGTTAAGAGAGGGGTTCAGTGGAGATCTTCCTGGGAGGGCTTCCCAACAAGCAGCAGTACTCACGATTTTGCTTGGCGCAATGTGCCACAGGACTCCACTTCCCCTATACCCCGTCCACTCACCAACCGGATGGATACTCGTAAAGTGGGGATTTCGGCCCTGCGGGTTTGCCCACAGCTTGCCTCAGGTGAGGTCCCATGCAGACATGGATACAGAAGGATCTTCTCCCTCTGGCCTCAAAGCATGGCCTGCCTTCCCTAGGCTCCTTAATTTCCCCTTTTCTTCTTTTTTTTCCTCTCTCTCTTCCTTCTTTAGAAGAAATACTCCCCTGGGGAGGAAGGGGCAGTGGAGCTGGCTCCTCAGCTCTGGCTTCCTCCAGGGGCCTCAACTGCCTCCTCTGCCCTGCTCCCTACAGGGAGCTTCAATGCTTCCTGTTGGTTGCCTTCTTCAGGGAGCTGGAGAGCTTCTCCTGCCCTGCCTCCTGTGCTGCCTACAAGAGCTGTGCAGGCTGTGCTGCTCCTCTCTCACCTCAGAGTCTCAGCGCACCTAACATGCTGCACGCCAGCACTCTCTCTCCCTGGCTCCACCTCCACCCTGGTTCTGGTGGGGCTTTTCAACTTTCCCACTACTGGTCCAGCTGTTCCCTGCCCAGGAAACAGCTGATTAAACAGTCGGCATAACGCCGGTTCATGCTGCTGTGGCTGCGGTCCTGGCTCCTGCCCCAGCTGTCCAGCAAAGGGTAAGTCACCCCTGCTGGGGGTCTGTTCCTGGGGTTTGGGGCCTGTGGGGTTTCTTCTCTCCCCTTTGGGAGCCTGTAGTGGTACCTCACTGCCACAGGTACAGTTTGCAATCTTGGAACTGGAAGTCCTGTCCTATCACATGATCCATGATATAAGAAGACCCACCCATCTGAAACCAAACCTTTCCCCTCTCATCACCATTTAGCTCCCAGAATCCCCTTCCCCTATCAACCCCTTAACTGTGAAGCACTGCTTCTCCACAGCACCTGCCCTAATGGTGCATGGGGCCCCAGAAGTTCTTCTCTCTAGGTCACAAGGCACAGGCACACACTGTCAGGTAGTGAGGGGTTTTGACCCCTCTAACAACTTGCCTCATTGCCCTCAATCAATTGGTGAGGGTTTCAGGGGCATCATGCAACATTAGGGCAGGCCAGTTGAGTTGAGAGCTGCACACATAAATCTTCCAAGAGAAATTTTAAGAAAGTATAGATAAAAAAATCATATACTACATATCAAACAATTACTATAATGTATTTTAATTTTATTTCAAAAAATATTTTCCCTGATTTTTGTGTGCTTGTGTAGCGTATATAGAGGTGATTGCATAATATCTCAAAATAAATGTTTACTCTTATATATTGTTGTCGGGGAACAGTGGCCCCAAGGTCACGGTGGGCCAGGGTGGCGATTGGAACACAAACAGGTGGGATTAGTGGCGATGGAGTCTGAGTGGCACGGAAGCGTATGGTTTTAATAACAAGTTGGATTTATTTGACTTACGCTTTGAGGCGTAGGTACGATGCTTCTTCAGTTACAGTAGGTGGAATGAATAAACAACAACAAAGGGGTCTGTTGGCCCACGGGGTTCCAGAGTGAGCCCTTGCGTTCTACCCCATGAGGGATAGGGGCGGCTGCCCACTCCTTAAGTCCCAGGGCTGGTCAACAGCTCATGAAAGGAACCACGAACAGAACAAGAACCGTAACTCGCTGAGACGATGGAGTCGTGATGCCAGTCCAACGTGGACAAAACCAGTTGAGCGCGATGCTGAAGTCGATGGAGAGCGATGCCGAAGGTCGGTGCCAGAGGGTGTAATAAAGTTGTAGCCAGTGGACAAGACGTGAGTCAGGTTAATTAGGATCACGGTCAAGACCAATGCCAAAAGCCAGTCCGGTAGCCAGACAATCAATACGAAAACGAAATCAAATGAATCACAAAAAACCGCAGCTGTGAGGAGACCAGTGGGCCAATAAGCCCTCCTGAGGAGCAGTCCCTGTTAGAACAGCCTCTGCTCTCAGGTTGGATCTCTCCCTGCAAGACAGTCCCTGCCAAGGCAGCCTCTGTTCGCAGGTTGAGCGGATCTCTCTCTTCTCTCTCTCTTGTCTCTCTCCCTCTTGTCTCTCTCCCCCTCAGGGAGGGGCTCATTAAACTTTTATACAAATTTAGTAGCCAATCAAAATGCTCCCCTTAGAGAAATTTCTAGTTCAATTATGTCATGCTGCAGATGAACTGAGCATGTGTAGGATCAGGCTCCATGAGTAACTGACCATGCGTCAGCGGAGAAACTAGGTCAGTTCTGGGTGGTGGGTGTATGTGTGTTGTGGGTGGATATTATGTGGGTGGATATTATGGGGGTAGGGTGTGTGGGAGGGTAGGGGGATGTAGGTGTGGGTGTGGTGGGGTGTGTGTGTGGGATGTGCTGGGTTCCTGGAGGGGCAGCCAACAGGTGTCTGCTGATTGCGCTGGGAGAGTGGAATCAGTAGAAGGCAGTTGGAGGCAGGGGCTGGAGCCCTGTGTGCTTGGATAGGAGCCATCCAGCTTCCCCCCACCCATTCATTGTGATGTATCTGAGCCCAACTTCTTGCAATGCTGCCATTTCCAGCTACCTGCTGCCCAGAATGATGCAGCAGGGACAGGAGGAGAATCTGACTGAGGCAGAGGGAACTAAGCAGTTCCCCAGGCAGCTGCAGCAGCCTGTTCTGGAAGCTTGTACACATGGGCCAGGGCCAGGGCTCTCTGGTGAGTGACAGGATCAGTGTAGTAGACTGGACTCAGCCCCATACTGAGGGCAGCAGGCACAGCTATGGGCCAGGCCAGATACAATTAATTGGTGGGTGCCCACCCTTGGGTAGGATCCAATCAGCTGGTGGGTTGTATCCAGCCCATAGGCTGCATTTTGCCTACCCCTGACACAGAGCTTGTTCTTGGGTGTGTCTGGTAGTTGTGTGCAAGTGATTAAATTGGTTATTTGGGGGATTCCTTGAGTAAATGACTGCTTGCTAATACAAAGGACTGGACTCAATGGCCCAGGGACCCCCTTCTACTCCAATTTTACTTGCATAGAGTCCTGTAAGAGAGTGAAGAGAGAAAGCTATTTGGCTACATGAAAGATTTTTCAGACTTTTTGAAAACAAAGAAATATAGAACTATATTTGGAAAAAATATTGAGAAATATAGGGAAGTTATAATTATGATGTTCCATCTATCTCAAAAGAAAGAGAAAGTGAACTCTGAACCAAAAGACAAAAAGCAAAATGGGAAATGTATACCAAATTATAAATCTATGATCTTCTCCACCCTAGTCTGGGAAGTACAAAAGTCTTGTTAATATCTAGTTCAAAATAAGGCATTCTCTTTCAGTCAATGAGAATACTAAAGCTTTTTCATGAATATAAAAAGCCCTCAAGACTGTACTGTAAGAGGATGCTTTGTATTACGGGAACTGTACATATATTAATGAAGTTTTAATATTGAATGCTAGAACAGTCAACTACTACATGCTTAATACTTCATTTGAGGACACTGAGGTAGTAGGGTGTCCCTCATAAATTTTCAGACTTTCCTAGGACACACTGTAATCCTTCAAAGAAAAAAAAGTTGTAAAAATCCTAAAAAATGGAAGGAAAAAAAGTAAACTGATCATCTGAGATCAAAAGATTTAGGTTTTTAGTTCTTATAATTACTTTCAGTGATTATCATAGGACATCTCACAAGAATTGAGATGCTGCAACAAAGCTGATCCAAATCCTTCCTGGAGTACAGTGTTTCTTCTGTGTTCACTAGCATATAGCTGGAAGGATAACAGAGCTTATTAGAGATAGGGATACAAGTTACAAACAAACTGGTATAAGTGATCAGAAACTAATTTAAACCTGTAACAGCGGTAGTGCTTATAAACTACTTCCAAAATGGCCTAAAACCCAGTTGGATGTAGGATCTGACTTAACTTGTTTAGACTAAACCAGTCTCTCCAGCTTGTCCCACATCCCTTCTCAACTCAAGTTACCTCACGGCTCCTCAGCATCCCAGGATATGTTGCACCCCTGGGCTATGCTGTCTGCTCTGGTGGAGCAGGGCCAGCCCCACACCCAGCAGCCACAGAGCTGAGGCAGTCAAGCCTCTGCTCCCTAACCTGTACCCTGACCGTGCCTGGCAGGATGTGGGGGCAGGGGAAGGGACCCCAGTCTCAGTCTGCACAGTGGAGAAAGACCCCCCTCAACAGAGAGCTCCCCTGACCCCCAGGCCAGTGACTCCCACTCCCTCACCACTGCCGGCTTCTGCAAGGTGAGGGGTAGGGATCAGGGAAATACACCTCCCGACCTGACACCAAGGGTGGGTGGTGCTGGGCCAGGGAGTGCATTCACTCCCCAACCCACTCTCTCTCAAAGAGTCCAGCAGCTGGTGAGGAGGTGGAGCTCGGGCTTTCCCAGCCCAGCTCACTGGGCTGTGGGCAGGAGAAAAAGTCCCCTGCAGGGGCTTCCCTCCCCTGGCACCATGCAGACTCTTGCTGGGGGAACTGGTGCCAAGCTGGGGGGTGTATTCCCTGCCCCCAACACATGTCTTGCCTCTGAGAGAGGCAGGTGCCTGGCAAGGGGGCAGAGCTAATGCAAGATTGTCTGCTGGCTCTCCCATTCCCTAGGGCCAACAGCAGGGCTGGATGCATAGGCAACTGGTACCAAGGGAACAGGGGGAACATGCCCCGCCCCCCAACAGAGCTGTCTCTGCCACC
The DNA here is from genome assembly GCF_052110815.1 of Crocodylus siamensis. NCBI lineage: Eukaryota > Metazoa > Chordata > Crocodylia > Crocodylidae > Crocodylus > Crocodylus siamensis. The sequence goes on from NC_143397.1 coordinate 204,615,678, forward strand.
GACACTGCTGGAAGCTTCTACGGGTGCTCTCCAGCCCCGTCCCCAGCACCAATACCACTGCTGGCTTCTGCAGGTGACCACCCTGACTCAAGAGGCACCAGTCGCCCATAGGTGGGAGCATGTGTCCAGCAGTGAATTGGGCAGAGGCTACCGATTGGCTGGGTTCGGTAGCCTTCAGCAGTGTCCAGCATGATGGGAGGCACTCATAAGCGCCCCCAGGCTTCTGGCCTGGGCCAGATCAGGCTTCTGCCTGCTTTGGCCACCAAAGCAATAAATGTCAGTTCAGTTCATTATCAGTCTAATCTACACAGTTTAGACAATCATATGAAGATTTAATCAATTCTACCTCAGGCTTTTTGAACCTACGTACATAGCCCTAGTTCCTGGTTCCCAGTGAATAATTCTACAGTGAAATGACAAGCAAAGAGACTATCACTGGAGTTACTAGGCACTAAAACAGTTCATTGGAAAAGTAATTCAACTGAGCTGCATAATCTCTATGTCTCTTTTACACTTGGTATTGGCAATGATCCATTGGTATTTCAGTGTTGGAATACCTTGTAATTATTGTTTTATGAAAGCAAGAATTGTCAAGTTATTAGTTACTGGTTTCATGGTCAAGCAAAACATTAAGATATATTAAATGTAGATTTCTCAGGTTTTTTTCCTAAGTTTTTTTTCCTAAACTCTGCAAAATGTATATACAGTATAATTTTAAAGGGTCTGTTTGCTAAACAAAGTGTCTCTGAATCAGAGAGACTCTATACAGGCATCCTTCATGTTTCTTCTTTCTTCTGTCACTGTCTGTTGTTTGAGTTATTTCATTTTTTTGAACATACACAACTAAAGATGAAAGATTCTGCCAGCCATGAGCCATTCTCATTGTCAAGTCTCACCAAGACATGTACAATACTTTTATAATAACAGACATTAAACATACAGTTGTATATATAAATATCACTTACCAAGAACAAGTTTTGTAAGTATTTGTTGACAGGGGTTAAATACATCTGGAAGGCTGGTGAAATAATACTAATGGAGACTATCTGTGCCAAATTATAGTCTCCTGTTCACAAGCTATAAGTGTTCAAATATTCGATTTTTTAACTTTGGTGCCTCAACCAGAAAAACAGTTGTTTTGAGTAGATCCAAAATAATTTTGGGTTTTTTGTTTGTTTGTTTTTGGTTTTTGTTTTGAGGCTAATTGAGGGGGGAGTTATTTTAGGTCAAATTAAACATTACCTGTGATCTAAAACAAAGTCCTTGTTTTTGGCCATTTAAAGCAAATTAAATTTGAAACAAAGGGCTAGATTCACAAACTTTAGGGAATACCATGCATTACATAAAAGAGAAGGAGGTAGTGGTGTTCAAAGACTGTCACTCAATGATTAGGATATAGGACACCACAGTTCATATCCTCCCACTGCTTGAGCTGAGGATTTCAACAAAAAATGTCCCTAAGTTACAGGGTATTCAGAATTGGATCTTACTCCCTCTCTCCTAGTGTACATGTACAAGTAAATAATTATTTACTGGAGCAGAGACTGGAGTATAAGAGTTCCTTCTTCCCAGGTGAATGCACCAGCCCCCAAGATATAAAATCATTTGGTCTCCAAATATTTATGTATGGAAAGTTCAGAAGCGTTAGCAGGACAAATTGAATATCCTATGGTCCAAAATTTAAAGCAGTCTTTTGGGATATTTAAAATTTATTTGTGAATCTAGCCTGAAAAATGTCTAAAGATTTCATTCTGGAAATTCCAAAATAAACCATTTTCAACACTTCTGATTTTTTTTCTCCTTTTTAATTATTACTCATCAATATTTTTGGCTTCCCAAAAAAGCTATTAATTGCCCCAGATTTTCTTTTATTTAGCATAGTTCTGATTGCCAGAATTATGAAGTATGAAGCATGATAGTAAGTTTCTTTGCTGAATTAGGTCCTATGTCAACTTCTTACTTAGAAAACCAGTGTTTTGACATTTGGAGTTCAGATTATACCATGACCAACATTAAAAGCCCATTATTTACAACTCTGTCATGATAGTGGTACTGTGATATTTTCTGTTCAAAATGTAGAAAAATATTATAGTTACTTTTGGCACCAGAGTGAAGAAACGCTGATTCCTATTTCTTGGGTGCTTGGAAAATACAAACTACAGTGAACTTGAACAATAAGCTACTAATTGCCATATTTACCTGGTGATAAATAGGGATTTTTTATTCTGTTCCAGCAGTAAAGGAGATTTTGGCAAATGAAAAAAACTTATGCCTATAGTTAAATTCTGTCTCAGTGTGACCTGACAGGTTTTCACAATATCCTTCTGTCGCTAAGTACAGTCATTACTCTCTATGACTACAACTAGTTGGGAACATTCTTCTTATGCTTTTGCTTACCTTAAAAGCTATTGACAAGCTACAATCATTGAAGTATATTTGAATGAACTAACTTTGATATATATCCATTGAGAAGGGACTTATAATGCTATTTCTAACAAATTGTTAGAAAATACGACTGGCTGTTTTGCAAGACAGTCAGGACAGTAAAGCTCATTGCCAGTGTATAGCATTAGTTAGTCTGCATTTTGTTGTTCCTCAGGTTGTGTTGGATCTTTGCATGGTGATACATGCATAGTAGTTCCCTCCCATCTCCCCACTGCAAATGTTTTTTTATTTGCCTTATACTCTCTAGTTTCTATTACCTGTTTTCTAGTCTCTTTATCCAAAAAGACATGACAAACAGGCAAAAATTAGTACAAGTTTTTTTATACAGAGCTCAGGAAAAGATTGCCAGATCAATCATCAGAGGGAAAGTGGACCTTTAACTGCAGCACAGGATTTCCTCCAACACTATGCTAACATGGTTTGATTCTCTTTTCTAGGGATCACCTCAAGAAGTCAGAGGATAGTTCAGTCCTGTTATGCTTTCAGTCGAAAAGCAGTTTGCTGAGGTTGCCAATGTAGTTGTCACTTGCAACAAAGGTTTTAATTTTGTAGGCACCTGATCCATAAAAAAAACCCAGCATAAAGCCATCAACCCTTTTAGCACATAGATTGCCAGATATTGCTAGTTATTAAAGAACTCAGTTGCAACCAACCTTAGTAAGGTTTGAATCAATGAAATGACAAAAGTTCTCTATTCTACTAGTAACCTAAACCTAAAAGTTTTTGATGGGAGCTATGAAACCATTGTGCTCAAGCCCTGAGGAGGCACCGAGATGAGGTAACATGTTATGCCATTTCTCGAGTAGGCTGTCTGTTGAAAAGTAGACAATAATACCTGGATACCATTTGAAGCAAAAATAAAATTTGGGAAAAGGAGAGTTGTGCTTCTGAATAGTATTTGAAAGATTCTGAAGTAGGGTCAGACTTGAAGCAATTGGAGGTTGTAAATCTCCCCTAGCATCAGGTCCACTAAATCTTTATTGCTCTAGCCTTACCCTGTGCACACCCTGAGTGTACTTTTAGGGCATGTACACACTTGTAGGATCTGATCTACAATCACACAGCTTACTTTAAAGCTGTGTGATTGCAGATCAGGTCCCACTTGTGCACATGTTTGCCAGTACTAGGAACCACAACAAGAATGTGATGTAAGTAAGCCAGGGTAGGGAGAGGGAATCCGGGGGTCTAGCCAGTCTGGTATGGTTTTGGAGGGATGCGGGAACTGGCAGGTCCAGAGGAAGTGGGTTGGTGAGTCCTGAAGGGTGGGTGGGGATTGATAGGTCTGCAAGATGGCATTTGTCCATCTGGTGATGGAGCGGTTGGAAGGCTAAAAATAGCCCAAACAGTGTTGGGCAAAGGGTAGGAAAAATTCAGCCCCAGGGCTGGAGTGAGTAGCTGGGCTTTCCTAATCCTGGGGCTGCTCTCTGAACATACATGCATGTTCATTTAGATCAGGCATGGGTTAGCCTGAACTATGTAGTGCACCTCATTAGGTGAACTAAATTAGATCAGGCCAGCCATTTTTGCCTGAAATAAACTCCCCAAACATATGAACAGTTTGAAACTTAGATCGACTTAATCCTAATTAAGTCAATCTAAGGGATTTGTTACATTTTACACTGTGAACTACGTAAATGGTGATCAGTGTTAGTGCTAGCTTGACTTCAGAGCAGTCACAAGTTCAAGCCAGTAGAGGACTAGAGGACTGAAAGGTAAGAATCCCATTCCCACTCCCATTCCGGACTTCTCCTTTGCCTCCTGGGGCCCCCCTGGTTTCCCCCCTGCCCTCCCCTCTGTTACTTGTGGCTGCCTAAGCTGTCTGTCCCAAGGAAGGAAGCAGGGAAGAGTTAACCTTCCTACCCAGTCCTCACCCCTGCCAAACTGAGCCAAGCCCAGAGAATAGCAGCAGTAGTGGTGCCTGGGCAGGCAAGTTAACCCTTCCCAGCCTACTCCCCTGGGACAGCCAGCTCAGGGAGGGGGGCAGTGAGCTGGGATCTGGGGTGCTATGGAAGACAGGGGGCAAGCAATGGGCCCAATCAAGGGTAGGAGGGAGAGGTGGTGGGGTGGAAGTTTACACCAAATTGTAGCCTACAGTGGCTACACCTTAGTGTAATATAAGCTGAGTAACATGGAGCAGAGATTATCCTGCCCTCAAGTGGCATAACTTTGAGCCAACTGATCAGTGCCTAAAATTAGCTTCAGGAGATGCCCAACTTTACCATGTAACAAGGCCCTAAGTGTAATGTCTACATGTAGTCTTATGGCATTTATGCACGTGCCTGGGAGGCACAGAGAGGGATGCTTTAATTAAATTTGCCTGGAGTGTCATGTGTATCGGCATCCTCACACTAAAAATGTGTGGGGACACTGATATACGTGATCCTAGAGGCTGCTGGAACATGTTAATTTCCATGCTCCAGCAGACTCAGTTAATCAAGTCTGCTCCGATGCACTGGAAATACAGTGCATAGGAGCCCTTAGTGACTAATACACTTTCATCCTCTTTGTAGGTGTCTGCTTAATTGCAGTGTTTTTGGGGGAATCATAATATAATGTTGGCAAAACCCCTGCTATTGCTTCTGTAACGTTACTGTAGATAGTTCTTTGGGGAAGCTGTACAGCATGCTGTTTATATGGGCAGTTTGTGTACAAGCAGTACAAGAGGCTACCAAGCATTCAAATAACTCTTCATTCCCTCCAGTGATCTTAAGCATTCCAAAGCTACAGCGCTATTGTTGAAGAGTAACAGATAAAAACTCCTGCCATTGTTTTCCTTCAGTAAGTTCCTTGCAATTCTTGGTTGCTTCCTACAGCTGTAGGATCTATGTAACTCAATTTCATTTTGGCCAGATACAATATGTGTAAGTAATGTACTGAATAAGCTAGAAAAATTGTTTCAGATTCCTGATGAAAAAAATGCTGGCAAAAATGCATTCTTTAGATGGCATTGGATACAGCTTGGTATGGGGGCTATAACAGCTCTACTTAAAATTCTCTTATATTTTTGTCAAAAAGTGACCTGTTCTGTTTCATATATGAAAGCTACGCATTAAAAGAATATGAGGTGGCAAATATCTTTACCGAAGCACTGTTGGCAGCTGAGATCACTGACAACTTCCTGGCTGCGATTCATAATCTATATTGGTGCCTTTGAGACAGCAGGCTATTGATTTTTCCCAGTCTATAATCCAAGACCATATACGCAGCTTGTTAGACATCTGTGGGAATATAAACTGAGTTTTGATACAATTTAGGGAGCTTCTGTTAGCGGGGCACTTATTTTTTGTCTTTGAGAAAATCTTTACACATCTGTGTAATCTTGAAGAGATTTTAACAGATAATTCAATAGAGTTTGTTTTTTGGTGAGCTGCTTTCCTGAGAGAAGTGATACAAAGTAAATTTCAAGTGGTAATAATCATAAAAAGAATAGGAGACTGCTTCTAATACTAGCCTGGCCTTTTTCTGTTTCTTCCTTTCATTTTTTTGTGTCAAATGTATACTTCTTGTAACATAGAGTCATAGAAAGTCCAGTTTAATTAACTGAATCAAGAAAACTTCACTGTCTTTAGATGGACACCTATGGTACATGAATGAGGATAAAACTTAAAAAATAACAAAGCAAAACAGCCATACTAACTACAGGGTAGTTTCTGTATGCACTTGCTCTTAAATCCTTTTTATTCTGAAGAATCTTCTTAAAGCAATACACTGCTAAAAATATGTCTCATGCCTAAATCACTGGAAGTACTGTATGGCTTATTAAAGTAAAATACATCAAGGGTTAGTGTTTTCTTTACTGAAGAATAATGTGAACTGAGAATAGGAAAAGAAGCTAGATACAATTTGAAGGTAGTAATGCCCTAAGGAATAGTCTTAGAGTATGGATAGATATAACAATTGTAGTAATATCAAGGGATACTTCTACAAGCTTGTTATGACGTAACTTACATTTGCATGATTCTGTAGCAATACAAGTATAGCAAAACTGATCCAACTGTAACCCTACTTAATTCAACTTTATTTAGTTAACTAGACAATCATACAGATGTAATGGGTACATCGTTAACAGCTACTGCAGCTTCTCCTCCCCTTTTACAGCTGTTAATGTGTATGCTTGTCCACACTGTATTCCTTTAAATAGTATTTAATTATTTTCCAAGAATATTCTAATAATTAACGATTGTGAGGATCTTCGTTTATTGCAGGTAACTGAAATACCATTAGACATTTCATCCCACTTCATGTTAACCTTGTAGAGAAAATATTAAACTATTTCTTGTCAGTAGCCTTAAATTTAAGTTATCAGCACTGTTATTGTCCAGAAACACACTGTTTCTCTCACAAATCCACACACACACATATATATAGACATACATGTATGTACATGATCAAACACACAACTATGCAGATGTGAGAAATAAAAATGGAAAGAATTGACTAACAGATTAGTTTTCTTTATGTAAAAGATATTTAAAAAAACCAAAATCTTAGGTTAACTATATGATGACAATATATCTGGACTGTTTGTCATGTGTATTAACACATTTATACCCAATGGTAGAAAACACAAAATCTCCCAGATGTAATTTTTTTATCTATGAAATCTTTAAAATGACCTTTATGTTTTTGTTTGTTTTCTTTTAATGCACAATTTTCCATCCATTGAAAGTAGCTTTTCTCCTTTTCATTTATTTATGATTTAATTGGCTTCTGTCAAAACCAGTTTTAGGTCCCAATTCTACAATACATTTATCCATGTGCTTGACTTCAAGTAGGCCCACAGAGCTGCTCATATGCTTAAAGTTAAACATATACTGTGTCAGTGCCTGAGATATTTGTACTACATATAACCCTGAGTTCTAAGATAATAGACAGTAAGGGAATCTGCTGAATCATGCCATTCAACTCATTTTAGTTCATTAAATTTTCCTGCCACTGTACAGGAAGCAAATTGGACAGAATATTAAAAGAACAGTTCTGTACTAAAGCTAATGCCTACTGGTACAGATTTATTTAGTTTGAGCTTTTGGTAATCTGTTTAGGGCCCCCTTGGATCTATTGGGAACCACTGATAAAGGTCTGGAAGTAGACAAAGGCTTTACTACTGGCAATTAGTATATGGACTGTTTCTTTAGCTGTTCTGCATGAAGAATATGATGAAAACAGGCTTCAAAATGAAATAAGAGAAAAAGAGAAACCAAGGGAAGAAGACTATGCTGAGGTTTTGAGTCTTAAATGTAAGTTATCTGCTCATCCAATCAGACTTAGAAAGCCATAGTGTTAGCCCTCCTCTGCATGCCCCACTACCATACTGCTAGAGTTCTAATTTCACTTAAAGTGAAATTTTGGAAATACTATCAAGGAGCCCTTCAGTAAAATACTGTGGTCATGAGCACTTAGAAATACATGTGATGATGACAACACTCCTGATAAGTGATAACATAGGAGATGGAGTGTTGTTAACCATACCTGATAGCAGGGAGGGGAGGGGGAGAGAAGGGGAGGTCCCCCCCAAAAATGCAGTCCTTAGAATTAAGTATTTTCAAAATTATGCTACCTACATATGGGAACACAGTTTACAAAATGTTCATTTCATTCATGTTAAGATACATTTTAATAATTGGTTATATAATAAAGAGAAATGTTACTGCTTCGTTCATCTCTAACCAGGCCTGTACAGTTATGGAAGGTCTGGAGACAAATGCCCTAGTTATAATTTTCCAACTGTAATGCTACATAGTCAGCTACACAAAAGACAGAAATTGCAGAATGACCTGTTCCTTGCACTTTCCTATCTCTTAAATTCAGTATTGTAATGAGGGCTCTTTTTCCAATGCGAAAGTAACACTATGTTTAAGTCCAGAGTTGGTTGCATGAGAACCAACTCCTGCTGTTTTACTCATTTTCCAAGTTAAATAAAAGCTCCCACTGATGATCCTCTTTTATTTCTTTTGTTTAAACCAGAACCTTCTCACAACAGCCACAGCTAATTTGTAACAGCACCCCCCCACACGCACTTAAAATTAAATACATTTTTGTAAAGTGTGTATATATGTTTGGTGTATGATGGATGGGAGCCAACTCTACTCCATATTCCCTTTGCCAGCCCCCACTCATTCAGAACCAAATTGAAGTAGATATTTTTCCTGAAAACTAAAAAAAGGTCATTTCCCAGGTAATGGTCTTCCAAATGCCTAGCTCTTTTTCTAAATTTGATTACGTTGTCTTAAATGCAGACTGTACTCTTTTTTTATGATCTTCTCAATACATCAGGCAAACTGGGTCATGCATACAGTACAAGATACCAAAAACCTCCCCTGCACTTAATCCCTTACTTAGACTGCAGACTTTCAGGGCCATGATTATCTTTTTGGCATGGATCTATTTAGTACACTGGGCAGGTTTGATATATGACTATGACTTGGAGATGGGAGGATTAAGTGCAGTCTCACTAAAAATAATCAAACTTCTTTGTATGACCCAATGGAGGGATTGTTCTCCATGAATCTGGAAATCTGTACCAAGGCAAAGTCTGTGCAGCTCCACTTTGGGTTGGGCAATGGCTGTCTTGCACCCCTCCACACATCTTTTCCATGGTAGACATGTAGTATTTCCTAGAGAAAGGAAATATAGGGCTATGTTGGGTTTGTTTTAGGGTGTAGGGCCTCATTACTAAGAAATCTGCTTTAAAGGAGGTTGCTTGAATAACCATAAACAAAGAATATAAATGGATCCATGCCAGGGTAATAAAGAGTTTCAAATGGGGTTCCACGGTGTCTGTTCTGTGCCTTGTGCTATTTAACATGTTTATTAGTGACTTGGATGTTAGCATGGAATGCTTCCTCATCAAGTTCGTATATGAGATGCAACAAAGAGTTGCAAACACTTTGGACGATAAGATTAGAATTTAAAATATCTTCATGAGTTGAAAAACTGGGCATTAGACAACAGAAGGAAATTCACCAGAAACAATTATCAGATATATCAAATGTACAAATTTGGAATGGGAAATAACAGACTGGGCAGTAGCACTATTGAGAAGGATCTGGGACTTTCAGTGGCTTAAAGACACAGTAGGAGTCAGTAATTTGATGTAGTTGCAGAAAAATGCAGTTTGGGGCTATGTTAACAGTAGTTTCATATGTAAGACACAAGAAGTGATAGTATCACTTTACATGGTGCTGGTTAGGCTTCAGTTGGAGCATTGTGTGCTGTCCTGGAGTCTGCATTTTAAGAAGGATGTAGAGCAACTGGATAGGAAGCAAGATACAGAAATGAAAAAGGGCTTGAATTTGAACCCTACAAAAAAGGTTGAAAGAACTAAGTATGTGTTCTTTGGAGTGGGGGTGGGAGGAGATTAGGGAGGGACCTTAGAGCAGTTTTAATCTCCTACAACTGAAGGATGTGCAGGCAATACTAAACTGAGTCGGAGATGGTGGCACAGAGCAGAATGATACCAATAGTGACCTAAAGCCAAATTGGGAGCCAATTTTTGTTATTGTTAAAGACCTATTAAGTTTTGATCTGGATCTTTGCTCCACTGGCAGCAAAGTTCATCTCCCAGCATAAAATGATTTGTGAGTAACTCACTGAAGAAAATATTTAGGAATGTGATGACATAACCTTTACGCCCCATGGATTTAGCAGGAGTTGGGTTATCTGGCTCAGTTATTAGTGTAAAGCGGTTATGTACATCTGGGGGTTCACATATTATTTCCATTAGGTGAAGGAATTATATTCCTGGGAAATTTCATATCATCTGCATTAGGCTGCACCTAAAATGAATTATCTGTAGCATTTAGCACATATCTTTAAAATAACACAAAATGAAAGAGATTCGCTTGCAATTTCTACAGAAAACAATAATATTTGGGAAGGTTAGGGGGAAGTTAGATTGAGTTAAAAATGGCCATCCAATTGAAGGCAAGTTGGGATGTGGGAGCTTGTGGGGGTTGGAGAGGAAGTGGGGTCTGTGGTGGGGGTTGGGGGGAAGTGAGTTCTTTAAGGGAGGGGAACAGATGGAAAGCGGGGTCTGCAGGGTTTTGTAGGGATTGGGAGGGTAAGCGGGGCCTGTGAGGAGGCTTGGAGAGATTGGAGGGACTAGGGGGGATCTGGAGGATTTAGGGCAGGTCTGGGAGGGGTCTGGGAGGTTTTGGTGGGATTAGGGGACCTAGTGAGGTCCACATAAAAACTTGGGAGGATGAGGGAGATCTCTCTCCCCACTGGAGACCAGGGGCTATTTTTAGTCCTCCAATCCTCTGCCCCAGACAAATAATGTTCCCCGATGAAAACCTACCCCCCAATCCTGCCTGATTCTCCCACTGTCCCAACTTAATTTATTTGGCTCTCAGCTGGGAGTGACTTGTTGGGGTGATGGCAAGATTGCCTGTGGCAGCACCTGTCCATCTCAAGGTGGGATGACAAACTGGGGGGCTAAAAATAGCCCTGTACCAGGGGGAAAGTAGGAAAATCATAGCCCCAGGGCTGAGGCCAGTGGCTCAGCTTCCCCAGACCTGGAGCAGTGCTGGGAACTGTACAGAAGTTCAATAAGATTGATCTCCCTGACATGATCTAAGTTGGACTGCCTCAGAAGTTCAGTGAAATTAGATCAGATCAACCATTTTTAGACTTATCTGAACCTCCTGAATGTCTGTACAGTTTGCTCTTAAATCCATGGTTGTTAGGTCAATCTAAGCACAGGGTCTGCACTTGAATGAACTAGGTTAGATCAGGTGGTCATTTTTAACTCCCTGTAACTTCCCCAAATATCTGTAGCTACCTGTAGAGTAAAGTGAAGCTGGTTAAAAGCAAATAAGGAGATGTAATTGAATACAAATAGCTAAATTTATCCATATCATCTAACATTTGATTTACATCTTCTATATCTTTTATTTCTTTTTCCTTTTTTTTTTTTTTTTGCTTTCTTTCAAAAGCTAAGTGGTGTCATATAAAAATTGCTTAACTGTAGTCATGTTTGATCACAAGCATTTCTCTACCTAATAGTGGCTTTGTTTGGTTTTGTTTTTGAATTCTCTTTGTTTTCTGCTACATTAAGGTTAATACCTGTGAATTATTAGCATAAGATATGAATAAGTATAAGATATGAAAACCTATGCTGCATATGCATAATAAATAAGACAGTGTTGCTGATTAGAGATAACAGATTTCATAAAACTAATGTAACCTACTGTAATGTACAATACTTACACCCATCTCTGTTGGTTCACTAAAAGGGAGAAGTCTACTCTTGCTGACAGGTAATGGAATTTCTCTTTTTAATTTCAAGAGTTTTAAAAAAATGTTATGCAATACTTTTGAAAGTCCTGAATTCAAGAGCAATGTGCTTCATCACTACATTAATACAATAAATCTTCTCCATTTTTTTAGAAAGGCCAATTCCCAACTAAATACTGAGGTAGTTATTCAGTGGTTATAAATGAAGATTATTTTGAGGGTATGCCAAAAGCCAAGCTTATTTTCAAATTGTTGAAGAAAAAATGAAGGAGGTAGATAACAGTTATACCAAGAAAGTACATGGAATTAGATTTCACAAAGACCCACAAACCCAGACTTCTAAAATTTGCATTGATCCTTCATCTTTTATCATGTTCAGTAAAGAGATTCTTACTTGTTACTTAAGGCTGCATCTATATTTTAATAAAATCAGACACTTAAATTGCTATTATGCCAAAGAATCAATCATAGCAAGCATTTTTCTCTCAGTTATTTTAGGATTCCCTAATTTCAGTGACCCATTAGATGGAAAGCTAGAGTCAATGAGACCTTATTTTGCTTGTTGAATAATCAAGACAATGTGTTTCATTCTTAATTATTAGATACATTGAGAACTTCTTGATTTATTGAGTTTGGCTAAAATTGTTCGATTCTATTTACAATCATTCAGCAACTCCCTGCTACTAAAGCAGCATTCCTATCTACCATCTGATTGTCTCTGGTGAAGGCAAGCGAAAGGTGATGTCTTGGAGTGAGTGGCAAGTAGCTCAGCCTGGCACATCACCTTCCTGCGCTGCACCCTGCGACTGAGTCTTCCCTTAGACCTCTCTGCTCTCTCCCTCTCCCGTTCCTTATGGCAAGTGCTGCTTATTTTCTCCCTCCTTTGTCTCTTTCCCCATCATCGAGGCAGGTTCTGCTTACATGAGACAAGCTCTCTTCCTCTCTCTCTTCCTACCTTCTTTCCGGGAGGGTGCGGGGGAGAGGTGCAGGGAGTGGTGAGCCACAGAACAGCCAAGTCACAAGGACCCAGCTTCCCATTTTGAACAGTTGAGCTCCGTTGCTTTGGTCGGTTTTCTTTTGCTCTTCAGAAATATTTTTCTTTCAGTTGACTCTGATTTGAACAACAGTGGGAGTGATCTTAGCATGGTTTAAATATGCATTACAGGCTCCTGGATAAATAGCTATTTCATGAAATGTTATAGTATTACTATTAGCAATTATGAGTACTTTCATTTAATGTAAAACATGTTAGGGTTAGTGTTTTAGTGGGCTTCCTGTTTTTAAAAAATTCATATTTCTTAGGAACTCCCAGAACTCCCATTCACTTTAGTGGTAGCTGCAGGTGCTGAAAATCCATCTGAATGCACCATATTGATTTGAAAATTTGCAGTGGTCTTTCTCTCACACACATGCACACATGTTCCTCTTTACTCCTTTTTCCTCCTCCTCCATCTGCCCAAGATCAAGACCATTCTTGCCAGACAGTGACACTATTATATGACTGGGTGATGTATGTTACAAAGGAACAGTTAAGTGGATTGATATGGAAAAAAGAGCTGATATTCTTGAGCTTTTTTCAGGACTAACTTTAACAAAAGATGACCTATGATGAGGAAACACATTTCTTAGAAAATTAGTTGAGACTCAGGACCAATTAAGACATGTAGATGAGCAAATTCTTTTACTGGCACCTTTAATGCTTTTTTACAGGGCCATTGTATTTTACAATGTGACAAAAAAGAAACTAAATCACAGTTTTACTAGACCTGAAATAAAAATAGGCAATTGGAAATGCATTGTAAACAGGATTATTCAAACTCAACTTGCCTTAGGATAGAAGCAGCTTTTAAGAAGGCTGTTACATACAGGTCCAATATTTCTGAAGTTTTATGAGAGTAATCTAATGCATTGGTCAGACAAGGTTAAAAATAATGCCCTTGCAGTCTCCCTAGATGCTAAAATGGTATATGATGAGAAAGAAAAGGCTTGAGTTTCAGGGTATTGGTGAGTTTGGGCTGCAATAGGTGGCTCTTCTGAGAGATGGGTGCATACTATTTACTGTTCCCTGAAGGAAATCCTGATAACAAAATAGCCATACTTTTTTTTTCTTTTTCCTGAGTATTACACCCTAAACATGGCTGTGCAGTTTTCCTCTTTTCCTTACAATAGCTTTCAAAATACTTGCCAAAGCTTTTAGAAATGCTGTAAAGTTACTGTATCATTACTGATGCACATAACCAAGAACGTAAATTAATACTGTATGTGGGTGAAATTCTTTTTATAACCCATCCTGATATTTCAATCCCAGCTATTACTTTGTTCATAAATCAGTTTGGGATCCTCTCTGGCTTTAAAAGTAATTATAATAAATCCAAAGATATGTTTATGTATAGGAGGCCAATTGAACCCTTTGCTTTTCAGTTTCCATTTAAATTGGTCTCCAGGGGTCTTACCCCAGGTTATTTATTCCTGTTTCTTTAGATCTGTTGTACACATTTAATCTAGCTTCCCTGTTTTGTAAAATTCAATAGAAACTGTATAGATGGTTTATTTTTTTTCCTTCCTTTCTAGAAGTAGAATGAACTAATCTTAATTAAAATTATTTCACTATCATATATTTTATACTCTTTGCTCTAATAAGTAACACCTTAACAAAAACTTGCAAAGACATACTTGTAAAATATTTCTAGCAAGAAACTGTCCTGCTCATATGTTTTATTCTATTAGTGCACTATGTATGCCAGTATGTTAGGCTGCTCTGTAGTTTTCTGACTGTTGAGTACAATTCGAATGCTAAGTGCTTTCCCTCCTCATCTTGCTGACTGTTGAAACCCTTCTACAGAAAGCAAAAATAGGCAAGATTTGATGTCAGCAGATAAAGACCAGAGTACCAGGACTTCATAGTTGTGTAACTAAAAAAATGGGATTTGATCTCGCACACTATTGATCTCTCAGTGCAAATCCTACAGTAATCCAACAAACGCCTGCAAAAATCTTCGGAGGAGGGTTCTGAAGATTCTCTTTCACAAAAAAAGTACAAAGCCCAGAAGGGGTCATTTAACATTAACAGGAGATATAAAAGTATTTTTATTAGCTGGTATATAATTAATCTGTGGAACTCTTTACCACTGTATTTCACTATACACCTTCTCTGTTTTTCCCTTTCATATATTTTTATCTCATATGGAAAGTACAAGCATATAGTGTACAACTGACACGTTTCATATATTCAACTGACAGGCTCCTATATGAACTCACATACCCACATGTATCAACGAAGGCAGTCCTTTTCATATATTGCAACTCACACACAAATTAAATGTGTATTAAGATTAAATTATATGTCTATATTTGCAATCTGAAAAAGTGGGCTGTTGCCTGCCAAAGTTCTTGCTTCTCTGAAACAATTAGTCTCCAAGGTGCCACATGGCTTTACCTTCTTCCTGACTTCAGACTAACACAGCTAACCATCTTTCTGCTCATACACACAAAAGACTCTTTTCCACTTGGATCTTTCCATTCCCTCTTTTGATGTTTTCATCTCCACTTTTTTCCCCTAATGTATATTAAATATGGTGCCTTTGATCCCAGGATAATTTACACTGAGGGAAACCCTATTTCCAAAGTAAGATTTTTGCTGATACAGTTGTGTGAAGAGGGAGAAATAGGAACAGCCCAGTGCTGGCCTTAATATGCATTTAAACTGTGTACTTTTGGTAGATTGCAGACCAGTGCCAAAACTGCAGAATCAAGAGTTTTCTAGTAGCTCTGAATATTACACTGAGGGATATTAAAAGTCTAGTATAGAGAAACATGTTGTTAAATTTTCCTAGCAAGATTGCAAACTCCAATTAAAGTTGTCTAAACTGAAATTGCCTTAGGAAGTAGTAAGTGGTTTGGTTTTTGGGGGGGTGGGGGAAGAGAGTTTCCAATTTAGTGCTTGACTTCTAAGACATCTAAGAATCTGTTTTTATATAATACATAAGAATAACTGTGGAGGCTAGAGCTATAAGTTGTACCAATAGATGTCACAGTATTGTCAACCACAATTCATATATCGGGGCCCAGAAAATCATGAGAATTGTAAAAATGTCACTTTCCTGGGTTCATGTTCTGTATTTTTACTCCACAGCCAAGAGAACTAAAAACTTTTTTACTTTTAAATGGAAGTTGAGATGCTTGGGCAAGTATGTGACTACAGAAGCTCTGGTTTTAGGAACAACCTAAATATTGAATGAATTATAATAGAATGCTAATACTTGGCAACATTGTCATTAGCATTTTGTTTTTCCTGCTAATAAGAGCAGCTGTTTATTCTTCCTGCACCCCTGGCCTTTCTTTTCCATTCATTGCTTCAGAAAGGAATTGGGGTCAGAGTCATATTCTTGAACGTTCCAGTGGTGGCAACAGTACAATACTTATATTCTATATAGACAGAAAAGAAATAAATTATATTTGCCCCAGCAGACTACAATGTTTCTTAAACCAATTTGAAATATTCCTACTGGAATCTATTAATGTGCTATTTACTAATTTAAATGCATCACAGATATATGTGCTTATTGAGAGGTTAGGTGTCCATTTGCTAATACAAGTATAACAAAATGTTTAAATCCTGCTTCGCTAATTCAAGTGCTTAGTAAGGCAAATTTAGACTCATGACACATTCCTTCCCTATTTGCCCCACAGCATTAGTACATAAGGAAATTACTGCTCCCAACAACATAATGGTAGATGCAACTTCTCAGAACAAAGGTTAGTCCAATGTGGGGTGCAATGATAGTATGTTTTGCTCCTCCATATTTTTAATGTTTGCAAGATTCTGTTTTACTTGTAAACCTCCAAAGAGCAGAAGTCTTTGAGATGAAAGTTGAATATTTATTTATTAGATAAGAAAACAAAATAACTTATGGAACCTGAGAACAAACAAGAGAATAAAGTAACTTGGAAAAGCAAATAGAATATTAAAATAAAATATAAAATCAAATCCCCTAAATGCCTGCCCTAAAAAGGTCTTGCAAAACTTCTGGAAGACATCCAGACTTGAGCTCTGACAGGCTTCAATATACAGAATTATATTGCTTGTGCCTATCTTATGGAAGAATGTTTATGTACTTTTGCCTTGATCTGCTTAAATAGACTGAGGACATCATTCATTGTATCAGGAGAGTAGTTTTCAAAGTGTGCTCCATGGAACCCCAGGATTTTACTAATAAGTAGAAACCTATTTAACTCATAGCACGACAAAGCTATTTTTGTGACTTGTTTGCAGCACCAAGGGCCAATTTCATGGGCATTTCCCAGCAGCCCTGCCCCTCACTGCTCACTGCTGGTTGGTGGATGGACCCCACTGTCACCACCAACACTTGAGAGTAGCTGCAGGATTGCTGAATTGTCTAAGTATTGTGGTAAGTATTGGGAGATTCTAAAACAGCATATAATATGTATGCAGGGTTATTGGCTGTAACTGTTTTGGTCTGAGAATATAGGCAGGCAAGGTTCTTTGGGTAGATATGATATTAGACCACCTAAATAGTTGGAAAAAATGTTCTTTGCAAGCTTTCTGGCACAAAACCCCTTCTTCAGTCATAAGGAGAATCTGCTGGTGTTTTGAGTTCTCCAAGGTAGAAAAGAAGCCAATTTACAACATGCAAGTCTGCAAAAATGCAAATAAGTGATAGTTTGGAAGACAATAGGTAGACATAGGAAGAAAATGTGTAAGGGAATGTAAGTGATCAGTTGCTGGCAAGTACCTGGGTTTATCAGATGTCTGGCAGGTGTCAGAAATCCAATGTCTATATTTAGTCCATGATTTTCGTATCCAGTAGATTTATGAAGTGAAGTTCATAGACTCATCTACAAAAGGTGTTTTGTAAATTCCCTTTGAGGATTAGACGGGGAGATCAGAGAGGGAGAAATTGTCTTGTGAGAAGTGGGCACCTGCAGGTAATTGGATACTTTTATCTTTGATGGATTTTCAGTGCGTTCATTCTGGTATACAGCCGTTTGGTTTTTCCTGCATGTTTTCCATCAGGGTATTTGGTGTATTGGATAAGATATATAACATTTCTGGAGGTGATAGTTTAAGATCCAGGACTGGTGATGGTTCTGTTGTGGGGTGTGGTTATTGTGGGAGTGGTAGAGTTGTGTTGGCAGGATCCATATTTCTTGTCCTGGCATGGTCTGGATCCATTTTCTGTGGCTTGGGCCATAGGAAGCTTGCTTTTGGTAATGAGGTTGGCAAGGTTCTGTGCTTGTTTAAATGCTGGGATGAGTGGTTCTGGAAAAATCTCTTTGAGAATTGGGTCTTCTTTTAGTATGGGTTGCAATTGTTTCAGGAATTTCTGTATAGGTTCCAGGGAAGGATGGTATGTCAGAACTAACTGGGTGCATCCACACATGCAAGCATGTGTACTTACAGCAGCTCAAATAACAGTGGCACAAATTTGTGCCAGGGATTTTTGCCTCTGCGCACATGCCTGGACATGCACTTTGGTGTGGGACAAGTTGTGCCAAGACAAAATGACCTGCCCAGTTCCTCCCAGATCTGCAGCCAGGAGGAGCTAGAGCCTGGGGCCAGCACCTGTGCTGACCCCAGCAGTATAAAAACCTGCAATGTGCTGGTCCCCGCACTATAAAAAGCTGCCCTGGCAAGCAGCTCAGGGCTACTCACTCTCAGGAACTTCTGGAGGAGGAGCCTCTAGAAGAAAGCTGCCCACGCCCCTTCCTGTCCCAAGCTGCTAGCTATTGCTGTTAGCTTGGTCTCAGGAGCCTCTGGGGAGAAGATGGCTGTAGACCTCCTGTCCCTGGCTACTGCTAGCTGCTGGCTTGTTCTCAAAGCCTTTGGGGGGAAGTTGGCCACACTCCTTCCTGCCTCGGGCTGCTGCTGCTGTTGCCACCCCCCCTCATGGGGGAGTAGTCCCCTGCTGGACACTGCTGCCCCTCTTGGGGAGGGGCCCACCACACTGCACCACACCACAGCACCACACCCCAGCTTCTGCACCCCTGTTCTAGCCTGCTGCCCAACCTGCTGCCAAGCCATGGTCAGGGGACAGCCTGGGGAGGGGGCCTGCACTGCCTGTGGGCCTCTCCCCCACCATTACTGCTGGCCTCAGGGTGCCTGTCTGCCCAGTTGCCTCTCCAGGGCACTCTGCCTTCTCTTCCACTTTCACCTTTACCTGAAGCATGCCTTGAGTGGCTGACCTGGATGGCTAAATACCACTGCTATTGCTGTTGCTGCCTCCTGCACTTTTGCTGCCCCCTGTCAGGAGAGAGGGTTTTCCCTGCTGCACCATTTTGCATGGCCCTATACTACACCTGCACCTCCCTAATCAATTGTTTGCTCCTGCACTCCCCCACAGCTGCCTCACTGCATCTGATCCTGTTTTGTTTTCCTGCCTACTGCCCTAATGCTGAGTGCCTGGCTGGAGGGCTGAGGGGATCCTGGACTGAACTTCAACAAACAAAGCCCCTCCACTGCTCCAGCCATCTTTTACATCTGCCTCAGCAGCCTCCCCTATGTGTTTTGCCCTTGTATGGTAAGTCCTGTGGTCCACTTCCCCTGCTCTGATGTTTGTTATGTGGCTGAGCAAGCCAGCTCAAGTCTCCATAGCTCTTGTGTGTGTGTCCCTCCTCCTCCAGGCATAGTCTGCCCATTTTTTCCTGTGGAGCTGCAGCTATGTGAGTTTCAGCTCCCTTTTACTTCCCTTCTTCTTCCACAGCCCCAGCCTGCCCTACTGGATTCTCTAGCCCCACTGCATTTTTTATGCTTTTCCTTATTGGTTCCCTCTCCCTTATGTACAACCATAGTGGGGCAGGAGTCTTCTGGGGGAGCAGATGCCCCCACAGAACTTCCTGCAGCCCCCACTATGGGGGCAGATCCCAGCCAATCCACCAGGGGATGCATGCCCCTAGAGCCCCCCCTCTAGAGCCCAACTGACCTCCTCCAGGACGCCTGCAACCTCTGCTGTGGGGGCTGGCAAGACTTCAGCAGGGCCAGGGGATCTCCCCTGGCCAGGCCTCTCCCAGAGAGGTTCACAATCCCCACTATCAGGGACCCAGGAGAAGGGCAGTGGGAAGGGATCCTTTTCAACCTCCTCCACAGCTGGGGGTGGGAAGGGCAAGGGCCCCGCCCCCAAGACTAGACTACCAGTGCCTGAGGGGACACGGTGCACTGCATCAGCCAGTACACCCACTCAGCCTGTCCCTGGCCCCTGCTCTGGCCCACCAAGGCAGCCCCACAGTCAAGGAACCACAGTTATGCACAGGCAGCTACAAGGTGATCCAAAGCCATGATCCACCACCAGCTTTTCCAGCTCAGGCAGCAGGGCCCCCTTTCTGTCACTCAACCACAGACATGGGGTGTGGAAGTATCAACTGCCCAAGTGGAATAACCTGTACTTTGAGACTAGGGTGCAGGCCCTGGCTGAGGTAGTAGGGGCCCCCAAGATTTTGGCAGCCCCCCACTTTCATGGCAAGGGGGTCTTTTTCCTTGCCTCACAAGCTGCCCCATAAAAGGCGGTGGAGAGGGGGCTTGTGGTATAGGGCAAGTATGTCCCCCTCAAGCCTCTAGAAGAACTGGGGACGAGAGTGGTCCTCAGGTCTGTCCCACCCTATATTCTCAATTGGGCCCTGCTCCCCCAACTCCAAACCCTAGGGAGGGTTATCTCCCTAGTGATGGCCCTCTCACTTGGGTGCCAAGACCCTGGCCTCCGCCACATGCAATCATTCTGCCACCAGATCATGATCCAGCTGGCAGCAGGAGCACAGATGGAAGTGATTGCCTCATGATTGCATTTCAGGGGACCCTGGTGAGGGTGTTCTATATGCTGGGGGACTTGTGGTGCTTTTGGTGCCATAGTTTCATAGTGTCACAGTAGCTAGAGTCGGAAGGGACCTAGGTAGATCATCTAGTCCGACCCCCTGCCTTGGCAGGAAAGAGCACCGGGGTCAGATGACCCCGGCAAGGTGCTCATCTAACTTCCTTTTAAAAATCCCCAGGCTAGGAGCCTGCACCACTTCCCCTGGAAGCCGGTTCCAGACCCTAGCCGCCCTGACTATGAAGTAGCGCCTCCTAATATCTAATCTAAACCTACCTTCCGCCAGCTTGTGACCGTTATTCCTGGTCACTCCTGGCAGCACACGGGGGAACAGGGACTCCCCCAATACCTGCTGATCCCCCCTGACCAGTTTGTAGCAGGCCACAAGGTCCCCCCTTAACCTTCTCTTGTGGAGGCTAAACAGGTTCAGGTCCCGTAGCCTCTCCTCATAAGGCCTGCCCTGCTGACCCCTGATCATACGAGTGGCCCTCCTCTGGACTCTTTCCATATTGTCCACGTCCCTCTTGAAGTGTGGCGCCCAGAACTGGACGCAGTACTCCAGCTGCGGCCTGACCAGTGCCGCATAGAGGGGGAGGATCACCTCCCTGGACCTGCTCGAGATGCATCTGTGGATGCATGACAGGGTACGGTTGGCCTTCTTGACTGCCTCCCCACACTGCCGGCCCATGTTCATCGTGGAGTCAATGACGACTCCAAGATCCTTTTCCGTCTCCGTGCTGGCAAGAGGGGAGTTCCCCAACCTGTAAGTGTGGTGCCGGTTCTTCCTCCCCATGTGCAACACCTTGCACTTATCAGTGTTAAACCCCATCCTATTCTCATCCGCCCACCGTTGCAACCTGTCAAGGTCAGCTTGTAGCCTATTGCACCCTTCTAGTGCACCCACATCCCCCCACATCTTAGTGTCATCAGCAAACTTGAAGAGGGTGCTTTCTACCCCGTCATCCAAGTCACTGATGAAGATGTTGAACAGTGCGGGCCCGAGGACCGAGCCCTGCGGAACCCCACTGCCCACGTCCTTCCAGGTCGAGAAGAACCCATCCACTACCACCCCCTGGGTGCGGCCCTCCAACCAGTTAGCGACCCATTTGACTGTGTGGGCATCGACACCACAGTCTCCCAGCTTTTTGATGAGGACAGGGTGATAGACAGTGTCGAAAGCCTTCCGGAAGTCCAGAAAGACTACATCCACAGCAACCCCTGCGTCTAATGATTTGGTGACCTGATCGTAAAAGGCCACCAGGTTGGTCTGACAAGACCTGCCACTGATGAACCCATGTTGGTTGCCCCTGAGCATGCATTCCCCCGCAAGGCCCTCCTGGATGTGTGCCAGGATAATTTTTTCAAAGAGCTTACCCGGGATTGAGGTAAGACTAACTGGCCTGTAATTTCCCGGGTCCTCTTTTTTTCCCTTTTTGAAGATAGGGACCACATTGGCCCTCTTCCAGTCCTCCGGCACCTCACCAGAGCACCACGAGTGCTCATAGAGCCGTGCCAGGGGTCCCGCAATGACCTCGGCCAGTTCCTGTAGAACCCTAGGGTGAAGATCGTCCGGACCAGCGGACTTGAACACGTCCAGCTTCTCCAGAAGTACCCTAACTAACTCCTCGCTAACCCCTGGCCCAGGCGTGTCTCTCCCGGGGCCCGAAGGGGGGCCCAGCAGGGAGGTGGCTGGACTGGTCCCTACTTAGGAAGACAGAGGCAAAGAAATCGTTAAATATGTTAGCTTTGTCATCTGGCATGACGACTAAGTTGCCCATTGTGTCCTGCAGGGGCCCCACATTACCCGGGACCCTCTTTTTACCCCCTATGTATTTGAAGAAGGACTTCTTATTGTCCTTAATCTGAGAAGCTAGTCCTATCTCCATCTCTGCCTTGGCCTTCCTGACTGCCCCCCTACATCCTCGGGCGACTGTAACATAGTCCTTCTTGGTGATGACCCCATCCCTCCATTGGGTGTATGCCTCCCTTTTAGCAAGGAGACATTCCCCGATGCTCCTAGTGAGCCATGGGGGTTTATGTGCCCTCCTGCTCCCTTTGACCCTTGTTGGGATTACCTCCCTGTGGGCATGGAGGATCGTCTCCTTAAGGAGCAACCACTCACCTTGGACATCTGGCTGCCTTCCCCTCTGGGTCCTCAGCGCTTCCCCAACGATCCTCCTTAGCTTGTTGAAGTCAGCCCTCCTAAAGTCTAGGGCTGTTGCCTTGCTGCAGCCCTTTGCCACCTTACGCTGGATGGTGAATTCCAGCAAGCGATGATCACTGTCTCCCAGGTGGCCCATCACCCGCAGCCCCCTCACCAGGTCGTCACCCGTGGCCAGCACCAGGTCCAACAAGGTGTCTCCCCTGGTGGGACTGTGCACCTCCTGGGTTAGATGGAGGTCCTGCACTCTGGCTAAGAACCGACGTGAGCGGTCAGACTTGGCTGACTGCTCTTCCCAGCAGATGTCTGGGAAGTTCAGATACCCCATGATGACCACATCCTTAGCCCTCACTGCCTCTGTGAGCTGACCTAAGAATTCCTGGTCAAGCTCTTCTCCCTGGTTGGGAGGTCTATAGTAGACTCCCACTGTTAAGTCTCTATCCCCTGGACTGCCTTTTACTCTAACCCAGAGCACCTCAGAGTGCCCCCCCTCTACCCCCTTGCTAATTGACGAGGAAGTATAATGAGTGCCCCACGGGACAGGCAGGGAGGGCATCCATGGGTCCCACTAGTGAGAGGGGTGCCCCGGCCACTGGTGCCCCTCAGACCTCCTTGGCACTCTAGCTGCAACACCTAGCCCCCCTGTGAGCTCAGGGGACCCCAACCCACAACCAGCTTGGCGGAGTTGGGGAGGGGAGCAGCAGCCAAGAGGAAAGAGGGAGTGGTCCCCCTCACCCCTAACCATGCCCCCACTGGAACTGCCCCAGCCCCCAACCCTCACCTTCTACTGGGACCTGTCCCTCTGACCACCCCATGGCTGAGTGGGTGCAGGTCCCCTCCAGGTACAAAGCCAAAAGGAATGCCTGGGTGCAGCTGGAGCCCTCTGGCATGGAAGACTGTCTCCACCCTCCCAAGAACACCACCTGGGGAGATGGGGTGGTGGCCCAGCTTCTTGGGCCATCCCCAGGTGCACCCAACATCCCACCCCCAGGAAATATCAAACAGGGGATCCCAGTAGAGGAGGTTTTGGGGCTGCCAGACAGTCCCAAACAGGAGCCCATAGGAGAATCCCCTCAACCTGCTGGCCAGGGCCTAGCCCCAAAACAACAGGCGCTGGACCTGAGGCTGATGCAATGGAAGGTCTGGCAGCAGCACCCTCCCCCTCTGAAAATCTGGGGGAGACAGGGGCCGTGGGGCTCACCCCAGTGAGCCCTGAGGAGGGGTCTCCTCTCCCAGGACCCTGAGGCAAATGCCAGTGCAACTCTGGTGCCTTACAGGTCCACCCTCCAAAGATATCACTACCGGCCTGCCCCATGGTCCCACACCAGAGGGGGTTGAGGTAAGGTCCCCATATCCTCGAGCATCAGTACCCAAGGAGTCCACTGAACCCCAGGACCAGAAGGCAGATGCCTGAGAACTAGCAGGCTCCTTGGAGCCTGCAGACTTCTCAATCTCAGTGGTCTCCAGGGGTGAGCTACTTGCTTTTATTGAGTGCTGTACCAGGAAGGTGCAGCTTGACTTGGACTGCTGAGGAGATGTTTATAGCATCCTCACCACTGTGCTGGCACTGGCTAGGGATGGCAAGGAGCTGAAGAGCTGTAATGCCTGGATTTACAGGCAGGCCTGCAGCTTTGTTGATGCCCTCTACTCTTATGGGAGGGTGGTGCATGAGCCAGTGGGCCCCACACGGGGCTCTGAGGTCCCACTGCACTGTCTACCTGAACTTCACCCCCCACCACCTTTTTATTTTCAGTACCCCGTCCATCACCCCATCAAGTCCCAGGACCTCCTGGTCAACCTTCTGGCCCTGACCAAGTGGCCTATACATGACCAGGAAGGAGACTCTGGCCAGGAAGGTGCCTGGAAACTTGTCTGTGCACATTTTCTGGGCAGAGCACTGAGCTCTGCTCAATGTCTGCCTCTGGTGCACTTATTTTCATGTTTTGAACCTTTGACCCACATGATACTCCTATCCTGTTTTCACCTTCATTGTCTCAAGAATTTAGTTGTCCTATTCATCCATTAGCCCCCATGTAAAGGAGCTACTAGTTTGCTGTGTGAGGCCAGTGCCTGAATAATACAATAAAATTCTTGGGACAACAAAGGCAAAAAACAAGACAGGAGTGACATGAGGGTCAAAGGGTTAAAATGTGAGAATGAGTGCTCCTGAGGGGGACAAGATTGATTGGCGGTCACTGTCCGCACATGATCACAAATCTGTAGCTCCTCTATCAGGTTGTCCCCCATAGCCAACACCAAGTTGAGTAAGGCATTCCCCTTAGTAGGATCATATACCTCCTGGCCCTGACCAAGAGGGCCTCGCACATGACCAGGAAGGAGGCTTTGGCTGGGAAGATGCCCAGGGACTGTGAAGCCACTTTCCTCTCACTAGTCCACACACACCTCTGAGTGGAGCACCACTGGGCACTGTCCACCAGCTCCTTGGGTGCCTCTGAGGGCCAGTGGGCATGGCTCAGGGGACTCTGCTCCGGAGGAGTGTCATTGTTGAGTGAAAGCCTGTTTGAGATTTGTGAGGTGACTATCATGGGTATTCTCCTCAATGCAAATTCAAAGGTATCAGAGAAGTTGGCTGTATATTACAGCTTTTTTGCTATGTTTAGGGTGATTACTGGTTCCATGTAGATATTTATGTTGATCCATGGGTTTCTTGTATATGGTGGTTTGTATTTTTTGATAACCCCAGGTACCTGCCTGTAGCTGACCACTTACATACCCTTGCACATTTTCTTCCCTTTCCCCCCTCCTATCTCTGCCTATTATCTTCAAACTACCACTCATTTGCATTTTCACAGACCTAAATGTTGTAAATTGGCTTCTTTTCTACCTTAGAGAACTCAAAACACCTGCAGAGTCTCCTTCTGCTTGAAGAAGGGTGTTTGTACTCAAAAGCTTGCAAGGAACATTTTTCCAACTATTTAGTTGGTCTAATAAAAGATATCATATCTACCCAAAGAACCTTGCTGCCCTATTGTATGTATAATATTCGGGGGGGGGGGAGTTGGTGGGTTGATTTAATGGGAAACCACCCCACAACCTGGCCACCCTGCAAGGAAGTAAGCACTGATAACTAATATGAATTAGTTTTTTAAATTGGGTGCCATTCAGTTCACAAAGTTATGGAAAATACCTCTGTTGCATTGAGGGCTACCTCCAATCCGGAAAGGTTGAGGACCACTGAAATAGATAATGAGAACTACCCCAGCTATATCAGAAATAAGCCCAGTTTTTCTCCTGCCCAGGCGGGGGGTCGGACTTGAAGATCTACAAAGTCCCTTCCAACCCCACTTCTATGATTCTATGATTATTTTGAAATAATGTATACAAATGAAAGGCATAAGACAAGCACTAAATGATGATTTTACATAAGAAATTTATGAAAACTTGTTAAATTTTGATGACACTATTTGTTAAGCATAAATAATGACCTCTCTTTAATCTGCCCTGGCAAAGTTAAAAAGATATATTTATAACATGGATACAGTGGTATCCAGATTTTGTATACCCCACTTAATACTGAGTGGGTTTCTAAATTAAGGTTGAATTGCCCAGCGGATTACTGTGGCTTTTACTTCAAAGGGTATTGCTTTTCCACGCAGCTGGAGCATGTCAGTGGTTCTGTACAGCCGTTTGCTGCAGCTATATCCCCAGAAAATTCAAAAAGCTTCATCTTCTCAGGGTTATTGGAAACCTAAACCTACAAGAAATCTAAGATCTACTACAGTTGATTAACAGCAAATTTTGAGAAAATCATTTGCTCCTCAGAAAGTAGAATTTGCTGAAAACTGCTATCCCGAAAGTGTAATTCCTAGCTTCATAATTAACACAGCAGATTGTTGAGAATGAAACCCTGCTTTCCCATTTGTTGCTCTTATGAGTCTTGATTGTGCTTGGTGCAGAGTGTTGCTTGGTTGGGGTCCGAGACCTTTTGGCTCAGCACCTTGCTAAATTGGGCCTTGGTCTTTCACTTCTAAGGACATGGCAGTATAGTAAATAGAATATAATGACCAACATGGCAACATGCAGTTCAACTTTTGACTTTTCAACATGCAAAAAAGTAATTATTCTTCTTAATGTGTTCTATGGATTATTATAACAGTGATAACCTCCTGGTTGAACATTTCTTACCAGTTAATAACTGACTGAATTGCAGAACCTTGAGTTCACTTCAAGCCCTTAACTTTTCCTTCTGGTCATTAACTACCGAGAAATGCCCGCCCTTTTGGTCATTTTTTTTTATATGATTTCCCAAAGCAATCCTTTATGAGAGTAAGTTTGTATTTTTTTTAAATGAATAGGTACTGTTTTATTTACATGTTCAAGTCAGAGATCCTTTGATATCTTGCATTTTGCACATCATTTCGGTTTCTAAGGATAGAGTCATCATTTATGCACAAGCAAAAGGGGAGGAGAAAGACAGCTTAAACATATTTTACATGGAAAGAAAAAGCTTTGCAACTTTTAAGTTAAGTCTATGGAGCATATTCAGAAATGCTGAGGAATTCATTTTAGATCAGGCATTTAGATGTACAATGTATGTCACAACACCAGCTAGAAAACCCTTAGCATTAATAGTAAAGGTGACCTCTAAGTTATCCCTCCTGACTACTGGATCTTTAGACAAAATGGTTAGTAATTTCACTGGGATTAATTTGCCAGCATTTTGCAGACCCTTATCTTATTTTCTAGAACTCATAGAGGGATCAGAATCCACATGATATATTTCTCTTATCTGTCAGTGCAGCAGCATAAGATAAAAGAAGATTCTTATTGAATGGATATATTTTTCATTGTCCTTGGTACCATAGATTAAATGAATATGTCCTGTATGATTTTTTTGTCCCTGACACAGTAAGTCATACTTCTGCATATTTTTTATTTGTTTTCTGCTTTGTTTTGTAATTTAAGCACTCTCATGGCCAGCTAATTAATCATTTTTAGATGCCATTATTGGTGCCTTCATCTGGATCAAAGACTGAATGTTTTTTTTCCAAAGAGGCAGAATCTACTTGTCTGTGTGAGTGACATGAATAGTGGTATAAATGTCAGTGGAGATCTGTAACAACAAGATCTGTTTAATTCATTTGTTCTTGATATTCAGAAGTACAATTATATTCCCTTACACAGTGCTAGCTTGATAAAGTAGTTGGGCCTCTGCATAGGAAATGCTTTCAGTGATATTTGAACTAGCATAAAAAATGTTTAGATTATGAAAAAATATGAATGTTTCCAGGAGATTTTAATGGAGAATACTTTGTATTAATTATTAATTAAGTTTTTATTGTTTTGTAAAATTATAGATGCCCTGTGTTTTAAAATATGTGAGCATCCTAATTATGTACAATAGAAGAAAAAATTGGGAGAGAGATGGGTAAAACCAAAAGAACATAAAACAAAGTAGCAAATTCCGCAAATCTTGATAAATGCAACTCCACCAGTAAGTGACAATATAGGTGAAACATTTCTCTTTTAAACTTTTTTCCATTAGTTTTTTGACAGGAGTACACTAGTTCAGCTTTAATGAGATTCTAGTGTAAAAACTTCAGGGCTAAATAAAAGAAACAAATCAAAAGGACCGGATGATTGCCATTTAATGTGAAAGAATGAAAGTGCAAACAATCATTGTATGACATCTAGCTGTGCTAGTCACTGCAGAATGACAGGTAGAACAATTCAAAGTTACTGATCTAAAGATGGAATAACAGCTCATATGTTTGAAGTGCTCAGAAGATGAAGAAATAAAACAGACTCTAAGATAAGACATGGTTAAGCCTTTTAAATTCCATGCCTTATTGTCAGTATCATTTGAACGCTTTTGTACACATTTTTTCCTCAGAAACTATTTTATCGAAGGAATTACTTTTAAGAGCTGATTTTTATTATTATCCTTCAGGCTGAATGGTATGCTTTGTTTTTCAACAAGATGAGAAAAAATGTACACAATGAAAAGTATATTACTAGTTTGCTAAGCACAAGTATTGTCTATGTTCAGACTTATGCATTTGGGGATTCTATTGTTAAACTATGCATTTTAAACAAATTTAATAATCCAGAAACTGATTTCCTCTACAGGTAGCCTGACTTTTTTAACATGCAGCATAACAAACTCATTATGAATTTCTGCTTATATCTTCCTCCTTTATCCATTTTTTATATTATTTTAAAGCTAAGGAAAATCACCTATTCCTTCTTTCAGCGAGCCTTTTTATCAGTGAAATAACCTATTCTAGTTACTGCTGGAAACAATAATCTGTAATTGCTGCTTTCAGTCCTAATTTGGCCTGTCCCTAGTTTTTCATCTCAATCTAATCTAAACCTATTTGAGCAAATAAAATGATATTTACCTCATCCTCTGTTACAAGCTTTCAAGATTACAGGCTTCAGGAAAAATCAATACAAAATACCAGCTTAGCAGCAGGTTTGTGCTCAGAAAGAATGCTAACTTTTCTTTCCTGCATTTTCTGACTCTCTACTCCCCTGGAGTGAAAGCAAATCTTAGACCATAAAAAAAAAATCTTTCAATGATGTTTGGTCCATGGTTAGTAGCCACTTTTGAGCTTACAAGCCAAAGTATAGTGCATGGTCAAGCTCCCAACCTTTAGCTCCTCTTTCCGCACTACACATCTTACAGAGTTCACAGAAAGGAGGGATCTTGACCTCTCAGATGATTTTTTTTCAGACTCAAATACCATCTTCATTTATTATTTATTTGCTTCAAGCAGTTGGGACCTGAGGTATCTTCATACCTGACTGACTGATTTAAGGAAGTGGCCACCTCTCTGTGGGGGATCTCATGAGAATAAAATCCTATTACTTTCCAAGAAGATTACTTAATTTACTGCCTGGAATAAGGTTTGGATGAAAACATTTGAATGTTGAGTTTGTAAACAACCAAGTATTCTCAGTAGTACTACCCTCTTTCTGATGTTTCAACTAGATGTTTGGTTTAGCATTTTTTTAACCTAGGAAGCCAGTAAAAATGTGAAGATAGGTCTTTAAAATAATCAGTCCTTACCAAAAATTTAAAATGGTATGTCCTTTGTGCTGTGCAGTAGAACAGAAAGGTGACTAGTTCTTCCTTTTAAAACTTCTCTTGGCATTCCCTTTCTTAAGTTTCACAACAGTGTCCCTTGCTCTTCCCCATCTTGTGAATAGCCTCTGATTTGAAGAATTATGAAGAGTTAGCAGGTCTCTGTTTAGACCCTGTGGGATGCATAATTGCACAATAGTTAGGTAGCATTTGAAAAAGCCCTACACCAAGGCAGGTATATAACTTAATCATCCCTTCTTTTTTTTTACCAGTTAATTCAAGACTAAAGTTTCCTCAAATCACTGATAGAGCAATGAGTAAGCCACTTCCTGTGAAAATTTAACACAAGACATAACATAGACAAAAAAAACCTGCTTAAAGTATACATTTTTTTCATTGTATTTGCTGTCATCTATCAAAGAATTAAGGACAAATCACTATAAGTTTTCTTTCCAAATATACATATTCTTTTAACAGAAGGCTGACATTAAGGTTGGCCAATTGAACAGTCAAGAATAACATGGAAACTGTAGGAATCAAAGGCAGACGTGTCAGATGGAGAACTGGGAGGTGAAAAGCCTCCCCAAACCAACACCTTGGATGTACTGCTCCATTTGGGTGGCTACACAAGGTCTTCCAGAGCCCTATTTATGCCATCATGACTCTGGGCTTCTGGTTAAACTCCTTGGCCACATCCAGACAAGCAGGGGTATGCATGTATAGTGGCACAACTTGCCAAAATGCACAGCACTGCACATACTCTTCACTGCAGTACAAATTGCCCCACAATGGGCAAACTACCCTTGCCCAGCTCCTCCTAGCTCTTCAGACAGGGACAGCTGGAGGCTGGGGCCAGGATCGATGGAGGCCCCATGAGTCTTTCCTGGTGGCCTGGAGCAGCAGCGACACCTAGGTTAGGTAGCACAGAAGCCTGGTCAGCAGATGGAGTATTGCTCTGAAGAGTCTAGATGATCCAGTCATCGTGTGTGCCAGCACACAGTTGTTGGACATGTGCCACTCCACTTTTTTTCCTGTTTTTTTGGTTGGTTGGTTTTTTGCTATCAGGAAATCCTGGTAGCAGATTTTGGCCCCATGATGCAAATTTGTGGCACAGAGCACATTTAAATGTTTGCTGCATGCAGTTTGAGGTGCCACAAAAAGGCTTGTGGCACCACAAACCACACGTCCCTACACATCTGGATGTGGCCCTTTAGGGACAATGCATCAGGAGAGAAAGGAGAACAGGCTTAATAAAGGAATTTCTTAACTGTAGTCACTTCATTGTTAGAAAGATTTGAGAGGTACACATTTTGAAAAATAAAAATCTTGGTACTCATTACCTCCCAGTCTGATCACACCTTTTAGAAGTCAAAATTTTATCATTATTCATGGGAAGAGAGAGTTGATCTACCTTTTTTCTTCTTCGCATCCAGGCCTGTTTATATGCCATTTCTTCTTAGAGAAGAATGCCACCCTCTTAAATACAGTGCTTTGACATTTACCGAGCCCAAGAAGCTACAGATCTACCAGCCATGCTGACATCTTAGTACTGAAAATCCGTTGCTTTGTATAGAGTTAGGCTAGCCATTGATGGATAGTCAAAGCTGATGGCTCCAGATTGCTCTATGATCACTTCTCAGTGATGATCAAACACCATTCCTGGCTAGAGCAACTAACTATCTGGTATTCAATACAATAACCTTGCCCTGGGCAAAATGCATGCAGTACATAATGCAAAATGGAGAGCCTAACACAAAATGGAGTTCACAATTTAATACAAATGCATCAAACTTTGTCACAATATCACTCCTGAAATACCATCCTCTTTCAGCATAAAAATAAATCAATGCTCTTACATAGTTGCTGTTTTTTTGTGTGTAAAATGAAAGAGTTAGCAATGTTTGACCATTAAATTGTTATCACTGGGCAACTAAGTTGACTCCATTCTGGGATGAAGGGAAAAGTTTGCATTTCTCTGAGGTACTGTTGAAGATTTCCAGTGTCATAGTAGCACCTCTGTAGAAATTGCACTTGGTTCACATTTTTCTAATGATTTTTTTGTAAATGACAGCTAAGGGTCTAAAGAATAAGAGTAGTTTGAGAGGTGCAAGTATATTATGCTGTGTACTTGCTGCTCTAAGCCCTGAAAAAATTATTTTGATTTTTTTTTCCATTTTTTCCTTTCAACTCTCATTTTCATTGATAATGCCAACATCACACACTCCAAAACCTCCATATCTGGACCTGAATTTGTAGTATTGAGTTTCTTTAAATACATTACACCCCTGAATGCTTTGACTCTTCATTTTATAATGAAGATTTTGTTCTTATTTGGAGCTGGGTTTTACCTTTCTTCCAACTGAGGATGACAGAAGGCAAAATAGTATTTAACTAATCTCTTCTGTAGTTGTTGGTTTGCCATGGATAATGTAATGTGTTTTTTAGCACTTGGTGGCTGATTTACAAAAGTGTTTAACAATCTAAAGATGAAGATGGGCCCCAGTGGGATGTTTAAAAGCACTTCAGGATGGTTGGCACCTACACTGGAAGTTAGGCCTCTAATCTGTTTAGGTTCTTTTATAAATCCCATTAGGAGCTAACCTGCATCTTTAGGCACCAAAATGACTGAAAGTCTTGCCCTTGCTTACCTAATTATTATCCAAATTGCTGTCATTCTTTGAAGATGATGGTCATTTTGTGAGTTTATTATTATAATTTCCTTGCAGGTTAATCATATTTTATTTGTGAAGGGGGTCATAGTTTCCTTGTCCAACCAAAAGGATCTATGATGATATTTTGCTAAAAAGGAGATTTGACTTACCAGTTATATGTTCTATTTTAATGACTTGTGTCCACACAGTTTTTATAGTCCTATAGCTAATGTCTTAAATTAGCAGAGTTAACGTGATATGATCTTGCAGATTGCATACAATTATACCAATAGCAGTGCTTATATGATGTAGCCTATTCTTGGAAATTTACAATAATTAAAATCAAGTGGAGTTTGACTTTAATGTAGACAGAATTTCACTGTTACAGTCTAACAAGAATTTAAAATAACATTAGGCATCAACAAATCATTTTGTTTGCTATAAGAAAGGT
The DNA here is from genome assembly GCF_052110815.1 of Crocodylus siamensis. NCBI lineage: Eukaryota > Metazoa > Chordata > Crocodylia > Crocodylidae > Crocodylus > Crocodylus siamensis. The sequence continues at coordinate 204,648,487 of NC_143397.1, forward strand.
ATTTTCGCAAATCCTCACATTGTATGTCATGATTTTTATGAAAACTTTCAGCAACGTATGGTTTGTATTCTTTACTAGGAGGACCAAATATGGGAACATGAAAAATCAGCAAATTCTGGATGTTCATTTTTATAAGCAGTCTGGAAAGGCTTAAAAAGTCTGAATGCAGGACTTAGTCATAATTTAGTTTAGGCCAGGGTGCATTTATGATGCAGACAGACCCCTATAGGCTATTTGAAAAGAGCTCAGTTAATCCCTATCTGCATCTTTAGGTACCTAGACACCTTTAGAAAATCTGGCCTTTAGCACTGGGGGTCTTTGTACCATTTTAACAGGTAGACAGGCCAATCATGCAGAGTGAACTAATCGTAATTCCAATATGCTTCCAAAATTTTTGAAGTAAAATATATAGGAATGTTTGGACTGAAAAATGGCTAATATGCAGATCATCTGAATTCACCTATAAGCAACTTCTTATTCACAACTGCTACATCAGTTTGAGGAGGACAGATGCTGGGGCAGATTCTCAGCTCTTCCCAGATGCCATTCATTGATTGAAGCCAGAAAGCCCTGATTCCAGAGCCCTCACATGGATTAAGGCACTTTAGGGGTTCTCTGCAAATTGGGAGTTGCCAGAGTGCAGCATGTTGCAGTAGGGGACTGTAGTGAGGTGGCAAACGAGCTGAGGTGGCTATTGCATCTCTGAAGCCATTCCAGAACTGAGTAGCAAAAAGAATAAAAGAGAGAAGAAATTTGAGAAAAAGAATTATTATTGATTTTTCTAGTGTTGGTACTTACAAGCCAGATTTGTGGCGATAGGGCAGCTTCAGAGCCCTTGAGAAAGAGCTCAGTACTGAATGAATTTTGTTCAATTTAAAGTGAGGAAAAACCCAATGTGTGGTTTATATTCCATCTATCTCAGGATATGTATCTGTTGTAACCTATTTGTGTGTTGTAAATTAAGCTAAACCACATCATTTTACCCCTGATTGAAATAGGGAAGTAAAAGATTTTGACTTCTCTTATATTTCATGAGATAAGAGCAAACAGATGGACCAGTTACAGTTGATTCAGTCCTCTTCTTTTCAGGTGGTTTATTTTTTTTATCTGTCTTGGGCTAAATTAAAAAAAAAAGACATCAATTTAATCCCAAAACATTAATTACCAGATTATCTATATTAGAAGATAAGGGAATAAAAAAACCCTTAATGTTCTTATTTATTTTGAATAATAATATGAAGGGGGAATACATACACACAATCAATGAAACACCTTGCTAGAAGTTTTACATCATGAAAACGCATTACTTTCTCATTACAATTTTACCTCGTCATGGTTCCTACAAAAAACCCATTGGTGGTTTAGGTAGTTGATATACTGTAACCATTCCTTCTCATGCTGGCCAGTAATTTCTTTGCTTCCTTGTACTCCCCAGCCTGTTTGTTGTATTCACTTGTAGTTTAAGGCTTATACTTCAATGATAAAGCTCCTCAGGGTACGGGTGCCTTTGCTAAATATTTCTGTATTTCCTAAAGCAGTGGAACTGTGCCTGGAGTCATTTGGAATCAAAAGGTCAAAGGTTAACTTGAACCTACCAGGCCAACCACCTAGTGTGTTTAAGACATGTCACTTTCTATAGCCAACAGCAAAGGGAAAAAGTGATGGGACTAGCATTGTATCTTATTTCCTTTGATTCACAAGCCTAAACCACCAGGTTGTAATGGGAGTGGCTCTCAGTCTGATGCCAGAGAAAGGCTTGAACTCATTTCTCTGGAGCTGCCCTACCACCACAACTCTAGCCTGTAAGTACCAACACTAGAAAAATCAATAATAATATTAAAAATAGTTTTTGTATAGGCAACAGAGAGGGTCCTTTACCTTTTACTTAGCTGATTTGATAGTATACTGTTAATCAAAAACAGCTCCATACCTTATCTTGAAACCTTCTTGCAACCATTTTATTCTGAAGTCTAGAGCTGGTTGATCATTGATGATTCATCTTTTTGGTTCAGATGGTGATGAAAATTTCTGCTAGCATAGCAGTAGGCAGGCATATTAGAGGTCTGAAGGTCTATTGGTTGCTTAAGCCATCAATTTTGACACCACTTGTTTTCCTTCCATAGCTTGTTAGTATTGTCTTGCCAGTAGATGATGCACACACTTCTGATTTTTCACCAATCTAATTGTGCATCCAAGCCAGTTGGGCTTTTAAATTTTGCAACTTTCTACAATTTCAACAACATCCTTCTTGGTGCTGATTATCTTCTCCATGGAAAATTGTTCATCAGATTGGCTTTTTTCATCCTTATTCCAGTAATCTCTCTCCTTATGTTGGACTGCCTGTTACCAAATGCCACTCCAGAAAACATCAAAATACTGGAAGTGTTCTTATGCCTGCTCTGATATGAATTCAGAAATGGATTTTCTTCAATATGTAGAAAAGATGATTCCTAAAATGAGCTATCTAATATGGGTTATCAATGCAAACTGAAAGAAAGTACGTATAGAAATGTAACTGCTTACACTCAATCAATACCCATTAATTAATCCATAGTGATTAAAACAGTAAATACAACAGAAGCAAAGGATCCTTCACATGGAATACAGTATAGAACTTCTTTGCACAACCTTGCAAATTATTACAGACTGAAGATCAGAGTGGTAGCTATTTTTAAAAAAATTGAGAGGAGGAAGGGCAATACAAAGACTTTTCCATCATCATCATCATCATTATCATCATCTTCACTAGAAATGCTTATTTCTGATGTATCATCTTCCTCCCTTATTGGCTAGTAATGACAAGAGGCTACATTTGTGTTTATTAGCAAATTGTACTTTTGTGGATTTCTATGGCATTTCAAAAAATGCCAAAAAGGTTGGGGAAAATAGAAATAAAAGTAGTAGAAGAAAATAAAGTATTTAAGTTTTTCTCTTATTTTTTTCAGTAAGATATTATTTTTGTCTGAACTTCAGAATAGGTTCTTCCAACTATCTGATTTTTACTTTTTTCTGAGACACTCTTTCTTTCATATTTTCCTCATGCTTTCTGGGAAATCAGTTTCAACTGGAGGAGACCAGCATTGAGGTCAAGTTACAACTTTAAAAATGTTCAGTCTTTGCTTCAGAAGGAAGGAAACATAAATCCTGTGGTCCCAACAAATATAGGAACTCAGAGAAAGAAATGTAGTGGTAAGTCAGTCCAAATCCCTATCTCCATCCCAACCAGTTAAAAAGATGGAAAATTATTGATAGTACACATACTACTTTAAAGGGATTTGTAAAGTTATTTTATGTTAACCATTTATATTTACATATATGCAATCAAATAGTATGTCTGTGGCATGGGCATCTGTAAGCTTCTGAAGAATATTATTTAAGGATAATATTTGTAGCTATTTCTTCTGTGTCTTTGTTGTTGTTGACAGTTGGGTTAATCAGATATATTTTACATTGTCTAATTGATTGAATTATAATTTTAAAAACATTTTTCATAACTAGTCAACAGTAGTTCTGATTTTTAAAATTAATGTACACAGTAAGATATTCCCTTAAAAAATTGTACAGGGTAATGAAAGATTTTGTGAAGCTAAGACAATATAATTTAAAATAGTCAGTTTAATGTTCTGAAATATAATTTTGCTTTTGTTACAGTTGAAAAATGAAGGTTTCTTTTATATACTGTATATCCCAAGATGATTTCAAAGTACTTTCACTTAGAAAAGCTAGCTGCTATTACATATGAATTTTCAAAGCTTGCCAAGGCTTTGGAAGGAATGATGAAAATTACTATTGCACGACCTTCAGGTTTTCTTTGTTTCATAAAGGGCTAAGATAGCATTTTTGTCATTTTTCTTTCAGCTCAGGTCTTTCATCATAAATATCAAAGCATGCAATTATGCCTTCTCATATCCTACCATATTCTGCCTGTTTTCTATCCACGGTGATGGTGTTCTCTTTTAGGATACCTTTTTCTTTTGTTTTTCACAAATCTGAAAGAAGCCCCATGTTTTTGTCGAGTGCCATAAATTGTTCATGAAATGTATGTTGCGCTGATTAAAAAGAAGAAGAGTTGATTAAAATGACTTTTATTCCTTTCTTCTAAGCAAAATCCTGAAGTAATGGCTAGGTGTCAAATCTACTAGGTTCATAGTAGGCTGATTTGGCCTTCAGGTAGATTTTTTTTATTAATGTTTCATATTTTAAAAAACCCTGTAATTTCACCTCTGAGAGTCCCAAGTCTACCTTTCTTTAGATTTATACTGAATTATTCCTATTGTTCCATCTTACTTTTCATATGTAGCTCATTGTCCTGTCTCATACTGTGTATTCTTATGACCTGGCTGTCAGAGGTATAGGATATCCACAATTCCCATTGACTTCATTTAGCTATAGGTGCCTAATATGCTTGAAATATAAGCTTATTCTTATTTCTTATAGACTCAAAATATGTTTTAAAGCATTTTAATTACTGAGTCCAAGCTATATGATGCTTTAAAGTAACACAAATGCTATATATAATATCTGAATAGTAATCCTTATGCCCTGTGGTTCATTCTTTTGTAGGGGTTTTCTCTGACAACCATCAAATTAAACACTTATGACTTTTATTATAAATAAAATAATTAATTCAATTTATTGGCTATTTAACATATAGACTTTTCCTTACACAGTTGCAAAATAGACCTAAGAATTAGTGTTACTGCTTGGAGATGAATTTTTTGTTTGTGTTTTTGTTTATAACACTCAGATTTTTATCAAATGTACAATGACACAAGGAATACATTGTTTTCATCAATTTGAACTGTGCTGTCACATGAATGTGAACTTACTGGCTATGTCTTAAGTTAAATGTCAAGAGATGTACATTTTCCACATAGAAATAAAATTGATTTCAAGTTCCTGTTAACGGTGGTGGAGCGAAAAATCTCTATTGTATTGTTAGGCCAAAGCAGAATTGCCCCAGCATGTGTTAATAAAAAAAGTATCTGACTAAATAGTAAGGGCATTGTGTATAATAACAACTGGCATTCAGAAATTATTTTTAAACTATGATTGTTTGAACTTGGTATTCTGTGGGTAAGATTTGCTCATGCTAGACTGCTAAAACTGAGAGACCTTTAATCAATTTCATTAGGACAAAGTTTAGGCATTTTTCAGACTTCTGGGGGAAAAAAGACAAGAAAAAAATAAAAGAATAAGCATGAACAACAAGCGTTTATCATCTACCTTTTGAATTTTTTTTTTACCCAACATCTAAATATCACCTGCAAAGTTCCCAACATAATGGCTATGAATACTAGACTGCAATAGATGAATAAATAAAACCAGAATAAAACAAAACACGACATTCACTATCACAGAACGCATTAATTTCTATGACTTTTAAAGTATTAATAGGTCTATCAAACTAGCTTGATAATTTATGCAGAGCATCCGTTTTGTTCATTGTGAAGTTGGAATGATTGGTTCAAATCCTTAGGCTGCCATATTTCCTCCCTCTAAAACATTCCCCAATCCTTTATTTTACCACATTGCATGATAACGACTCAGAAATTACTGAATGTAAAAAATAACTTGCTGATAAAGTGTCTGAAAGCTCTAAACAAAACAGCTGTATGAAAAGATTTTTCAGGATCTATAACAAGGTGTGCAAGGTTTTTGGCCTTTGTTTCCCAGAAATCCACTTGAAGCAACTTGACTCCACCAAAAACCGCATTTAAAATATTAAATCTCTTTAATAAAGGCATTAAAAATGTTTTTGGTTTCTGTTCCTGAAAGTTGGACTGCAAATCTTCATAAACCATAGTTAGAAAACAAGGCCTTGCCTAATATCCTTTTAATTAATATTAAACACTTTAATCTGTTCTTTTGTTTTTAATACTTGTCAAATAAAGGTAGCAACTATTATTTTTGCAGATTATAAATTTATCATCTGAAATTGAATCTGAAATGCTGTTTCTAACTAAAAACAGTTTGAGCTTCCCTTTTGTATTCAGAACTAAAGCCCCAGTGCAGCCCACAGTTCCAAGTAGCACAACAGACAGTCTTTTCATCAAAGGTATTTATTGGAGCAAAGGCTATCCAGCAAGAGGTTCTCTATTCCCTCCAAAAGAGTTAAGCGGTCCCTCTATCCTGAATCCACCACAAACAAACTTGAGCAACACTAAAAATATTTTGTCACTAGATTCTTCTGGCCAGCAGCTGTGAAGCTGCTATTTTCCAGTATGGTCTCCCATTGTCATGATGACCTCCTCTGGAAACCTCCCCAAGTGTGGGTCATCTTGGCTATGTTGATTATGTTAACCAAGCCATTCAAGGCTCTGCTGATGCTAAAGGTCTATCTGGTCTTGTCCTGCATGTAGCCAGTCCTGGAACTTAACCTCTCCATTGTGCTCAGGATAAGGGGCTAAACAGGGTCATACAATATTATAACATGAACACATTTAACGCAAAAGTATCACAATAAAATCAATAATCGGTCTCAACTTGTAAGTATAAAGGTAAGTTAAGCCCATATTAGTGAAAGGAATTAATTTAGGAACGTTTTGTAAACTGTGTGAAGGATAAAACACTGGAATGACTGAATCTAGAAATATCCTGAGTGGGCAGAAAAGGGGGATAGCTGCTAGGGCTATACAAAATTTCCTTAGCTGTTTTGTTTTGATGCTGTTTCGACTCGTTTTGAGCTCAAAACAACAAAATCAAAATGAAGCAGAGGGCTTCAAAACAGCAGAGAAACAGAAAGTAAGGAGAGGGAGGGGAAAGAGAGGGGGAGGACTGCTCTCGTATTGACTGTGTAGCTGGCCAGTGACTGTGATCCTTTCCTGAGGTCCCTTCCAATCCCAGTGCTCTGGGGGAGGGATGGAAAAACAGCACAAAAAGCAGCATTGTTTGAACTGGCCTACTTTCTGCCTTGGGGTCTAATACTGAGCTATCTTCCGGCAGCTCAGGAGCATTACTACTACAAAAGCTACTACTAGCATTGATTTGAATGATTTCCTATGTGTTAGCCTAGCAAGTGGATTTCCACAATACCTTTTGCTTTTTTATAGATGCTTTTATTTTATTATTATATGCATTGATTTATTCTGTTCAATTTTATAATTATATTGGATATTACACTATAGAATCCATATTGGACCAGTTCTGAGTGGAGGAGAAAGCTCAACCAGTTCCTATTAAGCTGGGAGTACCTCACAAAAGTATTCTGAATGGGTACTTAACACAAATGCGGCTCTGATTCAATTGATAACGTAAATTTTGGGTGTCATCTGGAAGAGATGCAAGAGAGGTGGTAACCCAAATAAATCCCTACGTAGATTACTGGTGTCTGATTACAGAAAAAAGGTGGCACCTCCCGACTAATAACTTCATAAAATAATCAAGACATGGCAGACGAGAGTTGGGCTATACCGCAGGAGGCCCAAGACTGGGCAGCCTTAGAAACAAGAACTAGAATAAGACCATCAAACATAAGCAGTACCATCACACATACCTTATAGAATGTATATAGAAATGTAGATACATTTATATATTTGTAAAAGACAGCATTGTTTGAACTGACCTGCTTTCTGTCTTGGGGTCTGACAGTTACTGAGCTATCTTCCAGAATACCTTCTTCTTTCATCTAGACACTTTTATTTTATTATTATTATATTCATTGATTTATTCTTTTCCATTTTATAATTATATTCAATATTAAACTAATGAATTTATATAGGAAGGGAGACACATTTATATTTTATTTCTATACATTTATACCTTAGGGCATATACTACACAGCTTATAGAATTTATATAGGAATGCAGATACATTTATATATTAGTATAAATACAAGACATTATGTAACACACCATGAAAGGCAGCTGGCAAGCCTTCAGGGAGGGGCAGAAGAGGGGGTAGAGGGAGAGGTGCAAGTCCCCCCCACCCCCCGCAAACTGAGATGCAGCCTCTTTCCTACAACTAGCAAGGATGAGTCTTCCAGAAGCAGCAAGGAGAGGAGAGCAGTGTAAGTGCCATTGCCTGCGCCTGAGTCTGCATTCCCTCCAAGAGCAACAGCCATAACGCTCCCCCAACACCACTATGACAACAAGCAGCAGCACCAGCACAAGCATGACAGTCTCCTCCACCCCCATTTCACATCCCAAGCTGAGCCTTCCAGTGCCAGAGGAAGAACTGGATCTGCATCTCAGTGCCCTAGCAAAGAAAATTCTGGGAAAGGAGGGGAAATTATCTGAGTTTGTACTCCACACCCCTCAAGTTTCCCCCAGAGCCAGGTCTTCTTCCCCAGAAGGCACTTCAGAGGAGGCTGAGGTAGAGGTGCAGAGACAAGCAGCTCAGCTGAGTCCACTCCTCCTGTTGCTGTGCCTCTGCCTGCTGAGGAGGGGGAAATTGCAGCATCCACACATGCACCTGCGCCCCAGAAGTGAGCAGGTAGTGTGGTCTGGGATCATTTTGAGATGGCAGATGATCCTACATACTCTGTCTGCCTGCACTATCAAGCCAAAATCAGCCAAAGCAAGGGAAAATAACACATGAGCACCACAGGGATGCTGATGCATCTCAGCAGGCACCACCTCCTTGTCCTTGCTCCTCCTCAGCCTGGCACCAGTGGGTGCATGCCCAAAGGGAAGTCCTCCTCTCGCTCCAAAGCCCCCATCCCCCCAAAGTAGAAGCAGGTCAACCTGGAACAGTTTGGGAAAGGCAGAGAGAAAGGTGGGTGCATTGCAAGGGTGAATGAGATCACCCAGAGCGATGGCCAGACCTTCTCATTAGTTGAGTGGTCAGGGTTCAGGTGGCTTATGGTGCTCGTGGCCCCATACTACCAAGTGCCCACATGGACCACCTTCAGCAGGACGGTGGTACCCTCCCTGTATGAGGCATGCAGGAAGTACTCAAGGGACAAGCTGCACCAGGCAAATCTGCAGGTGGCCTTACACTTCACCTCAGATATCTGGAGCAGCTGGGGTGGAGATCACACCTACTTCTCCACAACAGGGCACTGGTACAACCAGTCAGGCTGTCACTGGGCTCTCCTTCAAGCTGAGGTGATGGATGAGTCCCACACGACAACAGAAATCACGGAGGCCATGAACCACTTGGTGCAGGGGTGGCTTCATTGGACAAGGCAAGCTCATACATGGGTTCATGGTCACTGAGAATGGGGCCAATATGGTCAATGTGGTCCGTGATGCCAACTTAGTTGGCATCCTCTGTATGGCGCACAAGTTCCAGCTCATTGTCAAGGATGCCATGGACGAGGAGAGGGCTGCCCGTGATGGCGCCAGCACCACCAGCAAGCTCATTTCAAAATGCAAGAAGTTGGCAGGCTACTTCCACCAGAACATCAAGTGGGGCAAGATGCTGCAGGACAAACAAGCAGAGCAGAATATCCCACAGCACAAAATCATGTAGGATGTGGAGCTCCACATACCTGATGCTTGAGAGGGTGGTGGAGAAACAGAATGCCATCCATGAGATGGCCTTGCTCAGGGAGACTGGGATCAGTGATCTCCCTTAACAGATCTGAGTGAGATACCATCTCCCAGATCTTGGTGGTCCTCGAACCCTTCCTTGAGGCCACCAAGAGCCTCGGTGCTGGTGATGCCCTCCTTAGCCAGGTGATCCCTGTAGTGAGGGAACTTTAGAGCTAAATGGTGAGCTTCAAGGGGATCAATGTTCCTGGCTGGGTCAAGCTGCTGTCACCAAATGTCCAAACACTTGTAAGGCAGCTGAAGGAGGGCATCAGGAAACAGCTTGATCCCTTGCGGTCTAGTATGGTCCACTTGCTGGCCCCCATGTGTGACCTGAGAGTAAAGGGCAGTGTATGCAGCAGGCAAACCATGAATCAGTGGATGGAGGTGCTGGTGAAGAGAGTCAGGGAGGCAAAACAATGGAGGCGGGGGACATGGAAGAGGGGGATCCACTGTCCCATGCTAGCACGCCATCCACCAGCCAGTCTCCTCCTCCACAACAGGCACTGCCAATGTGGACCAAGGGCACGGCTTCCATGGTGGAGTCCAGAGGCACCAGACCCCACCATCAACCAGTGTTCCAAGTGAGGGGATGTTCAGCATTGCTGCGGATGTAGTGACACCCCACCCTACCTGCTTGGATCCTGGTTTGGTCGAGCAGCTGGTGTTGCTGAAGGTGAACCTCATGCTGCTGGGGTTCCCCAAGCTCCAGGTACAGATGGAGTGAATCCCACCCTCCTCACCCCATCTGCACTATTTCATTTTTTCATTTTTTAGAAGCCATTTAATGCCCAGCTATCAGAGCTGGAGGGGGCACTCACTGTATCACCAGCCAGCAGGGGAAGAACATGTCCCTGATGAGCTTCTGTGCCAAGATGAACTTGGAGGTATGGGCTGGGGCTATGGGGAAGAAGGAGATCCCAGGTCCTGGGCATGACCACTAAAACTGCACTCCACCAGGGTCGGGAAGGCCTGGTGGGACTGGTGATGGTATGTCAGCCCCAAGAAATGCCAGAAAGAAGGATCCCCCTTGTGAAAGGCAGGTAGGAGGTACGCCATAACCTCCAGGTACCACACATATGCACATATGCACATTTCCTGGCTGGGGAAAGCCCAGACCCATCACATCTTTGACAGGCATGAGGCTTGCTGGGTGCGGTGCAGTTGTGAGCCTCTCAGTGATCTCAGCTTAGCTGCCTGGGATGCCAGCTTTTGGATTGAAAAACCCTTTGTCAGGCTGAGAAGCACCTGAAGTTGTGTGTGTGTGCTGTTCCTGGATGGAAGGAATAGTAAAGAAGCCAGAGGCTGGCCCACAATGCTGGCAAGAAAGCCAGTCAGTGAAAATGGAAATGGAGGTGTCAGGGGGTAGAGATATCATAGATTTCATAGACATTAGGGCTGGAAGGGACCTCGGAAGATCATCGAGTCCAGCCCCCCACCCAAAGCTTCCTTTCGTGCGTGGATGACCTCTACCTGACTCAAAAAGTCTATGGGCCAACGAGAGGCAAAGCGCTGCTCAACCTGGTACTGGCTACGGGGGACGACCTAATCGGCGACCTAGTGATCGATGGGAAGCTGGGTGACAGCAACCACAAGCTGATCACCTTCACCATCCGCTGTAAAGCTGGCTAGTCAGTCAGCAACACAGAAGTCCTTGACTTCAGAAAAGCTGACTTTGACAAGCTCAGGAGGCTAGTCGGTCAGGCCCTAAGGGACCTGTTACCTTTCCACTTTTACCTGCACTGCTGCATCTGCCTTTGCCCTCCCTCAGCCTGTCCCTCAACCCCTGATACCTCTATTTCACTTTTCACTGACTGGTTTTCTTGCCTGCATTGCATGTTAGCCTTTGGCTTGTTTACTATTCCTTCCATCCAGGAACAGCACACACACACACACAAGCTGCAGGTGCTTCCTCAGCCTGAAAATGGGGTTTTCAACCCAGAAGCTTGCTAAAATATATTTCTCTAACTATTCATTCAGTCTGCTAAAACATACCGGATTAGATTGACCCAAAAGCAAGGACCATGTCTGCCAGTGCCATGTCCTTAGACCAACGCCCCTAGCACCTGTCTGTAAGGACACAAGGCCCTGGGCACATCTAAGCCCCAGGGCTGGAGCTGGCAGAGAGAGTACTCCGCCAGCAGCTGGAGAAGAAGCTTCTCAGAGAGGAAAGAAAAGCTCTGTGACAGATGGCTGCCTGAGATGCTGCTGGTGCTACTGTGCTGATTATTAAGTTATTACCTGTTGTCATTTAAAATGGTGGACCGGTCTGAGGCTGTAGAAGAGGAGGAAGCCTCATTGGAGCCCATTAACATATTGTGTAGAGGCCCCAGTGCCAGTGAGGGCACACCTTAACACACACAATGTCACCGATGTTATGAGTTCTGCTTGTCAGCAGCCTGAGGTGAAGTTTCCCAGAAACCCCTGTACCTATCTCCTTGAAAGCTGGCAGACTTCATGACCTTAGCAGGGGCTACCATGCCTGCAGTTTTCACCCCACTGTGCCTTAACACACATACATGGCACAAGTTTTGCTTTCAAGATTTTGAGGTTCAGTTTCCCAGAAACCCCTAGATCTATCTCCTTTAAACTTGGCAGACTTCATGGCCTCAGAAGGGGATACCATTCCTGCAAATTTTACCCAAATCAGGCAAGAAATAAAGTTATAGGCAGTTTCATGCCTATATGGAACGGTGCTGTTTTGTCATTTGACACGGAACGGTGCTGTTTTGCACAGCCCTAATAGCTGCATGAAAGTAGTAGGAAAAATGGGATTGAGAAAACTATGTGAGAGCTTCCTAACCAGGAGCTGAGCAGAGCCTACTATTTAAAATATAGGCTCTGAAAACCAAGACCTACATGTACCAGAATGTGATACAATGGATAAGCAAGGCAATAAAACACAGCATAATATTGAAACGTCATAGTATGACAATAATTTGTGGGATACTTTAGAGCTTGATACAAACTATATAGTATGGATATAGTTTGTTATAGAAAAGAATGGTAGTGGTACCTGGGAGGTGAAAGGATAATACTATTCCTAAATATTAAATAGAACCTAAGGAAAATAAATATTTGAGTAGAGACCTTATAGTAGAACCTGTATGAATATAAGGCCTCATTCTTTAAAAAAATCATTTATACAAGCAAGATTATACTACTGACCTTTTCATCAGGAAAAGGAAACTGAATGCCCAATTATGAGGAAGATTAAAGAATTTACTGAGTTTAATTAAACAGTAATGATAGGCGACACTCATTTGAACAAGTTCAACAGCACAAAAAGGCCACAATTTAAAGACAAAGTTTTTTGGCAGCAAATGATTGCTTCTTAGACCAGCTAGTTCTGGAAGCAGCCAGGAGAAGAGGCTTTTCTCAATAAAGGTCTAAGTAATACACAAGACTTAGTTCAAGTAGTAACTGTTGTTGAGCCACTGATTAGTAACAACCACAATGAAACAGATTTCAGCAGTGTTGAGAGAGGAACAAAAACTAGTACTGCAAAATATTGTAAGAAAGGAGCATTAAAAATGTGGCAGCTAGTCAAAATTACTCCAAAGTAAAATATAGGATAAATATAGGATATAGCTAAACATAGGATGGTGATATGCTAACCATAGTTATGGTTAGCGCGCGTATTCCTGGTACAAAAAAGAAAAGGAGGAAAAATAAAAGCCAGTATAGGTAAATGGCAATATATGCAAGTTCACTTGAACCAAACAGATATCCTTCAGAAATTAGAAATTTTATCCTAGTGCTGGTAATAAAAGGTTCATAAACTATGGCACAGAAAATCCAAAATAGAATAGGAGTGCCAAGAGTATCCAAGAGTAGCCAAAGACATAAAAACAAATAATAAGAAATGCTGTAAGTATGCAAGAAACAGAAAGCATGAGAGAGAACCTGCAGTTTTTCAAGACTAATGGGAGTAATTGTAGAAGTAAAAACATTGGGGATAACCAACATTATTTCTTTGAATCAGTCCTCATCTTGGAAGGTGGAATATGTCAGTGTGCTGAAAAAACTGGCTTTAGATGCTCCTGTCTGGAGAGTCCTATTTTGCCTTTTACATTAGGCAAAAGGAAAGAGCATTTCTTCTACTGTCTTATAAAAACCTTATTTAGAAAAAGTCTTGCATTCCCCTTATTTATCCCTGTCAGGGTAAATCTATTCTTAGGATTCAGTGGTGGATGCAGTTGTTAATTTGCAGAGTCAAAAGGCTGCTAATAGGATCATAGGAAACTAGAGCTGGAAGGGACCTTACAAGGTCATCTAGTGCAGCCTTTGCTCAATGCAGGATCATCCCTGACTAAACCATCCCAGCCAAGTGCCTGTCTTAGCTGCTCTTGAAAATTTACAAGGCTAGAAATTCCACAACTTACCTAGGTCAGTGATTCTCAACCAGGAAACCCCCTCAATGTGTCTTGATAACTTTTCAAGAGTGCCACATTATGTTAGCACTGTTAAGTGTGAAAACATGATTCACAAGATAAACCCAGGGCTTTCAAAAACATTGGCAAAAACCTGTTGCACTTCCTAAATTCTTTGCAACAAAATAATTGGTCTATTATTTTTCCATAATTAAAAAATGAGTTAAAAACTGAGAGCTGGTATTTTCTGAGGGGTGCCGTGAATCTAACAAGGGGTTTCTTTACTCTAAAAAGGTTGAGAAACACCTCCCACATAGCCTGCTCCAATTCTTGATCACTCTTACAGAATATCCTTCCTGATCTCCAACCTGAATTTCTTTTTCTAGAATCTGAAGCTTTTGTTCCTAGTCCTGTTCTCCCACAGAGAAAAGGGCATCTTTATTCTCTTTATAACTGCCCTTCAGGTATTTGAAGACTGTTATCAAATTCTCCCTTAGTCTTCTCTTCTCTGGACTGAAAAAAAACCCCTAGATCTTTCAGACTTTTCTCCTAAGTCTTGCTTCCTGGGCCCTTAATCATTTTTGTCAATCTGTGCTGGACTCTTTCCAGACTGTCCACATAGTTCTTGACACAATACTCCAAATAAATTGGACACGGTACTCCAAATGGGGGCTTATCAGTGCTGAATGGAAGAATTACTTACCTTGGTTTGCAAGTGATACTCTTGTTAATGGAAGCTGGACATGCCTATACGTGCAGTAACTGCACAGTAACTTGCTTCACAGTAAGCAGTTTAGATGGGTGTCTACCCATGTAGGCATTACAGTGCAGTAACACTGTGTGTGCACTGACTTCAGAGTAAAGTTACTCCCAAGTCAGTCCACACAAACAGGGTTATTGCACAGTAATGTGTCTACATGTGCCTTACTGTTCAGTAACTACTTAGGAGTAAATTCGCTACCTGCATCATACAAGTAGCAAATTTACTCCCAAGTTAGTGTAAGTCACCATAGTTACTGCGCAGTCTGGGTGCTCATGTGTAGATGTACACCTGTACTGCACAGTAATTTTTGGTTATTGTGCAATAACAGTGCATGTGTAGCTATGCCCACTACTATGCTGTTGGCTTTTTTGGAACCAGAGCACACTGTTGGTTCATTCAGGTCTACTGTAACCCCCTTCCCCTACCCATGTTCTTTTCTGAAGTACTGCAGCATAGCCAGTCATTCCTCAGTCAGCATTTTTGCATGCAATTATTCTGTCCCAAGTGTAGAACTTCACACTTGTCCTTGATGAATTTCATCTGATTGAGTGCAGACCATTTTTAGTTTATCGACATCATTCTGGATCTTAGGAACATACAGGCTAGAGACAGACATGACACATAAACCATTTTAAGTAATGAGAAACTAGTTTAAACCTATAATAGAACAGGTGTTCAGTGAATATAAACCAGTTTGAAAATAACTGAAACTGGTTTGTGATAAATTTGTATGACTGTAGTATCAGACTTAATTTGGGTCAAACTGGTTTATGCAGTGTCTGCCCCAGACCACAAAGGGTATGATTAAAGTTGGTATACAAGTTAGTGTATTCAAGGGAATCTCTTGAGAAATTGACTTAGAGGTGAGAAACTAGGATGATGTGTGAGAACAGCAGTTAATTTATGTTAGATTTTCACTTTCCATTATACAATCCTGTTTGGTCAGGTTTTAGTGCTTGAAGGAAAAAAATTGGGCGTTCACATATAGTATTCTGTCATTCTATAGCACCACAAGACTCACCCAAATGTATTTTAGCCATTCTGTGGAGCTAATCCTATAGTAACTCATTCCAAAGAAACTCTTATCTTTGACATTCTAGGACTTTCTCCTCTGTATGAAGCATCCTTTAGCTTCTCTTAGCAACTATTACTTGGGTGGCATCAATCAGAAGTTAGGGGATTTAATTAAAAAGAAAAAAATCTCATATATAGTATAATTGATATCTTGATCTGTTATTTCTTATTAGGATAATGCATATTATTAATTTTTAAGCATGAAAATACACAATTCAGACTGAAAGGTTATTTTTTCTTGTATAAATTTTAATAATGGCACTTTATATAAACCCACCTGAACTCAAGTGTGCAAAGAGAAGAGTGTTGTTAACACTGTCTGTGACGGGGTCATCAAGAGGCCTCCTACAAACTCAGCCTGCCCATCTGTCTAGGGCAATCTGCCCTGTCTCTCCTGCCATGGCTTCATGTTAAAATGAAGTAGGCTACTGATTTAATGCCCCTCTGCCTAGGGAATTATACACAGCTCCAGCCTCCCCTCTTCTATGTCCCATGCCTTGCAGATGGCATGATCCAAATCAATATAAGGCCATAGGCCCACACTACCCACTATAACTCCCCTGGCTCCTTTGCTGAGCAGCACTTGGCCTCAGGCCCAAACTTGGCCTCAGGCATCTGGAGACTAACCTTGGCCTCTGCGCCCCCTCACTGGGGCCTCCTTCTTATGCCCTCTCACTAGGGCCTTATGACCTCTCACTGGGGCCATCAACTGCTCACTAAGCTTTTTGGGGCTGGCCTGTACACAGCCCTTCAGGCCACTCCTGCCACCCTACTCTGTGCACCCCTATCCAGCCTTTCAAGCCTAACTGCACAAACCCTACTCTGCACCCACTCAGTGCAGTCCTTCAGGTCATCCATGTGCACCCTACTCTGCACAGCCTACTTTGTTTGCTGTGTCCCCTCACCAGGGCCACTCTTCTGTGCCCCATCACTGGAGCTATCGGGGCCTTACACCCCATGGGACTCAGGTGTCTGTAGACATCCCTGGTTCCCTTCCTGTCCTTACTGCCAGGTAACCCACCATGTTGTGGGGGCTGGGGCTATAAGGCACCCCATACTTGCCTTTCACTAGGAAGGCAACTGGTGTGGCATGTCCTAGGGACCATCCCACCATAGGCAGCCCCACCACACCATCCAACCCTAGCAGGTTGTAGTTTTATGTCAGACCCTAGGAACAGGAACCTCCTGCCACCCCCCTAGATCCTGCCCTGTACCTCCAAGATGTTATGAGCAGCAGCTCCAACTAGGTGATGTTTCCTCTCTAGCTGCTTGCAGCACACTGGTAGCTCAGCCCTGAGGGCCTGGGTTAACATGGAGGCTACTTATCCCTCGCCTCCAATCCTAAGGCCCTCCTGTGGTCATGTGACCAGCTCATTAAACTGGCTGATACCTGCTGGCTGCTCTGCTGCCTGTTCTGACCTGTAAAGTGGCAGGCATGAAAGGTGCAGAAGAGATTTGCTGATTTTAGGCTGATTTTCATTCAGTCTCCATTGGTATCCAGAATTTTCTGAAAAATCAGACCTGATCTAACTATCTTAAACTAGGCACCCAAAAACTGAGGCATTGAAAATCACTACTTACTGGGCACATCTACACATGCCCCTATGGTGCCATTGTTACCGTGCCATCATTTACTTCCTAAAGGCAGTACGAAATAATGGTGCAGTAACAGCTGTTACTGTACTGTGCTTATGGCACAGTTTTTTAGCTACTCCATTGACGTAGTGACACAGTATAGAAGGGGAGTGAGTCGCTAAAGCAACGTAGCTGTGGCATCACAGTTTTTGCTTGCCAATGCTATGTTACCATAGAGCACTGCTATGGTGACATAGCATCTTGTGTAGACACAGTCACTGTATAACTGAGTTCAGTATTTAAGAACTTCACCTCCATTATTGGCATACTGTTTAAATTATGCTAGTGGCAGAATAAGCTCTTAATGAAACCCGTTCTTTAGATTTTTAAAATTGGACAAAACAATAATAGAAGTGCTATAAATCTTCATTGGCAGGGGGATGGTTTTTATTAGCAGCAAATGTGAATCCATTGCTAGCTTTGAAGTTGGTGGATTCATGAATGTTTTGAAGAGGGCCAACTGCTTGTTGTTATGTTTGTTATTATTTGTTGTTTGTACCATGGTAGTCCCCAGAATCAGAATCCATGACCAAGTTAGGCCCTTTGCCAATTCACAGGAGACAGTTATTTTTTAGCTTGTTGCTGAACCCAGTAGAGAGTACTGCAATTGTCCAGTGGCAGTAGAAATAACAAAAGTCATTAGCTAGCATGAGGTAGAGTGAAGGAAGCAGGCAGATACCAGTAAGGATCAATAATAAATTACTACACTCCTTAGAAGAAGTGGACAGTAGAGGAAAAACAGTGCATCTCATAGGGACTATTCTTTCTCTGGACTGCTTCTGAACCATAGCAATGCTTGTACCTGTACCATGGTGCAATATAACCCATAGTTTATATATATAGCTTCCTTTGTCTTTAATTTTGTAATAACATAAAGTTCATAAATGAAGCACTATGAATAAAGTCTGATTACAAGTTATCCTTGGATGTAATGTCAAATGATATTTTGCATTATGGATATACATTGTTCTTCTTACACCACATTCCATTGTTACCAATGGAAACCTCCCATTCATGGTAGAAAGCATTATTGTGAAAAGGGTGCTGTAGCAACCATATGTTACTTTTACATCTTTGCCCCATTGTCAAATTACAAAGAAATTCAATGAGCAAAAATCACGCAAAGTTAAGATAGCAAAACATTAAATAATTAACAATTATAGATGCACCTGGGTTACACAGAGCATAAATGAAATGCATTTTTATTTATCATGTTCACTTCAACCATCCAAGTTACAGAAGCTTCAGAAACATTCTTATACCTAGCCTTGAAGGTAGTGCAGTGTATTGATTTAACACATCTTGAGACATAAAAATCAAGTATGTGTTTTTATGATTGGCTGATGTTGCCTTGTGTCTAGCTGCTGAAAAAATGGTAAGTTGACTAAGGTCATCTATAGTTTATAGATAATTTACACAACTAATAACAATGCTAACTAGAATGTCAATCTGTGTTCAATCATATCAAACCTCCTAATGCAATATGTAATTTTCAAGATGAAATTATTCTAAAAAAGAAGAAAGAAAATTATGTAAATTTACTTGTTAAAGCTAGTATGGAGTGTCATGTTGTTAGCCCATGGCTAGCTACATTTTAATACTGGACTTTGTGTTAGTGATTTGAGAATAAAATCACAGTCTGGCCATTTTTAAATAGATCTCTATGGACAGAACACTATTCTAATGATTATTATGCAGTGCAGAAAATACAAAGCTATAGCTGAACCCTAGATGTATGTGACACATTGCTACATAACACTTTCTGTTTGTTGGCAAAAACATGTTAGCATATTCCTAATAGAGTTTAGTATCTGGCTTAAAGTCTATATTATAAAAATAACAGTAATATTTGGTACTACATATATACAGCCAAATAAATTCTTTTGTTGATGTGGTAAAATTATGTATATCTGTTTAATGACTTTTGAAGATACAGAATAAAAAGGCTGGCATTATGGCTGAGAAATAATGTTTTGCAGTGCCAGATGGATCCAAAGCCTTGTTCTTTATGCCAGTAGAAGCTAACAATGATTTACAACCAGAAAGTTCATTATGTAGGAGAGCAAATGTTCAATTTTTTTTTGGTGAAAATCTAGATTGATACAGAAGTGCATATAACATACATTAAGGTCTTGCAGCTATTTAAAAAATGTTCTGGTAAATTTAATCTGGTGATTTAAATCTGATGATTCTGAAATTTACTTTTAACATGACTTAATTGGGATAGTCTAAGTGTTCACCAATTCATCTAGGTTAATCATTAGTTTATCTACCAGAAATGTTCACCAGTTTATCTAGGATAATTTTAAAATGGTTTAGTTATACTAGTGCATGTTTCTCATATAGAGAAAGCCATAAGAAATACTTTAAGTAAACCATTCCACTATTGGTCCTTTAAATCTCTCCGTCAAACCACTGAAGTCCTAAGGTGTTCATTTCACAGTTTTGTGTTGCTTGATGGTATACATCCTACTATATTTTTCCTATGGTTTTCCTCTTTAAGCACTTACTCACCTAAACACATAAATTTGTGTTTAGTCCTAAGTATTTAAGTAATGACATCTTTCTTTAGCAAAGGACTTTAACATATTTAACTTTTAGGATTTAGTAACAATTTTCAGAATTAATAAAAGTTTCAAAGGAATCTAATTTCAAATGATGACATCCTAATATGAACATGCCACAATCTGGCATTATTTTCTAATATCACAACTGTATGACTACAAAAAACTATTAGGTTAACTATTAACCATCAATAAAATCAATTCTGCAGTAACCCATTTCAGTTTATTTGTGCATTTACTATAATATCCTGGTTTTGATCAAAAAACGGATTTTTAAATTATAGGAACCAATCATTGATGTCCTTGCAAAATAGTGGAATTGCAAAGCCATCTTGGTATGAAAAGTGTTTATATAACTTTATACTCTAACAGTGACATTTTAAATGTGGTGTTAAAATGCTTGAAACCCTCAAAAGTGATATTGTACTTCCAGTGAACTAGTTTTCACTGGAAATATAACCGGGTTTTTTTTGTTGTTTTCTCTAGACAAAGCTGGGTAAAATGCCACAACTAACTACGCAACTTCTCTGTCTCTAACTCAAAACTCTGCTCTGATGAGCAAAAAGTGCTGCACTATAGGAGTTTGATCTGCTTGTAACACTGCCATAATGAAGTGCATCTTCTCTTAATTTACAGCTACTGTACATGTTTTAGGTTCAGCTTCATAACATCTCTACAAATCATTATAACAATGACATTTTAAAACCAATCACAAATGTAATGGTCACAAATTATGCCTTTGTTAGACTGAATGATTGTTAGTCTCAGCAAAAAGCTATAGCATACAGTTACAGAGGGAGACTTTCCGGCTGAGGTTAGTTCTCTGAAAAATAGTCATGGCACAAAGGTATTATGAAAACCAGGTCAATAATTGCATATTGTTAAATTCTGAATATATTTATGCATTATTTATTTTAAAAAGGTGTTTTGTGACATTATTTTTGTTAATTTTTCAAGCGTTCTACAGTTGTTGTAACCATGGTCAGCATTGCCAAACCCATATTTAAAATATAATATCAGATTGTGCCAGTGGCTTAAAAACCATGAGATCTTAAAAATAATAAATGGTGGGTTCTTTTGTTTGCCTTCTAGTTTTTGACATTTAAGGTGTACTCTGCTGACATTTTCAGGCTTTTCTCTTGAACTATGAGGGCTAGTATCTTGGTATAAAATAAAAACAAGATTTGGCTTTTTCATGTCGTCAGGAATGGGGCTTAAACCCCTCTCCAGCAAATAATAGAAGAGTTATGTCAAACCGTGTGAATTGACAATGCTGAGTGTTTTATTACAAAAAACCCCTACAATTTTTACTATATGGGTTTGAATTTCTCTATAACACTTCTAAGTGGCTACGTCATGAATCTGGATCCTAGTAGGTGAATTCAATTTCATTGACTTCCTAGAAAAATTACTGGAAATATAGATCAAAATAACTGATAACTATTGTGTTGGAGCAAAATGGCTGTCACAGGGGTTACTGTTGGAGTCTAATATTTCATTTGGGTCTTAATTGTTAGGTATTTACAAAGAAATGAGGCATCCTAGAGGGAGAAAAGTTCAAAATAAATGAATGAAGTATTCAAATAAAATAAAGTGAGGTAGTTAATCTTCAGTCTCTGTGAGTGGCTTTTTAGCACAAGTGGACTTCACCAGCGCAGTTCTTATTTACAAAATAAAATTACTGTAATCTACTTAAGTAACCTTTAAATGTAATTTCTCATGCTTCCTTTGGGTACTATACATTCTATGCTTATACTGGGCTAATACTTCCTAAAGCATTAGGAATATTGAATGTTAGCATCCATTATTGCTCTACAGTTAAACTAGCACATAAAGACCCCCAAAATAGGACCACTTTTATACAACTATTCTTTAGCTGGAGCAGACTAATATGTGGTGATTGGTACACTGTGATAACATGGAACTTAACTGTGAGATGTTGCAAAATATTATGTACATTCAAATGTTAGGCACTTACAGTTAGTTTGGGTTGTGCCTCACTGTGGGCAAACCCTGCTTGCCCAATCTAGCTTATAAAAATCATACCTGTATTAATTCCTGATCTTGTAGGTAACTGCTTAGTGAGAAACAGCTCACTGTGTGCAGTGAGGGGAAAATTTTCCCACTCCAGTTTATTTTTAGAAAAGTAATGTTGCATGCCACTATAATACTGAATAAAGTGTCTAATGACTGTATGTCTAATGAGTTAATCTGTTGTTTACACTCTCAGGGTGAAATCCTGATCACACTGAAGTCAATTGCATACCTCTCATTGACTTCCCTAAGGCAAGGTTTCACCAAGTCTTTAAGACAGGGGCTTTCTTTTTCTTTTTCCTTTGGACTGAATCAAAACCCCTTTTGATACCCAACAATTTATTACTAATATTCCCAGTGACCAGGACATGTATAGCATCAAACTACTGGCATTGTATTTTGCAATTTTAACAAAAGCATTTGATTTGATTGACTCTGGGATGCTGATTAGACAAAATAAGACAATGATGCTCTTGAGGATAAGTCATTTAACTCAGATTCATGAGTGCTTAACAAGAAGAGCACACAGATTTGTTGTACAGGGCAAAAAATCTGCCTTGGCTGAAATGGACTGTTATGTCTGCCAAGGCTCAATATTCAGACCATGTTTATTGAATTTATTTGTCAATGATTTATTTGTGATTGTATTAAATCTATTTTACAACTATATAGATGATGCAATGTCACAATGTAGTTCTAAGTCATTGACTATAGTGGAGAAGGATTCTGATAATTAACAATGATGACTTTAAAAAGAGAGCTTCATCTAATGCAAAAGAAAACTGCTAGCTATTAATATTTTAACAAACCCCCAACCAATGGGATGTTTCTGCCAAAAACTCCCACTGAAATAGATACCCAAGTCATGACTGAAGGACTGGGCCAAAACTTTCTAGTTACTCATTACAAATTCCAAATCAAAATGTTGATAATTAAAAGCAGATACAGAAGTCTAACATAACCAAACTTTACAAAATGTATTAAACTTCAGCAGTGGTTAAAGCAACAAACAAAAAATCAGAAAGTATGTCATAGGAAACGTTGCTTACATTTAGAAAGATAAAATATGTTTGAAAACTGGGTCGTGATATCAAGAAAGAGGTATGTAGATTTGTTTTATATTAATGCTTTAGGCAGATAAAATCCAATTTGCCCTTTAGGCAAATTTGCAGTTTTGTAACTTGACAGAATATAAGAACACATCACTACAGCTTTTTTATGAGTAAGTCAACATACTTATTCCTAGTTGAGGTTGAAACAATGTAAATGCATTTTAATATATCAAATAATGTTTGGAGAGGCTCCTGGTTATATGAAAACAGTGTACGGTTTATATTTTAATTTAATATTTCAAGCCTCAGAGGAAGAGATTGCTGTATGTTTGTGAACCCTAAAGTCAATGCAACAATAGATAAGAGGACATTTAATGCTGTAGTAATACACATCTAGAACCAACATCCAAAGCTGATTAAAAGGAAATAAGCTTTGGTAAATTTAAACATGGCTTAATTAAATCTTTAAAAAATTCACAAGTTGTAATGGTTAGTAAGTTATTTAATGAAATGGTAAGAGTGATGTGATTTTACTGTGTTTTGCTGAAAAACATGATAGATGAGTGGAATGGGGGCAAGCATATTGCTGTGAAAAGTCATTTGAGAAATTGTTTAGCTATTTTCACAAAACATTATATTCATGAGTATTTCTACATTCATTACAAATAGGTGTTACCATGTTTTGTTTTCTGTTAGGCTTCTCTGTTGCAGTGCTATCTTTTTTTGTTTTTTGAACCTTCATCTTTTAATATGGACTTTTAAAAACTTAGATTGATAAATTGGATTACTCAGGTGTTTAAGAATTGGCATTCACTGTTTCTTCCCCAAAGTAAATGTTTAAATCCAGCCTTGAGTTGGGAACGGCTAAAATATCTTTATGACCTATGGCTTCTTTGTGACCTGCAATTCAATACAGTTCCAAGTAGATTCGTACCCATGTTATAAAAAATAGAGTACGATATATGACTTCATTTTTGACAAAGCTAGCAGCATGCTGTGAGCATGGGATATATGTGTTGCCAATATCTAAGCCTAATTTAAGTATTCCATTATTTTACCTGTACTTTTCTTAGTGTAACAAGAAATAAAGGAAGAATACACATTTATTTAAAAAGAATGAAATCCTGAATGTGGCCACTGCCCTCTCTGATACTACAGCATCCCAACCACCTTCTGCCCCAAAGCTAACAGGCAGCTTTCCATTTTCTGGTGATATATATTTGAATATCTGGGGTTAAACATAAATATGTAGAACCTGTGAATGAGGGAACATAGAAAGAATCAAACAATAGTTTATTTGCTCTCAGCACAAAGCCTCTTTCAGTCAACACTTGATTCAAAAGCTCTCTCTTTCTCAGGGTCACACCACCAATGCACTATTAATGCTTGTGTTTGGCTTTCTGCCCTTTGTCTATGTCTATTTCTATACTGCTGTCTTTGCTTCTTCCCACAATCATGTCCCAACACAAACACCACCTAACAAAATCCCCTAGTCGTATGATTCAAATTTCCGAGTGATCCCTGTTTGCCTTAGTTTGAGACCATGATATATGCCTATCTATGCTTGCCATCTCATATCCAACATTATTCATGCAGATTGAAATAAAAGGCATTACATACTTCTCCACATACAGCCTTTTCCACATCATCCTTTAGCAGACTGCCCTTCCTTCTGCTTCTAACATACTTGTAGAATGCTTTTTTGTTGTTTGTTACATGTTTTACTGTCAGAAAATTCACAATTTTTAAAAGAAGCTAAGCTCTATTTCTGAAGCAGCAGGTTGTGGATAACTTGAAAGCTCTTCAGCATGTCCTCACCTGCCACATTTTGAATGTACCTTGCAAACCTTCCCTAACCTACAACCTATTCTTGTTTCCACTTATATATTCAGGCTAAACATGTTTGAGAGGAAAACACTGTTTCACAATCTCATAAAAATCCTATAGTAGATATTGCACTGTGTATTCAGCTTCTGTGGTAGATACTCAGTCTTCTGTCAAACGTTGAAGGTTAGCAGAAAAAAAAATTCAGCTTTCTTCTTGTTTCAAAATAAGTATACTCGGAGGACTGCATTAATTTATAGATACTGTAAGCACATGCCTTAGAAATTGTATTGATGCATCTGAATCTACATTTTGAACTCCTACAGGCCAAGTACAGAAATTACACTTTTACCAGTATAAATGATTGGAAACTGCTCTTTACCAATAATAGAATAGAAGTTCAGCACACACAGACTGGTTTATAAATGGCAGAACTCAGTCTAAGATCTGCTCTCCCTTCCCCCCAGCAAAGGATGAATATGTGTTACATTCACTGCCAATCTACTTATGGAAAATCACATCACTTAGATGAATGTGGCTTCACTTATCACTTAGATAACCACATCACTTAGATGAACGTACACTGTTTCCAAGGGCTGATGAGGTTGAACGGTCATAAACTACTGTGAGACCATTTCAGTCTGGACATAAGGAAGAATTTCTTTACTGTCTGAGCCCCCAAGGTCTGGAACAGCCTGCCATCAGAGGTGGTTCAAGCACCTACATTGAACACCTTCAAGAGTAAATTGGATGCTTATCTTGCAAGAATCCAATTACCGCAGCTGACTTCCTGCCCTTTGGGTGGGGGGCTGGACTCGATGAACTTCCAAGGTCCCTTCCAGCCCTAATGTCTATGAAATCTATGAAATATAACCAGGAGCCTCTCCAAACATTATCACCTCAGGCTTTTGAATATCTGTACCTAGACACAGGGAAAAGTTTCAGAGAGTGAATTTGAATGTAACCTAAACTGTAGTTCTAACATGCATAGCTCAGGAGGGTGTTGACTGCAAGCACTGCTGCACCCAGAGCTGTGGCTTGATCTTCCCTAAAAAGTTTTGTTGGAACAACTGTCAGGGGTGCGATAAATTCAGAAAAAGTACCTTTTTGCTGGGATACCTTCTTCAATTCAGAGAACTGAGATAAGCTGTTCACTCAAAACAACCCTTGCTGGTATAAATTATACTGGCATGTATTTTTAGGAGTATTTGATGTTCCTAGTTATAATTCAACAGGGATAGCCTAATTTGGCAAACCCTTTCAAATGTGGATAAGTTCTCTATATAGCAGAAAAGAAAGAATACTGTGGATTTAGCTTAGATATAACCTAATCCGATAACCTTTAAATGCTAAGGTGACATAGCTTCCTAGCTTCTCTTCGTGAAGTGGAAGGGCAGGGAGATACAGATCCAAGTGGAAGGTAGATGCAAATGGGGACAAAGACCAGGAACACATCTTGTGGTGTGCATAGGACACCAATTGCTTTAAGCCAACCCTGAATACACTCACTGGATATTGCACAGGTTACCTGATATAGATTTAATTCTTTTTTACTATCAACTATCTTTAAAATATCTTATGGATCCTGAACTTTAGAATTCTGAAAGGCAAAATTCTCTATTCTGATTAATAGTTAAACCCTCAAATCTACCACATCTGGTCATCCCAGGCATCAAAGGCTACATAAGGACTCTGGAGTTTCTAATGTGAAGACAGTAACATCAAATATAGGCACTCCATTGTCCCTGGATAATATTAACTGCTATCATGTCTTTCTTCCTCCATGTGTGAATAGTTCCACATATAAATAATTTGCCTTCCAAATCAACCAGGCTTTTGCTACATTGTAAAACTTCTCCTTTATCTAAAAATGATGTAGTTTCCTTTTAATTTATTTAGATGCTTGTTGACATTCTTGTTAGTTTTACTTACTGCCTTGCAGATCTTCAGAAAGGATTTGTCTTCAGGTGATAATAAAGATAAAGGTGTAGAGAGTGAGATAAGTAGCTCTTAACCATTCCAGGTTTTGGACATGTTTACTGCTCAGGATTAGCAGCTACATAGAAATTACATTTTAAATCGTGGACAACATTTTCTTTTTGGATTCACATGACTCATAGAAGGATAGCAGCCTAGTGGTAAAGGCACTTATTTGGGATTTGGGAAACTCATGTTCAAATGCTTATTGCCTCTTAATTAGAGCAACAGTTCAAACCTTAGTTTTTACTCCCTAAGTACCATAACCATTGTACTACAGTATTAGAAACATTTCTTCCACTGGCCCAATGAATATTTAATAATTTATAAAAATAGAACATCTCTAATGAGAAAGACTGGGATAAACCAACTCCATGTTTGTCACTCACTCTGTAATGTGGGCGAGCAAGGTTTTAGTACCTGCTTTGCCTGAGCTGGACCGGGGATTTGTCCATAAATCTCCTATAGGTAAGAATCCCAACTGCCAGGTTGTTTGCTATTCCAGAACTTCTCTTTCTCATTTTTCATAAAAACCTTCAAAAGATTGTGGGTTTACCCTCATGTAAAATGGTAAAAAATGTTGACATGTTGAAAACATTTGTGCAATGTACCTATCAGTGCTTTATTAAATAAGTATGAATAAAAACCTAAAATCTTGTGTATTTTCCACAGAGAAGAATTCCCAAATTTTTCAGTATTGTTGTCCAGAATCAGTGTGGCCACATGATTTAATTCAAGTTCTGTTTCTGACTTAGTTCTCATGAATACTGTATGTAGGGTATTACACATCTTTCACTCTACTGCTGAATCAAGTAGCCTGGCTAAAGTACTCACAATGGTCTCCAGCTTTTGTAGTATTCCAATAACATTAAATTTTGAAACATCAAGGTAGATATGTGTGTTGTGAGACTTTGTGTGAAGCTCAATTTGGACATTAAACCATCCTATGGTAAGAGATACTTTTAATATCATTAAGAACCAACCTAATACTTGTGTTATATATTTCTTTCACATTCTTATTAGTGAACACCTTAGCCTTATGATTCAGAGACTGATACTAGAGTCTCAACTTTGTGATAAGAATCAAGAGAGAACATTGTCAAAGTAGAGAAAGGAATTTTTCCAGTTTATTCTGAAGTTAGGCAGAAGGGCAGGGTGGCACCTTATAGAATAACTTGTTCACAGGAGCATGAGTTTTCATAGACTACAACCTATTTGGTCAGATATTATGAAACTTTTTCAGACGCTACTTTACAGCATCTGATAAAGTAGGCTGTAGTCTGTGAAAGCCCAGGACTCTCTAAATTAATTAGTTATTTGTAAGGCGCCACACCGACATTTTGTAGAGGTACCATTGTAGAGGTAGGTGGGGAATGGGAGGGAAAAGGGAAACGTATCACAAGTTGGGCCAAAACTGTTAACTTCTCCTGGTATATTTCCATATTAATGTTTCAAACCATAAATATATGTGTAAATATATATTCACTCTCCAATGTCTTTCTCCAAGAGAAAGAAAATATTATTTGGCAATAAAGAAAGAGTTCCTCTAGCAAAGCAGGTACTAAAACTGCTGCAAAAAGTATCTTATTAAAACTCTGGTTTTCTCAAAGTATAGATGCAGATGCCACAGATAGGTCCTGGATGTTACCTAGATTGGGCTTGAAAAGCTTGCCTTTTTACTAGGGCTTTGAAAGCAAAAAACTGAAAATCACCACATGGGACTTTTTAAATTACATGTACACATTCCATTCCTGCAGTGCTGCCAATTTGAACAGTTTGATGGGTTTTCTTCATGAAGTGGATTTTTCCTGGTCATCTGGCACTTTCACCTCAGCATCACTGAGAAAAGGAGATTCTTCCCTTTCTTCATGTTCCCCTGTTGATATCCTGCCACTGTGAAACTACTGAATAAAAGATAGGAAGGAGACCTGGTCTTCCCAGATGGGAAGAAGAGGTTGTAGGGGATTAACCTGGGAGACACAGGGTCTTAAGAAGGCACATAAAAAGAACCCTCTTTTTTTAAACTCATGACTTTAAAGCAAATATGGCGGAGGGGGGTGGGGACAGGGGGGTAGGGACAGGGCAGGGGCGGGGAGGGTGTTATCTGACAGGTAAGTTTTTAATACTTCAAGTTGAAAATACTGAATTCTGGAAATGTTTTAAGAGCTCTAAATATGGTTTATAGAATCCAGTACTTCATCATGAGGGCATCATAAGGGCAAGGTGTTATGACCTTCCTGCATTAAATATATTACTAAGTGTGAGGGATTCCTTGATATACCAGAGGAACTTACTTGAGCACACATGAAAATGGGGCCTTAGAAATTTTTTTTCTGGAAAAATATGAGAGTATTTAAAAAAAAAGAAAGAAAAGAAAAAAGAACCATTGGCATCACTGCTTTTTTGTAATGATATTTCCTTTTCTGATACAATTAATAGCTTGTATGCTTTTTAATGTTTTAGAAACTTTTCTTGAAGAATAACAGTTTTAAAAACAACAACCTAAAGGCCCCATAAAGTAAAGGAATTCTAGTTTTACAAAGTTTGCATGCATGCTTAAAAAAAACCTAAGAATGCAAGGAAAACAAAGACTGTGAAATGAATTGTCATTTATTAGTGTGACCCATATTAACTGTTCCTGTCTCACAAGCATTTATTTCTTTTCTTGTATGTTTCAGCAAGGTAGGTTTACAAGGTTATAACAATGTATATATACTTAGAATTATTTTCCTGATTTTGTTCATTCAAAGACAACAGCATAAATTAGAGTTTCTTGGGGGAGGTTATAATTTAGACTGTGCCTCGCAAAAATGAGATCAGTTACTGTTTTGTCTCTTTTTTAGTATTAATTGCTGTTTTCTGCTCATTTTAACACCAGAGGAAATTCTTTTTGAAGCTAGTAAGTGTATTTAATTTCATAAAGTATTGCCAGTATGTTTGTAATTTATTTGCTATAAAAAATACTAATGCTTTTTTTAATTATTTAATTTCCTATTGTTTATTATTTTATTATTAATATGTGTTTGTTAAGCACAAACAAGACTTAAATAAATAGACTGTTCTTGCTTAAAGGAGGTTACAATCTGAAATAATCAACTTGTTAATGTCATCAGCAAACAATTAACAATAATTGTGTTTTAAAGGTAAATGTGGCTATATTAAGGTTATGAAATGCCTACATGAGAGATAAATCCTGCCAATAGATTGTTGTAGAAATAGGGTTCCAATCCTAAGGGTGTAATGATGTTTTAACTCAGTTCCATTGTACCTGAAAAGTACAATTAAAGGTGTTTGAAGGTAGAGTCATTCACTGTGAATGCACAATATCAGAAGGCCAGCATACTCTCTGGATTTCAAAAAACTCAAAACATTGTTTTTCACATTGTTCAAGGGCATGCAGAATGGGTTTTTGTTTTCATCACCTTAATGGTATGTGCATGTGTAGGTTAAAAACACAGGTGCATAGCCTGAAAAGTGTCTTTTGTGGTTCTATGAAAATTCAGTATTTTTATATACATGTATATACTTCTACAAATCTGTGTTTTGATACTGAATGTCATAGTATTCTTCATAATGTCATTATGGATCATTGTAATACAAAGCCACTTTACGAGAAGAAAACATGCATTACTTCTTGCCTATAGATTTGTGCATACTCCTTCATGTATAGACGGTTTTTGGCCATGCATAAACATTCAGTTTCCAGGAAAGTCACTGCTCTCCCAGGAGAAACCACAAGTGTATAGACATTCAAGAATTTTTCTCCCAGAGTCAAAATTTCCTCCCCAAGAGAAAAAAGGGGAACAGCCAGAGTTAAATCAATCCCAGGACAGTTTCTCCTGGGAAAGTGAACAAAGATTCATAGATTTCTAGAGTCAGAAGTGACCTGGTAGATCATTGGATCTGACCCCCTGCTCCAGGCAGGAAACAGTGCTGGGGTTAAGTCACCCCAGCCAGATGTCTGTCTAATATCTTCTTGAACACCTCCAAGGTAGGGGATACACCACCTCCCTTGGAAGCCCATTCCATATTTTGACAATCCTTACCATAAAGGATTTCTTATGTCCAATCTGAATCTATTCTCCTTCAGTTTGTGGCCATTATTTCTGGTAACCCCAAGGGGTGCCCTGGTAAACAGAATGTCCCCTATTCCCTGCTGACCCCTCACTCCCACCCCACCCATGAGTTTGTAACTCATCTGCACGTGTTCTCTTCTAAGAGAAGCCACAGAAAAGTCCTCCAGCATCCCAAGGTGTTTTGCTCCAGTTCTGCCTCCCACTCCCACCCCCAGATACAGTTTGTCACTTTCTGGACTCTGCTGCTCCAGATAAGCAGGGAGAAAAACATGCCCCTTTCACAATCCCACATTCTGAGGCAGAGAAACACAAGCTGACTAAGCAATCTGGGTCAGCCAATCATGACTGCCCTGGACAGTACTGCCATTCTGTCTCTGGGCAGATTGAGGAAGCCTGAAGAACATGATGAGAAGTGTACAGAGAACCTCCCTGGTTATGCAGAGTCAACACTGCAAGCTTTCTGCTCTTCTAGGGCTCAGCTTATGAATGTCTGTTCAGGCTTCTCCAGATAAGTGTTTTCTACCAGGAGAACAAACCTGGGAGAATTCTCCCAGATTATTTAAACGTGTATGCAGCCTCTGAGTGCTCCTGGCCGCTGAAATCTTAATGCCCCCAGGCATTTCTGCATCTCAGCAAATACTTTGAAACAAAAATAAGTCAAAGAATGTTAAACAGGGAGACGCTTATCCAGGGAAATGTGACTTAATTGAACTTGGTCATTCTTTTTCCTGCAGCTAAACTCTACTTTTTCTGTTGAAGTAAAGGATATTAATTCATTAAAAAGTCCAAAAAATGTTTCTTACTAGCCTGAAGACAGTATTAGATCATTATATCTAACTATATATTATAATTTAAAGTGGATGTATTTATGATATGGGATAGAATGTGTCATTTTTATATCTACATTTTTGAGACCGGCACAAACGATTGCCCTCTGTAAGGCATATAATGGAATGTTGACATTTGTCTCTGATTCTGTTCTAATATTTGTTAGCTTTTTTGTTTGTTTCTTCTCTCATCCCATCTCTACACTGCTTTTTACCATTTTTTTCTCATATCAGTTTTAACTTTTCTTCTTTTCCTTTTTCAAGTTCTTCTTATGTGAAGTGCAGTCAATTTTCAAGTTGAACTTTCAAACCCATGAGGGTAAAGTGAGTTCAGATTAGACAAAAGAAGGTGACCTGTTGTGGGTGAAATCTGATTATTAGTGTTGTAGTTGTTAAACAGACACTGCATGTACATATATTCTGAATACTGTGGGGCATAATTTTTCAGGTAGGTACCTTTTCCTTGTATCACTGACCCTGTCTGTAGAATGCAAACCCCAGGTCTCTATTTAACATGAATACATCTTAGAATGAATTAAGTTTTTCAGACAGCAGAATATCAGTTTCACGTAAGGTAGATCAGAAATTCTAGTAATGTGGTTCTCTCATTTAAATGACACCCAAACACAAGATGCGTGGGCAGAAAGAGACAAAAAATAGGGCTGTGCCCATAAGTTGTTATACTGGGATTCTTTTATCTGTGATATATAGAAACTGTAAGGAAATGCAATATTTAGACGATATTTTTTGTGGCCAACAGACTAAGTTCCCTAACAATTTGAAAAAATGCTTTACAGCTATTCATGATACAAAATGTTTACAGATTAGTATTGATACAAATGAAATCCTGAAGGAAGAAGAGAATCTGATAACAATCAGAAAAGGCATATAGTCTTCTCTGAAAAAAATCAATGAGAATCAATTAATATGTGAAATAAATGTCTCAGTGTATGTAAAAGAAAGTAATATATAAATGGAGTAAAATACAGTTAATGCACCTAAAATCGTGAAATTGTTTTAAGAGTGCCTTTTTCATTACATCTGAATGTGATTTTCTAGATAGAGGCATTGTAATATGACCCCGTGTGCTGTTCTGTGTATACAATAAAGAAAGCAAAATTAATCCTTTCCCCTGATGACCTCTAGAAATGAAAACCCATTATAGTAATAATATTTGTACTTAGGCCTTGATGTTTTTGTGCTGAATCTGAATGCTATGAAATGATTGTATACAGTGGCTGATGAGGACAGATGTACAGATAATTACATAAATAATCCTCTTTATATAGGTGCAAGGTGACTTTTTAGATCTGGTTTGGAAACTAGTTGAAGAATAATAAAACTTGTAATCATTTTCTTTACTGCTAAGGCCTGAATCTTATTATGCTGAAAGATCTATTAGGAAATGTTTCCCTTTTTAACATGAAATGCATGTAACAAGATCTAGCGCACAATGTTCCTGTTTGTAAAACTGGAATTAAGCATTGAAATTTCTGCCTAAGTTGCTGTTTTTGGTATTTGCCAAAGCATATACTGTATCACATGCTATAGGGCATCTTTGTTACCAGGCTATGGTTCAGCCAGTGATTGCCACTACAAGGGTAAAAGATCTTTTAAAAAAAATTATTTAGCTTGCAACAGAAATCAATACTCTCTATGATATGGTAATGAAATGCAGACTTGGTAATATATTGATGAACATTGAGAAAGTGTGTGTGGCGAGGCGGGGGGGATGTGTATCTGTGTGTGGAAGAGGGACCACAGTAGTTTTAATAGCCTGTGAAGAAGGTTCCTGACATTTTTGTAAACATGTAAGAAAGACACTTCGCAAGACAGGAACTACAGTTAAAAAAACAATGACATATGCATTACTGGAGAAGCCTTTAAAAAGGACTGTTAGCTTTCTTGCCTTAGCAATCATTTTTACAATATGTGCCTGTAGAGTTCTGGGAAAAAGAACAATAAAAAGGCAACCACAGACAGATTTTTTTAAAAAACCCTGTATTTCTGATGTTGGTCATACATTCAGACCAATTTGGTTTTGTGCAAATAATCTGGCTTTCTATTTGTCTAAGTGGCAATAAATTCCCATTGATCAGGACTTAGTGGAAATTAGAACACTCTCCATGAAACTCGGCCAATAAGATTGTATTTCCAGCAGGCTCTAACTCATGTTAAAAGCCCGCTGGAATGTTTCAAATTGTTTAGTGTGCTGGGTTTTTTTAACTGCATATTACTTTGCAGTGTCAATGCCAGAAAGACTATTGATTCTAGACTATCAGATCACAGTCTTTAAATAAAAGAAAAGATTTAATGCTTTAAAATATTAAAAATGACCCTCTATTATAAAAATAATATTGTGATTGTTTCCTTTTTGTTACAATCCAGTCAGATTATGGATGGACATTAACAGTTGCAACTTGGCATGCAAATTTTGTATAATGGCAACTAGTCATAAAAAGCATAAATGACAAGCAGTATTTTCAATGTATTAATCTTAAAGGTATATATTGTTTCATATGGACGAAAACAGGAATTTGCTAATTGTATTTAATTTTATTTGAAGATTATAGGTTTTGTTTTACGCTAGAGTGTATTTTGAAAAGGCTGACCTGAGATGGTTATGAACACATGCAAGACTTGTTACACTTTTCAAACTGTGCTTCTTAGTGACTGTGAAGTAGTCTTGGCAGTAGAGGTGGGAGAGGTCAGTAGATCTTTTTACTTCAACTTTTGGAAATAATTTCCACAGAAGTGCCAGCAGACCCCTAAAAATGAAGGTAAGTGAAAGAGAACCTATGAAAATAAAAGGGACAGATGTGAAACAGGAGATAACATATGCTGTATTAGCATCTGTAGACATGAAAACACTTTATAATTGGTAAATACCTAAATAAGATGCTTAAATCTATATTATGAGGACTTAGGAAGCAGGACCCATCTGTATGAAATAAACATTGCCAATAAAGACCTTTTTCTGGCAGCTAGCAAGGCATCAGAGTGTGGGTTGGAACTCAGCCACGTATCAAAGCATGCCATATGTCAAGAGGCTTTCACTTCTCCAGAGCAGTGGCTTATGATTTAAGGGCATTTCAGTCTTAATTTTCCCCCATCCCTACATTCTTGAATGCTATTTTCTCCCTAGTCACCTGACTATACAACCATACTGACCCCAGCGGTCTTTCCTGCCCAAGTGCAGGGGGGGCTGGACTCAATGATCTGTAAGGTCCCTTCCAGCCCCTAACAACTATGAAATATGAAACCCAGGCAGAAGTATACAATCTCTGTGCGACTCCAACACTGCTGGGCAGTGGGCAATAAGTTCCTTTTAAAGGATTTTGTTCCATTGCCTGGTTTACACTGCATGCTTGTGAAGCTGATGCTACTTCTTCCTGGAAATTCCCTACTGTGCCACTCTGCCATACTAACCTAGACATCATTTGCAAAACTCCAGTGTTTCTCTTTAATAAGCCATTGTTTTTCTGCCAGCTCTCCCACAAACCAGCCAAAAGTTTGCTGTTTAAGGAAAGCAACACTCACGCAGAGAAAGCCAAATGGACATTTGTATTCAAATACTTTACTGATTATGCCAAACAATTCTGCCTGCTAGGGTACACATATGGGGCAAAAAAATTGCTGTGTTCATTGGACTGCTTTTCCTGTCACTGGAAAACATACATCTGCTTACAGCATAAGGTCCAAGGCCCTGATTTACTAAAAATTAGTGATCCATCAGATTGATGGGCAATATGCACTGTTGGCACCTAGGAATTTCTTGCATCAGTCACCAGCTCATGATTTACTAATAGGATTTCAGAGCTTGCAAAATAGCACAACTCTAACCACATATTAATATTTAATCTGGCATTTTAAGTGCACCTAACAAAAGACCCCAGAGCTGCTGACAGGACCCTAAATTGTGAATTTCTGAAAAAGGAATTGAGTATTTCCATAGCAGTTTCATGTGGAGATCTGCAATAAAAAGAAATACATAAGTTAAGCCCCATTCATGGACTTACAAGCTTCCTATTACATTTTTGAAAAAAATTGTTTATAGTTTGTTTTTAATAATCTGGCTTGCAATTAGTATATTGCAAAGCTCACTCTGGCAGCCCCACAATGCATGGTTCGTGATGTCAGACAGGTTTTAAAATA
The DNA here is from genome assembly GCF_052110815.1 of Crocodylus siamensis. Taxonomy (NCBI): domain Eukaryota; kingdom Metazoa; phylum Chordata; order Crocodylia; family Crocodylidae; genus Crocodylus; species Crocodylus siamensis. The sequence goes on from NC_143397.1 coordinate 204,684,314, forward strand.
CATTTCTATATTATGTGCAATTAAACAGTCTGCTTCTTAAATACTTAATCCATTTGGCACCTCTAAAAAGGTGCTAAATGAGGGTAAAAATAACGTATAAATCACAAAGACCTCTTTACTACCTTGAATTTTAGTAATTGAATCTGTACAGACTTGGTAAATTGAGCCCTGTGTATTTTCTATAGTATTTTTAAGCAACCAAGTTACGGAAGTAGCTAAAATACAGATTGATAGTATTGCTACATTTTCATGGTTTAAACAGAGCAATTGAGTAAGTTAATAAGCAACTCTTGTCAGCTGAATATTCTAATTCTACAAAATGTATATAGTAAGTGTCTAGAAAGGGGATGGGGGTATCTTTTTTCGTTCATTTTCATATGCCATCATTTATGAAAGATGTTCCTAACACCACCTGTAATAACAGAATGTTTATTAGTGTGCAAATGAGGGTTATAAATGATGTTGCTTATCTATGGAACAAAACACAAAAGACAACTTATTAGCAAAAGACAAATTGCTCAGCAAGTTTTCAATGAGATGCTACGTTTGTCAGGGAAAAAAAAACCCTTTTATTTGCACAGACCACTGCTTTTATAATCCATTTAAAATAATATACTTGCCACTAGGTGGCTATTTCTGATCAGATCATTTTACCATTTTAATTACATTTTTAATATCCTGGCTGCATAAACAAAGATAAATTACAAGCCTTGCACAATCTGGCTGTTAGCTCAGGCACAATCTGTAATAATATCAGCTTTTGTTTGTGCCTCCTCTAATTAGATTCTGAAATCTAGGCTTTATCAATCAATAATTTTAATTTCAGAATTGCCTTTTGATCTTACATTTCATGTTTGTTTGCGAAAAATGATTAGTAGGACAAAGCTGATAATTTATGCAGAAACAATCTCTCAGCAGAGTTACAAGCACATTCCAAGCCATCAACAGAAGCCTGCAGACTAAGCTTGACACAGGTCTAATTAGCATGCAGATATGTGTCACCTCATTGGCAATTCAAATTGCTTTTTTATAATGTACCTCAAATTGTGCTACTCAAACATTGTATTTGATTTCCAAAGCCCCCTGGGCATCCCATAATGTCTCCCTTCATCCTGGGTATGAAGCATTTATTGAACAATCTGCTACGACTCTGGCTATCATTTTGAAAACACCCAAACATTTTAACCCAGGGACGAGCTTTTCTTCTTGTAAGACAGCACCTTGTTCTTCTGCGGAATTCCGCGTGCCACATTCGTAGGTTTAGCGATGATATGTTACCTTGTGAGCTCCTGCTCCCACTGTGGCTGTTCTATTAGAGGGCTTCAGTCCTGTGCCACTCATTTAAAAAGGGGGAGGATGTCTACAGAGCACACATTAATATGCGGCACATAACCACGTCTCTGAATGCCAGCCTTCCATTCTTCATTAAACAAAATGGCTGTATTGCAGTGATTGTTTTCCCTTACACACATACACACACACACACGCATGCTCTCACACACACACATTCTCTTTTCTCTCTCTCACACACACACCCACACACTTTTTCTTTCTCGTGCACACAAATACACACATACATACACCCACACACACATACACACACGGCATTCTCTGTGATAGCACAGCATTGTCAGTGTCGTGAGTTATGTGTGAAAAGTTGTCTGCATGACACGCACGGAGATTCCGGCCAACATCAGGGCCCTTTTTTGCCATGCAGCAACAAGTGGCAGAATCAATGGTGTACAGTTATTCAGCAATGTAATTCATTTCACTGGCTTTGGCTTCTAGCCAGATCCGCCATCTGTCTCTTGCTCTCCCTCTCTCTCTCTCGCTTGAATTTGTCCTACATTTCGTAATGTTACGTGCTTGCCATCCTTATTCTATGTCAGAGGTACAGCACAAGTCTCACCCCCATTCCGGCGTGGAGTTCTCTGAGTTCGGTGGCACTTTGGATACTCCATTTCAGTGCCATGGGAAGAAAAGGGTAAGCAAAAAACAAAGGGATAACTGCAAGAGAATGGTGTTCTTGTATCTGAATGCCACTGCCTCAGCTTTTTATTTAAAGCATTGATATGGATCTGGCTCACATGGGAACTTTTCCTGCTTCGTTAGAGTATCTTCGTTTTCTTTATTGGATGCTGGCACTATACGCCACTGCACAGCTTCATGGAGTGCCTGCTGTTGGATACTTGCAGATCCCTGCCACCAAGCAACCTCCTGCATTGGAAATCGGGTGACTACTCCAGGATCTTATGCGTGCTTGCTGTTTGAAGCTGCAGAAAAGTGAATAATCAATTAAGTATTGATTTCTTGTAAGATTTGGTAAATTTCAAAGGCAAGACAAAGAGGATGGCTTAAGGAAAGCACTGCAGGGACTTGGCGTAAATTAGACAACTAACAGCAGTGCAGAATAAAATAACACCTCAACTGAATATTTCCTTGGAAGAATTAGCACTAGCTATTGGAAGACGATGGTGGATTTAATCAAGACGGCAGGCATGCTTGAGTTTTAACCGTGAACCTGAAAGAGGAGCTAATTATAACCACCTTTTTATATGGAGCTAATTTGACTGAATGGATGCAAATGTGCTTTATTTATGGATGAAGAAGCAAGCCTTACAGCATTGACTTTGGGATCATCGCATATGCTAAGCTTTACAGCTTCTCTAAAAGTCAAGCCTACAGTATATTTATATTTACTGAGAAGGTATTTATCTGTAAACATAAGCTACCAATACAAAAGATTCATCAGAACAATGTACTGTTGCGTAGAGGATCTAATTATAATTTTGCAGCATTTCATGTTTCTTCTAATTTGGTGTTTTTCAACCTTTGCTTGTGATGGGCTATAAATGGGACAATAAATGTATGATTTAAACTACTGTGATTTTCAATGTGTAGTTTATTAAGCGTATGTAGTTTGCTTAACATGTTTCTGAATTATTCAGCAGTAATTTATAATGAAAGAGGAGAATGAGTGGGGTGCTATTTTATCCATTTATAATCTTCTTACAGATCTGAATGTACAGGTTCCACTTGCCGATGTGCTCTGTAATTATGAAAGAATGTTGAAATTTTCAGATAAATGGGGCACTGACTTTACAATGGGCACAATATTGTACAATCAGTAAAAGGAGGATTGTTATGTTTTGACTCTGTGAAGAATGGTCTTGGTTAGTTAACTCCTTCTCTGCTGTTAATGGTAAGCAAATACACCTTAAAAGAGAAAACAAGGAAAATACTGTATTAGTTTGATGCTTTCTTTTTCTGCATTCTCACATTTCAGATTTTAGCTTATTTTTCACTTCTATTTACTTGTCCCTATTCATTTTCTCTTTTTTTCTTTTTCTTTTTTTTTTTTGCTGTCTTGCAATCTACATTCCCTGAGCAACCACAGGAACCAAGTTACATTAAGCTTCAACACAAAGACGATGTAAGAATAATGAATCCTCATTTGCATCGACATTTGTATTCAGATTTGCCAGGCTATAAACTTGGCAGATCAAGCGGAATATTAAGTAGAGGCTTCCATGGTAAATTGTAACTCTTGCAATTGCTGAGTCGTTTTTCCTATTTGTGTGTATATGTGTGTGCGTATCTGTAGTGGCAGGTAAAGTCTCATGACTACTTGATTTCTAAGAAGCGCATTGGCCCTCTTTCTCTTTCAGTATGTGATGTCAGTCTGAAACAAAATGAAGCAGGAATACACCAGTAGTAAGCATTTTAGGTGAAGATATAGTATGACATGCGACTACAGTATTAACTCTAGTGTCTAGGGACCATGTGAAAGAATTCTTTAAGCAAATAGATAAACACTGTTCTAAAAGCAAATAGATCTCCTGTATCAGCTGGAGATTTGATTTCACTGCTTTACTTGAGTAGAATTCAAAGCACAACAATACGAAACAGCACTAAACTTAAATACTATATAGCATGCTATATTAGTTTATTAGGCTACTTTGGCATTCTTATTTGTGTCGTAATAAGTATGTATGTGTGTATGGTTCCATTAAAAGCCTTGGGCCTTATTATACTCTCAGATATTCTGAACTGATTTGGTTGAACTTACTCCAAATTTACAGTAGTGTGTCAGCTGAATGTGGCTTTTAGCTTCAAAGCAATGACCACTAAATTTTTCCCTGAGGCCTAACTTTTCTTAATAGTTATCTCCTTTTCCTTCCAGATGAACCTAGAAGTTTTTCAGTTCAGGAATACAAAAGTGAAAGAACATACCATTCCAAATCCTTCTATTTAATTTCCTATTATTTAAACTTGCTTGGATTCAAATATTGAAAAGAGGACGTTCATTATGGTTGTGCGAAGCTTCAGTCCCTGATTCAATTCGGCGGAGATTCAGGCCATGATTTGGTGGCTGAATCTCTGAATCTGAATTAAATCAGGAGACCCTTTAGTCTCTCCAACTCAAATCAGAACCCTCCAAATCAATTTGGAGAGATTCAGAAAGATTCAGAGATTTAGACATAGACACAGCTTTAAATGTTTTTTCTACATACTTCAAGGTAGCAGGTCACTCATGAAGACTGAGATGCTGGAGTGGATGGAGCATCCCACAGAAGTGTGGGGGACTCCCCAGCATGCTCAGCAGCAGATCTGGAAGCAGACCAGAAGCACTTCCAGTTCATTTCTGGGTCCACCAGGAAGCACACAGGGGGCCCCCCCATACCCCGCTGGCTCAGTGACTGGTGCCTCCTGGGTCTGGAGGGGCACCCAGGGTCCTCCTGTGGCCAATTGATGAGTTGGAGGGATACGGCCATGGCGGGGGGGCTCCCCTTGCACTCTCTAGCGGACCCAGAAGTATTTCCAGTCCACTTCTGGGTTCACTGTCAAGCATGCCTCTCACCCCCGTGCTCCTATGTGATTCTCCATCTACCCCAGCATCACAGTTCTGAGCCACGTCTGGTACCTCAAGGTATATAGAAAAAACATTTAAAGCTGGATCTATAGCTGAATTGCTGGTTCTCCAAATCATCATCAAATCTTCAGACTTGGATTTGGCCAAATCGAATCAGGGACAGTGATCTGAATCAACTAATCAAATCACTGTCCCCTATTTGGGCTGAATCCAAATCGAATACAGCCCATTTCGCATGCCTGCAATGTCCATTACAAGGATTGCTTTTTTCACTCACAGTGAAAAATTGCAACAGTGGTCAACAGATGCTATAATTACCCTTGAAATCATTATTTTAGTCCATGAAGTTGGGGTCTTGTTTCATTAACAGCAATCAACCAAGAACAGTGGAATGCATACAATAAGAGATTCGGACTTTATGACTAGAAAAATGGCAGCTATAATGTAAGGCCTAGAGGCTAGATTAAGCTTAAAACATAAATCTTGAGGGATTTAAAAACACATATGGAAGACTTTTGAGATATTGAATTTGAAAACCATGTATGTGCAGGTATCACTTCCATTTTTCATGTCTTTTTACTCAATAAACTCTGCCTTCTAACGTGTGTAAGTGAAAGACTGGCAAGGCCCTATATCCTATTATTACACGTTGTACGTTCCATGATGGTTTTAAATCTGTTTTTATCTTAAAAAGTTATAATATTATAAGAGATCTGGGATATTATTGGGAGATCAGTTATTGAGATATCTCTTTGACATAAAATGAAATACTTCATTTAGAAAGTTACTTAGCATACTATAAGTTGGTTCAGCTTAAACCAATGAATAACAAGCAATACAAGATAATGCTAACACTATCAGACAAAAACAACAGTTTTTATATGCTATTTTTTATTTACTATTCTTGAACATAAAGTTCAGTCTGAGGAGCTTTAGAGCTAGATAACTTTTACTTCTGGGAGAAGAAAATATCATGACCTACATTTTCAAAATGGTGCCTGACTTGAGATAGGAGAAGCACTGGTTTCATCATTTGTTCTATATTATCAGCCCCTATGCACATAACTAAGAAGCAGTCTCATTTAATTGATATTATTGGTTGTCTTGATTTGAGTATGTACTTACTATGTTTTGTTTTGGAAATTTATCGGAGCAATTTCTTCATTGGGAAGGGAAAATAGTGTTTCATTTATTTTCCAAGTAAGAAGCCCAATGCAAAAGAATTCTTGGTATTTAAGTTTCAAATCCAAACCAAATAGCATTATAAAAAACCTTGATGTTTTTGGAGGACATAGTCAGAATGAACTTTTGTTATACTTTATCCTTTGAAAAATTAACTTCTGAATACCTTTACCCTTTCATTCTACATTACCTAATTTTCTGCTGCAGGTAAATAAAGAATAAGAGAGAGAGAGAGAAGTGAATGAAATCTGCTTTGAGCTCCAAATATGTGAATCATATTCACTGACAATAAGATTTTTAAAAATCCAGTGTGAAGGTAATTTCCTGGGAGTAACTCCAGTCTGTTCACTGGCCTTTTATGTATATTATGTTGTTGAATAAAAAGTGGATATATTCCATAAGGTGGACCTTCTCTAGCATTGGACAAGGTGTATTGTTATAGGTTTCAGGGATGGCTTCTGAAGAGCAGCTCACGCCCATTACACCATTTCAATCAAAGTCATCGTATTTCTAAAGGCTTAAAATTCCAACAGTGAGCCACCTCATTTTATACGTTGTGAGGTTCAGACATTGTTGGCCCACAATTTTAAAGGGACACTATCAATCACATTTCTAACATAAGAAGTTTTTTTTCCTCTTATTGTTACAAGTTGTACCTAAGGCCCTAACTCTGCAACGCATGGGGAGTTTGCAGTACTATTACAAAGTTCATTGCAGAGTGAGGTATACATTTCTTATCTTTTCTAAAAAAAATAAAACTACAGACAGGAAGAAAATTCTCTGTTTTTTTCAGTTTGCTCTATATTTTTTGACAGCTACTAGTGTTTAGCTCATTTTACTGTTTCCATTATATAGTCAAAAAGTCATGTCCCCGTGTGTTTGTTTAGGTCTTTCGTGTGGCACAGAATAAAAAGAAAGCATTTTAAAACAAGGAAATAGGGGAATGTACATTTATAAAAGTAGAAAGAGCTTGGGGATAGTTATAGTATTGGAAACTGCTTTTTAATTCATTTTTTAAAAATAGATAACATTTAAAGTGCACTCCATTTAAATCAGTTACTTTGGTTCCCATGATGCTTTTCTGCCTAAAACTCAGTGTACACCAGTGACCAATCATATACACTCGGTGCATCTACACATGCCATTAAGGTGACATGATAAACTCTGGTGCAGTTTGCTCCCGGGCACAGAATCTGCACCTGCGCCCAGGACTGCAACAGTTTGAGTTGGAGCAGAGCAGCCCCAGAATGGCAGTAGGCTCAAGGGATCAGCCCGAGGATCCAGGTGGCAGCACCAGGTGGTGGAGGGGTTGTCTGGGACATGAGAGGGCTGAAATTGTAGGGCCATGTGTCTGACCCCCCACCCTCAAAGCCTGCTGCCAGCCAAGGGCTGCTCTACCCCAGCTCAAACTGCTGTGGTCCCAGTCACTGTCCGCACATATGTTTCTACACAGTAAATGACTCTGCTGTAAGATACCACTGTTCTGATGGTACTATCTTATGGCAGATTTAATTAATTTGCTGCACCCTAAAACCAGCTCACTTGTAGATGGTGATGCTTTACTGCAGAGGTAATTAGTTAACTCCACAGTAAAGCACATGTGTAGGTGCACCCCATGTGTAGAAACCCCATAAGGAATATCTTTTGGTTAAGCAAAATTATTTAAGGTTTTGTAAAAGATTTTTCTCATTGTATTTGGCTATTTGTTGCAAGACTTTGTTTGGAAAGTAACATTAGCTGAATTATGCTATTTTCCCTACTTTAAAAAGCAAAACAACATAAAACATATGGCAATTTCAACACTTTTTAGGAAAGTGAAGTTTGAGTAATCTAATTTTTTAAAAATATTTGTCAATATTGCCTTATGAGGTGGTACTTCACTATTTTTACAACTAAAAAGCCCTTTGATTACTAGAGAGCTTACCTTGAAAACTGTAAATGTTGAAAAAATATTATTTGGATATCTGAATGAACTAAATGTATATTTGAAAGGTCACTAAGGTTTTAAGGTATTTGAAATATCCTACTGTTTATTACTTGTTGCATCTGCAAGCTCTATGGAACAAGAACAGCACTTTTTAGACAGTACCTTATACAATGAGAGCCCAATTCTGATTGGTTCTTCTGATAGCTACCATAACATACAGAATGATTGGGAGGTACTATCTTAGTCAATGGACAAGCTTTTAAGTATTGTTGCGTGTTGTAAACTGAATGTGTACTAACAAGAACATGTCAAAAAGTTAATTCCCACTTCAGTGGGAATACAGAATTTGGCTCAAAGCTGGTAGAGTATTCTGAAAAAATAATTGGCCATCGGTGCTCAGAAGTTGTGATGATGGTAGTATGAACAGTAGTACCATACTACCATCACATTGAGCTTCTTTACAAAAAGTAAATCAATTTACACTCTTTAGCCTTTGGGGCTGAATTCAACTCTTGTTTAACAGAGGTAAGCAACTGATATTAAGTGAGGGGCTGAAGTAAACAGAATCTAGTTTCTATATTTAGTAGAACAAGGCTGAGGGGCAGTGGGGAAAAGGATCCCATGAAATGAGGGAGACAGCACTGTTGCTGATAAAACAGGTAGGAGGGGAAGTAAAATTAAGGAGTACTTTTACAGCTAACTTGGCCTTCATAGTTAAAGGAAAAAAACAAGAGGCAGGATTGCAAATTCCACTCATTGCAACTTGCAGTATATAACCACCAATTTCTCATGGATCCATAATTTATGTTGGAACCTGCAATGAATCATGCTATACAGAGTGGCCCTATGCTGCAGAAGATAAATCTAATGACACTTCAGCTATTACTAATTTAAGGCTGCCTGCTCTTGCTCCCAATGATGTAAGTGGGAGTTTTTCCATGAACTACTTTGGGAGCTATTTTTGCACCTTTTTCAGAATGTACTAAAGTTACTTTGGCCATATCAAGCAGCAATAATAAACCTTGGACCTGGATCATATATGATGCTCTAAATTGTAGGAATAGTCTGAGTTTTGTTTCTTACCATATCCATGTTTGGTCTGCTCAGTCCAATGTATATCAGCATTTTATTGTGAATAGGTAATGTAGTGAATGACTTCTAGTACTATGAGAAAGGGGTAAATTTGTCTTTACTGGAGTTAGAGGTTTCGAAATACTGAAATTTTAATAAAAACAGGTCAGTTCATTCTTGCTTTCAAGAATGCTGTACTCCCACAAAAACAAGAGAAGATACTAGAGGAAAGCTGATAGCATGGGATAGCTAGGTTTGAAAGAATGGAAGAAAAAATTTCACTGGGACTCCCATTCGATTGAAGTAACATTTTGCCCACATTTCCTAACTGAGTGATCAGTCCTCAGCTCCTATCCAGCTAAAAAAATCCTCCATAAACACCACTGAGATTACAGAGATCCATCTGCCACATGCCCAATTGTAGCAAAACCAGGTGGATGGTCATCCATGTTGACCAAATAGGAGATTAAAGAAACTCAACCCCTGAACATAATCTAATCATCCAAGATCAGATGGACCTAGGAGATTGTGCAAGGTTTTCCATAATCTTGATTTACCAGTATTAGGAAGTCCAGCTTTGGTTAAATTTACTAGGAAGGAAAGAATGCAATTTCAGCAACAAAGTAGCAAAATGTAAAACTATGCTTCATGAAGCTTTGAAAAAAATGGAAGAATGTTTTATGGAGTCTAGATCTGGGACCTCTGAACAAAAATGCTGCATTTGAGACTAGGCCTAGAATTTCAACTGATTTTTGTTATAAGAATTGTCAACCATGAAGAACAGTATGCATGGTCTCTCAGCTCCATGATAAATAATCCTTCCCATTCTTTACACTGAAACTATTAATAATACTAAATATTTTTTATGCTTAGTGACATGATATCTAGATCACCTGTCCAAAATTTTGAAGTTATTTTTTTAATACTTCCCAAGTTCCCAAACTAAACAGGGGGCTTTGACCATCTTTTCTATTTATGGCTTGTCCTTGTTATTGGTAAAACATCCTCAACTCTCTTGTCTTCAGAAGGAGTAGAGAATACTTCATTTTGAAAGAAACACTCTCATCGCAGAGGACCTAGCCCATTTTGAATATAAGCTATACCATATATTTTGACAGCGATAATGCAAAACACCGAGAACCTTATGCTTCCTGGACCTCAGCACTATACAAATTCAGTCCTAAGTATTTTCTTTTTGAAAAAGCACATCAATAAATATTGTGTGTCATCAGAAATGGCTTTCCCTTTACTTGAAGGTCCACTCATGCACTCTTTGCATACTCAAAACTCCCAGGTAGGATCAGAACATTGTGAGTTTTTTGAATAGTGCTCTGTGTGGTGCCTTTGTGTTTTTTTTTCATTAGCTTGTTACGTTAAAAACATGGGAACTGCTTCTGTTGTTTAAGCCCAAGATTTTTAAAAAAGACTTACCTTTAGCATTTTACAGGTTTTGGAGTGTCACCTTGAGATGTCCTTTTGTAGATGAGATGAAAATCATGCCCTTTTAACGTGCCTTAGGGTGAGCTCTCAAAACCTAGGATTTACCAAAATCACTAAGCACTTTTTGAAAACATTAATCTCAATGTTTGGATTAAACATTTGCAATGGGCTCTCCCATCTCTTTAAAAATGAAATGTGACTCAGACTGAGATTATCAAATATTAGAGAATACTTGACTGTTTTAATCCTTGCATTACAAGATATATCAAACTTACATACAAGCAACACAAAAAGGAGTTCTGTCCACTAGAGATTTTAGTGTGGCAGGAAGTGCAATGCAGAGAAGACTAGTAGGATCACAGGAAATTAGGGCTAGAAGGGACCTCACAAGGTCATTTAATCAAGCTGCTGCTCAAAGCATGATCATTCCTAACTAAATTATCCCAGTCAAGTGTCTCTCTTGCCTGCTCGTGAAAATTTCCAAGGCTAGAGATTCTACAATCTTTCTTAGGTAACCTGTTCCAGTCCTGACCATCCTCCTCAGAGGGGCAGTATAGTTTTCTGGACAGAGCTGCCTTGAGTCTCATCAGGTCTAATAGAAAAAAAGGAAGAGTTTACTTCATGTCAAAGAAGAAAAAAATGAAATAAGCCCTCTTTTTACCATTAAATAATTTCAAAAGGAGACCACATCAGATTCATCAATGCTTACAATGAGTCAGAAGACATCAAAAACCAATTTCTGACTCATTGAAGAAATCCTTGTGAATCTTAGAAGCACCCGCTACTCTGGTGCCCCACACTAGCCAGGAGGATGCACGGCTCAGGAGGTAACAGTAGCAGTAGTGGGAAGGCTTCCTCTTCCTGCACCTGCTTCCTCTCACTCCCCATTAATGTCCCTCAGCTGGGGACAGCAGTGGCAGCGTGCAGGTTCCTCCTTCTATGCCCGTCTGCGTCAGTGGGAGACACCTGAGGGAGGGCACAGCCAGGTAGGGAGCAGGTGTTACAAGGAGGAATCTGTGTGCCACCTTTGCTTTCCTCAGTTGAGCCTGGCTCAACTGTAACACTGCTCCCCACAGCCCCCACTGGAAAGAGGCAGAAATGACTCTGAGGCCCCCCAGTCCCAGGTCAGCCAGGGGCAGTGGTAGTAATGCTCGCTGGTGGATCCCCTCCTCCCCCCTCATGTGCCTGCTCACTTCTGGTGTCCTGCATCATTCTGGGGGTTTCTGCTATGCTGTATACTCGGCCCCCTGTGTTGTCATAGGCAATGTGCTCTCTTTAGTAAATCCTGGATCTGCCCATGACTGCATTTGACTTCCCCAAAGACTACCGGCTTCTTCTTTATTTCTGCATTTAGCTCTACGTTTGATAGAGATGTATAAACCCATATTTGGTTTGAATCTCACATACCTGTCAATACTTCTGTGAGTGGCACACTGCTATTTTCTGTGATGGGCCCTCAACTCCTCACTTCACTGTGGCGGATACAACTGAACCTTATTTTGTGGACCTTCAGGCCTTGGTACAAAGCCCATTTTTGTGTTCAGGCCTTTCCATAAAGATGTTGAGTCATGGGGCATATATCTAATGACAATATGGAGTGTGAATCTGCTTGGCTTGGCTTTTGTTCATGTACCTGAATTTTGTCAGATGGCCCAATCTATAAAAACAAGTCCTTTCACAGAACAAATGCATCCAAACTACAGCATGGCTTTATTTTGTATAGTTTCTCTCATACAAATTGTATCCCAAAATGCTTTGCAGATTTTAAATAATAAATAAAACAGAGGGAGAGAGGAATTAAGCGTAGGCAAGGGAAAAAATATGTGATGTTTACTCTGAACTCTTGAGAGCAGACAAATTACCCATCACAGTAAAATGTGATAGTTTTTCTCAAAGAAATTAGAGAATGAATTACAACCCCAGCCCCTTTGTCAAGCACCTTATAAAGAAAACTTATAAAGTAAACAATGAAAACAACACTCACTAACGATAGTAATATTAAAACCTGGGGGATCCTTTTTGTGTATCTTAATAGTCCAAGCAGCTCCTTTTGTGACTGTTAGCTCTGTACATAGACATTAATGTATAGTTCTTAGGAGGGTTGGGCAAATGACCAAGCATATTTTTTAGAGGAATATGTATTTAGAGGAATATGTATTCTGGACTTGGTTCGGTAAGCAGATCATTTTCTTTAATTGAATAGCTTTGGGTGGAACAGAAATACGCTGTGAGTAGAGAAAAGGTTCAAGTAACTGATTCAGTCTCATATATGAAACATTCATAGAATTGTCCTTATTTATAGTTATTCCTGTACTAAGAATGACTTGAATATATGCCTTTGTATGTTGTTATTCTATGGATAGTAGAAATCAGTCAATTATAATAAATAGTGGTGGCATGGCTTTAGAAGTGAATGCTCTGAATGTTAAGTACAGTGCAATAAGGTACTGATTGGCAGCTACCCACATCTAAAAAAAGCCCAGTGGCTTAAAAACCATGCAAGTTTGGATTGGTTTAGGTTAGTTTTCACTCTGGGTGTTACTAATTCTTCATTGTTTTCAAGGGGCCTTATTATATTATAATATGGAACTTTTAATCAGCTTCCTAAAATCCTGAGAAAATGTAAGTTCCATCTGTGGACTGAAGGCACTGCTGCTCCCTGTCCAAATGGCTGCTAATGCTATCAGTTAATGTTGAGTGGAAAACATCCATCTTGCAAACTTACTCATAGAATCAGTAATCTTTATCTGAGTAAAAATTTTCAGAATCAGGTGATGCATCTACACAAGACACTACTATGCAGTCATTACTGTGCATTTATTTAGTATTGGTATAAACAAGTACTAAATAAATGCATGGTAACCAGAGTTACTGTGTAGTAGTGCTGGCAGACACCTTTTTTTATGATGCTATGGCACAGTACAGGCAGTCCTTGGATTTACGACATAACTGATTCCTGAAAACGGAGTCTTAAGTCAAAAAGTTGTAACTTGCAACTGATTTTCCCATAGGAAACAATTTTATAAATGGGAGATTGGTTCCTGAACCAAGGCCCAATTTTTCACCAGAAATAATCCAGAATTTTGTACTCAGTCAATTATAGGTAAATAATATAGCTACATTAATGTATTTATATTGTAAATAGCAATCAAATTGATTTGAAAGGACTTCTTTGGAGCAACATTGCTGGACTTTTTAAAGGGCTCTTGTTTGGACTTTTTAAATGCTTCTTGGCTGGAGTCTTCTCAGGAGTCTTGGCTGCAGGTTTTCCTGAAGACTTGTCTGCTTTCTTCAAGAAAGTGTCCAAGGAAGTTTGGAAAGATGTTCTCCAGGGAGACAGGCAACACAGCGAACTTGTTCGCTGGCATGACATTGCATCAGATCAAGTGCTGTAAAGTTGAAACTAACGTCAGAAACTTGAAACATGGTGTCAATTTATAAATGTGGTAAGTGCAAAACATTGTAACTCAAAATGTTGTAAATCAAGGACTGCCTGTAGTGTCGCATCATGGTTTTTGCCACGCAACATTATTGCACAGGAGTATCGCGCTACTGCAGGTTAAGTGTCTCATGTAGAAGTGCCCAGGGTCTAAAACCCCAGGAACTCTCTTATGGATCTTATATACAAATGAATAGATTCTTTCTTTGGAAGAAGACTTTCCTTCACTTGCTCAGAAAAGGTGGTAAGAAATCTGGAAAAGGGGAAATCTTCCAGTATATTCTGTGACTGGAGCTGTATCACTACCAATGATCTGATGCTTGTTAATCCCAAGCAAATGTCTCCAGATGTAGCTTACACCAGAACCAGATGGACATCAGCATTTTTTAACACAGACTGTTTATTGGAATGGATACTGGCCAGGTTGAATTTGTTTTAAAAAAATTCTTGTACTTTTTGTATTGCATTCATACTAATAACATTCCAAACCAGGCTGACTGCAATACACAAGTCCTAAGGCACCTTGTAAAATCAATGGATTATAGGAGATTTCAAAATTGTTTAACAAAATGATTGGGGATGTTTCCTCTGGCATCTCTATATAAATGATGGAAGCTAAGAACTGTACTGAAGAGGGGATAGATCACTCTATCATTATCCTGTTCAGTGCTTTCCCTGAATAGCATTGACTTTTTTCACTGTCAGAGACAATACTGGGCTAGATGGACCATTAGTCTGGCCCAGTATGGCACTTATGTTCTTAAAAGACCGTTGGAGCACCTTGCAACAGAGATAGAAAAGCTTGTATAGTTTCAGTCAGCATTTGATGTCATATGGTTGTTAAACCAATAAACCAAAAATGTATTGGAGTCTCCTCTCACCGTTTTGAATCCTACAGATTCTGCAAAACAGTTCCCTATTTTTTTCTGTCTGAGATCTTTTAGAAAGAGTGACTCCTATATCTGCCAATGGGGTTTAGGTCCCATTCAGCCATGTAATTCTCTAAACTAAGTTGTTGCTGAAAGTTAAACCTGCTATGGGTTGAATATATTTGTACATCTTTCTAATTAAGAAAAAGAGGGTTGTTTTTTTTTACCTAGATACCAATGATTGAGATCTGGTTACATTTACTTTGGGAAACAAAATATGTTACTACCCAATAATGGGCATACCTGGAACTTTAAAAGGGTCCATTTCCCTAAACTTAGAATAATTGTTGGAATAAGTTACTGAGCACACAAAGTGAAAAGTGTTGATGAAAATTAGCAATTGTTTAAGCATGTTCTAGTAGGTATTCATAAACCAGGATTTCACATGAAAAGAGTTATGATAGACAAAAGATATGCAGACTTAAAAAGAGACCTGGAAATAGTGACATCGATGGAGAGAATCAACAAAAGAGAAGTTAATGGCAGTGAATTTAAGTTATAAGTTAAACAAGGTGAACGACTGATTAGGGAAGATAAAAAATCAGTGAAATATCAGTGACCAGTAGGGATAAAACTTGTGATTATGCATACGTTCACTGTTAAATACAGATGGTAAAATAATATATAGTTATGGAGGAAAGGCAGATGCTCAAGAGAAAATTATGTTTTACTCTTGGAATGAAACAAAGGGATGTGTCCTTCCCACATGATGTTGAGAACAGATTAGAATGTTTACCATCTGTAAAAAAGGAGGATGTGAGGTAGTATGTGCTAAAATGAAATATTTTTTAATCAATAGACCTGAATATCATACAACCAAGAATCTTAAAGGAACTAGCTGACGAGCTCTTGGAATCCCTACTGATAATTCTTAACAAATATAGAAATTGGGGAGATTCCTAAGATTTGGAGGACTGCCACTATAATTTCAGTGTTTAAAGCTGGGGAAAAAAGTCTGTCTCAGGGAATTGCAGGCTAGTTGGCCTGATGTCAGCCCAAAGCAAAATAATGGAATGGTTAATTTGGGACACTGTCAACAAAGAATTAGAGGCTAAAAATATGCCACTCAAGTTAGTTTCCTGTAAAGTAGCTCTCAAACTAACCCCTTAACTTGTTTTGAGAAGATTAGATGCCTTGTTGAAAAAGGGACCTGTACTGACACAGTAAATTTGGGATTATCCCAACATTTTAAATTCAGCACATGACATCTTTATTAAAAAATGTGAATTACATGGACATTAGATGGATTAAAAAGTGTCTCACTGAGTGAGCTCAAAACTGAGTTGTTTATGTGGAGAGACCAATGAATGGAGGCTTTACTTCACAGGCTCCCCCAGGGTTTGTATTTTTGATGCAGTCTATTCAGTATTTTTATCAGCCTTCTAAATGATAACATAACTTCTTTGCTGGTTGAATTTCTAGCTTACACTAAGTTTGATGGGGTTGGAAAATAATGAGGGCAGGTTACTCTTACATGATGTGACAGAATTTAATCATGCGACTAAGTTATTGCAATCATGGAAAATTGGGGTTGGGAAGGACTGCTTCTTGACCCAAAGTGGCAGTAAACTTTAGTTTGGGACGTAGGTTGCTTATATTTGTGTTATGCTTAAGTTTTACCCTGGAGAACTGGGTTGTGGCTGTGGGGGTGGTATGGAGACCACAGTGGTGCCTAAGTGGCACCTGAGTTAGAGCCTTGCTTGGGTCTGAACTTCGCCAGGGGGGCTGAACAGACAGAGGGCAACCTCACCTTGGTCAGGAAGCCCAGGCGGCTGTCATAAGAGACAGGGCCTTGAGAAGGCAAAGCCAGAGGGTGAGACTAAAGGGCCAAGGAGCCCAGAGCTGAAGAGGGTAAGATCAGGCAGGGAGCCCAGAAGCCAGGGTCCAGGGCAGTGAACCTCAGCTAGGGGGTACAGCCAGAGTAAGAGGGTCAAGGGTGGAAGGCTGAAGCCCAGACAGATGTTTAAGGCCTAAGGAGCCAGTTGCCATGTTGGCAGCCAAGGGGCTTCCTCCAAATCAATGGGGCATGGGTGTGGCAATGAAGGAGGCTGGAAGCCATGATTTATGCCCCTAAGGCAATTAGGTGTCTGAGGCCAAGACTGGTGCCAGTCAGGCATGCAGGGCACAAGATGGTTGAGGACCTGAGGCACTTTGGGACTTTGGGGCAGCCTCCCACAGTACTATAAATTCGATCAAGGCCTGGCAGGTGAGTTAGAAAAGGAAGGGTGCCCTGAAGAGCTGGAGTGAGGCAGGAGTTGCTTGGCTACACAAGGCAGCACAGGCACCCTTAGGGGCAGACATGCTATGCTCTATTGTTGGTATCATCAGCTTTTTGACACCATTTTGGGATCACTTAGTTCAACAGAAATTCCAGGAAGTCTGCACTTCAAATCTCTCAGGACCTTAACATAAAAAATAGAGCACTAATTTCTAGTTTAACTGGTAGTCAGATATTTGTTCTTGTTTTGAAATCTTGTGTAACAAGAAAAATTGTTTACAGCTCACCTTTAAGTAGGATGGCTAGATTTTTTTTCAAAGAAAATCTAGGCCAGGTCAAAGCAGTGCTAAAAGTATATGTTGGTGTATGTGTGAGTGGCGGAAAAGCCATCAAGTAGATGTCAATGTGGGAGGCAAGCAGATGTTCTTGGAGGTATGGAGAGAAAATAAGGTAATCATTTCCTTTTACAGCCAAGTAATCCTGCTTTCTTTACTTCCCTATTTCTTTCTCCTTTTAAAGGATAACTGTATGTGTTACAGTAGAAAGAGAAATGAAATACACCTTCTGTTCCCCAATTTATCTTTTCTCCCAAGACAGGACAGCAACATGTTATGTGGTAGAGAGGGTGGTCCAAGAAATGTTCATATAGCTTGTGAGCTTCAGCAGCTCCACTGATCAGTTATTTCTTGAAAGCCTTTGTGAAAATTGCTTGCTACACCAAAAAACTATCTTGAAAACCATAATAGCTCTCAGTTTTCTGGTATATACATAGCTACAGTCCCCTTAAGCTCTTTCCTTCTTAAAGTAATGTCTTTCACTGGTACTGAAGGACTGATATTCTATTCCTTCCAAAAATAAAAAAGTAGATTTATTGAATTTATCTTCCACTACAACAGGTACTAGTGCAGTATGAAGTGATTCTACAACCATGCATGGGACACATACTATGGGATTTCAGGCTTGCTATAAATATAGTTACAAACTCCCTTTTTTTACTATTTGTTTACTTTTCCCCCTTCAGATTTTGTTCTGTATACAGTGGACCAATGCTCATGGTATAAAAGGATCACTTAAAAATCAAACAGATGAATGGAAGGGATACAGGAGTGGAAATTATAAAAGGAGAGAGAGAGTAGCTGTCTGTAGAGACACAGAAAAAGAGTAAAAAGATAACTAATCAGGATTTAAAGACAAAAAAAACAGAGGAAAATTTTTTAAAGGCACAAACCATAATAAAGTGCCTAAAGTCCTTTAGCTTTTACAGAGAGGTAAATGCCTAGCTGCCATCTGCAGCTTTCAAAACTCGTCCTTCCAGTTTAGGGTTCGAATTATACTCTGACTCTTGCGGGGTGGGGTGGGTTGGGGTGTCTGCAGCGGTGGCAGCCAGAAACTGGAAGGAGGTACTGCCACCTGAGCTGACTAGAAAAGTGCAGGGTGGGCTGGGGGCTATCGTCTCTTATAGGGAGGCTCTCCTCTCTTTTGAGGGGGCTCAGCCCCCCAAGCCCTCTGATATTTCAAACCCTATTCCCCTTAGTACACTCAGGACATGAACTGATTTTTAAAAGCTAAAATCTTGATTATGTTCAGTAGTGTAACAATGAGTAGGTGAGTGGGGCCCAAGCCCCAGGGACTATCTAAGGAGGGTTTCAGACTGGAACCAGAGGAGTGCTTTGCCCTTTCATCTCCCTTCCCTTCAACCCCAACCTGCACCCTGCGCTTGCTATTAAGAAGCTCCAGAAATGCAGCAGCTCAGAATTGTGGTTTGGAATTGGGCTGTTAGCCCAATTCAAACCACTGCTCTGGCTTTCAGCTTCTCCTCAGGCAAGTATGCAATGCCCTGTATGAGAGAGATCCATACAAGCTAAGTGCCTTGACCCCATTCTGAATGATAGCTGCCAATACATCACAGGATGTCGGAAGCCTACCAACCTAAACAGCGTGAACCTGCTGGCTGGCATCACTTCGCCTAACATCAGAAGAGCAGTAGCCAGCTGGACAGAACAACTGAGACAAACTGAAGATGTGAGACACCTGCTGTATGACCATCCCACAGCACGCACACATCTGAAGTCATGCGTGAGCTTCCTCACCAACACCCAACTTCTCGACACCACACCCAAGAAGAAACAACTAAGGATGTGGAATTTGAGAGTCTGAAGAAAATACCTGACTGTGAACAAATGTACATTCCAGTGACTGAGTCCCTTATCACCAGAGGCTGATGAGCCATGGCAACGTCTCAACTGCCTGTGTACCGAAGTCAGACATTACAAAGAACTAATGAAGAAGTGGTGTTATACCATTGGTTCCCCCACCCCTACCTGTGACTGTGGCCTCACACAGCCTCACACTATACGACACCTGCAGCAATGCCTGCTGCTTGAAGGCACATGTATAATGAAAGATCTTGTGAAGTACAATAGACGAGCGCATGTGAAGAAGTGCAGAAAACAGAGCAGGAAGCACAGAGTTGGAAGTGCCAAGGTGGAGGTGGAACATTGTACAGTGGCAGCAGCGAGCAGAAATAGAGTTCAGGAAGGAGGAGAGGTGTCAGATGTGGCTAGCCCTCTTACCTCCTTTTTTTCTTGTCAAAAATCAGAGTTCAAATGGTCACTCAACACACATTTTGGTGGTTACAAAATAATCTGGCATACCTCCAGCCACTACCCCTGCACTGGGCACTACCACCACCCATGTGCAGAACCAGCCTCTAATGTCTCTGATTATGTGTTCTCACTTGGGGCCCTGTTCTCGCTGGCTATTATGTGTGTGCAAAATGTAGGCAACAAGGATGTAAGAACCTTCCCTCTTTAAGTTTGGGTACATGTAAGGTCTAGTCATCAGAATCCCAGTCATTGCACATAAGAGAATGCAGGAAATATGCTTCTTGGTACAGAATTATCTTACTAATCTGAACTGTTTTCTCTACCAACCCATGCCCCTGGGAATGGAGGGAACTGGAGATAATATGCTTTAAATCACACTGTCTTCCAAAATCTTGAATTTCAAAGCTGCCAAACCATTAGCAGTGGTTGTTCCTACTGGAAAGCCAACAAAAAATGTGTGCTTTTTTAACTTTTCTGTGAGTCACTTGACTTGTGAATCTGGTAAAAGTGGCTACAAGATATTCAGAAAGATAAGAAACCAACATAATTATAAACTAGAATGAAGTATACTAATAGAGTTTCTCTGTATGTATAGAAAGGAATTCAATTTAAAAAATGACCTTTTGTAAATGATGCCAAATGAGAGCTTTTGCATTAGGCAAAATTCTCCAACAGTTGGGACTACATAATCCCTCGGAAGCCATTGCAACCAAGATTTTAAAAGGGCCCAGTAGTAATGTAAAAATGTGTTAAAGAACTTGAGGTTGGCCTTGCATACAATCACCTACTTTACACTGAAGCTGAGAGCCAGCTATGTATTGTCCCAAATACATTTTGGCAGATTCTGCCAAAAACAGCTACCAAAATATATATGAAGATTTATTTTTCATAACTGCCAAATTAAAACCTTTGCTCTTCCCTGTTCACCACCCTTCCATCGAAGCATGAAATAACCAACCTAGGAAAAAAGAAAACAAAGTGTGAGCAATGTATGTGTTGGGGTCTTTTCAATAACAGAATCATAGAAATGCAGACCTGGAAGGGACCTTGAGAGGTCATCTAGTCTTGTGCTTAGGCAGGTTCACTTAAACCTACACCCTGCCTTAAAGAGTTTTGTGTAACTTATTTTCAACAACCCTCGAGTGACCTGATCCAGACTATCCTTATAATTAGAAAAAAAATCCTAAGATCTAACCTAAATCATCTTTGCTGGAAATTGCAAAGAGTCGTTCTTGTCCTACCCCAAATAGACGTGAAGAAGTAATCACTGACCTCTTTATAGCAACCTGTTTCATAGTTGAAGACTGCTGCCATATCCCCACAATCTGATCTGTTTTCACTGAAGTCAGTGGGAGTATTTCCATATGCTTCTGTGGAGGACTGGATGTAGCTGTCTTTAGTAATGAAAGATTCTCCCCAAGATAATGTGCTTTTTATAAAAATCATGTTTTAATGATACAGGGGTGTAGGTTGTAGCCGTGCTGGTCTAAGGACATAGGCAGACAAGGTTCTTTGGGTGAATCTGATATCTTTTATTAGACCAACTAAAAAGTTGAAAAACAATTATTAAGCAAGCTTTCGGGTTCAAAAACCCTTCATCAGGCTAAGGAAGTTTCAGCAGTTGGTGTGTGCTCTTCCTGGATGGAATGAAAAGTAAAGAAGCCAGAGGCTGGGCTGGGCTGCATACAAGACAGGCAGTCCATGAAAATGTAGATTGAGGAGTCAATGGGTGAAAGACAGGCCCCCTGGTGGAGGGGGAGAGAGAGAAGGGGGATGAATAGTAGAGAGATACCTGGGGAGTCAGATGTCAGGCAGGTTATAATGTGTCATAAATCCAATGTCTATATTTAGTCCATGATTTTTAGTATCCAAGAGGTAATGAAGTGGAGTTCATAGGCTCATCTCTGGGAAGTGTTTTGTAAGTTTCCTTTGAGGATCAGGACTGAGAGATTGGAGATAGAGTGGTTTTCTTGTGAGAAATGTGTCCCCACAGGTAACTGGGTATTCCTGTCTTTGATAGATTTCTGGTGTGCGTTCATTCTGGTGCGCAGTTGTTGTTTGGTCTCTCCTACGTATTTTCCATCAGGGCATTTGGTGCATTGGATGAGATGTATAACATTTCTGGAGGTGCAGCTGTGAGATCCAGGAATGCTGATGGCTCTGTTCTGGGGTGTAGTAATTGTGGGGGCGGCAGAGATGTGTTGGCAGGTTTTGCATTTCTTGTTATGGCATGGTCTGGATCCATTAGGTGTGTTCAGGGCTTGAGGAAGTTTGCTTCTGGTGATGAGGTTAGCAAGGTTCAGTACTTGCTTGAAGGCTAGGATGGGTGGCTCTGGGAAGAGCTTTTTAAGAACAGGGTCTCTTTCTAGTATGGGTTGCAATTGTTTCAGGATTTTCCGTACAGGTTTGAGGGAGGGGTGATATGTCATAACCAGCGGTGTGCAATTCATGGGGTTTTTCTTCTGTATTGCAGCAGTTCTTCCTGTGGTATCAGGGTGGCTCTTTCAAACGTGCAATCTCTCTCTCTGGAGGAGTGTCCTTGTTGGGTGAAAGCCTTTTTAAGATTAGTGAGGTGGCAGTCCCGGGTGTTCTCTTCGGTGGAAATCTGGTAGTATCTGAGGGCTTGGCTGTATATCACAGCTTTCTTGGTGTGATATACAAGGTTATTTGAGTAAATGTGATTATCTTTTATTAGACTGACTGAATAGTGGGAAAAATTGTTCTTTGCAGGCTTTCAGGCACAGGTACCCTTGCTCAGGCATAAGGACAATCTGCTGGTCTTTGTCTTCTCTTTAGGGTACAATAAAAGCTTAAGCCAATATGTAGAATGCAGGTCTGTGAAAATGCGAACAGGACAGGGTAGGGAAGATCAGAAAGGATAAGAGTTAATAGGTGTAAGACAGGTTGGTGAGCGGGGTGGGGAAAGGGGATGTCGACAGGTGATAATATGCATCTGGGAAAGTATAGAGAGGTTACTGTCTCCAGTAGGTTATGAAATAGAGAAAGATCCCAAACAATTTACTGATTTGTTTGATGTGCCTCGCTGGGGGAGTATTTGGTTGATTGCACGATTTCACAATGATTGCACACTTAATACATACAACACAATTTTATTTTAAAATTCCTTGCTATGCATAAAACACTGCTTAGCTTTAAGAAATCTTTCCCAAACAATGCTATAAGAATTAGTATTACAACAACAACTACAATTACAAGTAAAGGTTAAATTGGAATCACTACTGTTATTTCTCGTGGTATACTTACAATCCTAGAATTCCTATAACCAAATCCCCAGATATACTTTCATTCTTTAGTTATAATTTTAGGGTTGGTCTCAGCAGTGATAGGAACGAGTTCCCTTCCTTCAGTCCCACTCAGGCGCTCCTAGGCTTCACCATGAACGGGAGTTCTTGTTCATGGAGAGGGTGGTTCAGGTGATCAGTCTGATCCAGCCTACGCTTGCGATTCTTCCTTCAGTGTTCTGCAAGTGAGGTTGCCTCCAAATTGGGACTGTAGGTTACAGGTTATATACTGGGTGAGTTGCCGTCTTGGGCCCCTCCTACCCAAACCTGTCACTACTCCCAAATTTGGGCTCGGATCTTTTAACAGATTCCTTTCCTGGGTCCTCTTTGGGAAATTTTCCATACCACTGCTGTGACCTCTTGCCAACCCCTTTCCAAAAGTCCCTAGGTTTCAATCTCTTGAAATGTTGACCTAAGGGTCGCTTTTAGGTTAACTTGTTAAAGGCCTCTAGAGATAATATTTAAACACCAAGACATTCAGGACGTTCGCTGAAAGGCCTCTAAAGATAAAATTCAAAATCAAGACATTTACCACGTAGGTGAAAACAAGCAATGACCCTTTATAGAAAGATGAACCTTGCCTTTTTTTCTAAACTGACTAATGGGTATTTATTACAAGCATTCAAACTATTACATTCAATATGATAGTTACCTAGGGTTATCAGATGGCAGGCAGGTTATAATGTGCCATAAATCCAATGTCTCTATTTAGTCCATGATTTTTTGTATCCAGTAGATTTATGAAATGAAGTTTGTAGACTTGTCTATGAAAGCTACCTTGTAAAATCCCTTTGAGGATCAGAACTGAGAGATTGGAGAGAACGTGATTATCTTGTGAGAAATGTGCACCCATAGGTAATTGGGAACTTCTGTCTTTGATAGATTTTTGGTGGGTGTTCACTCTGGTACACAGTTGTTGTTTAGTTTCTCCTATGTAGTTTCCATCAGGGCATTTAGTGCACTGGATGAGAGATATTACATTTCTGGAGGTGCAGGTGCCAGATCCAGGAATAGTGATAGTTCTGTTTTGGTGTGTAGTTATTGTGGGAGTGGTGGAGATGTGATGGCAGGTTTTGTATTTCTTGTCCTGTCATGGTCTGGATCCATTCAGTGTGCTTCCAGCCATAGGAAGTTTGCTTCTGATGATAAGGTTGTTGAGGTTCAGTGCCTGTTTAAAAGGGTGGGGGGTTCTGAAAAGATCTCTTTAAGAATTGGGTCTTCTTCTAGTATGGGTTGCAACGGTTTGAGGATTTTCGGTATAGGTTCCAGAGAAGTAACAACAAAAACAACAACAATAATAATAATAAAGTTAGCATTTATGTCATCATAGTTTATTTAGCATTTTCAGAAGATAGTGTTAATACTCGTTATGTCTAGGATATTGCAGTTGGTGCACAAGTGACATGGAAGTATGAATGGATAAAATTAGATCTGTTCGTTTTGATTTCACAATCTTCTCCTTTGCATCTTAGGATAATAATATTTTGCAAAATATTTTGATCATTTTAAAAATGTCTCTCCATTGCACAGCAATTATTTCATAATAAAATATTGTCTCTTGGCAAGGTTTAAAGCCACAAAAATCATAAACCTCTGGTGTTTTTAAGCTTCTAGAATAAGATAAATACCATTAAAAGTATGTGCTTCACTTTAGTTCAGATTTTTTAACCAGTGAACTTTGAGCAGGTTCACATCCTTCCCTCCACCCAGAACAGCCAAGCCAAGCATCATCAAGAGGACACACACACGCATACATACACACACACTCTGAAGACTTTTCAAAGCATATATACATTTATATGCATATGCTTTGAAGGGCCTTAAGTTCTGAAACTTTTGATCCAACACATGTTGTCCACAAGCCTCCTTAAAGAGATTACCAAAAGGGGAAATATATCCCTCGAGTTTGAAATACAAAGATGGAAAAAAGGTCAGGAGGAGAGCAAGCACCCTCATAAAAACTGGAACATTTAGGTCATTTTCCCACAATATGATATATTTTCAAAGTCTACTACTCATTTTCTGGCTTCTAGTTTTTATACTCTTTGGTATTTCATGGCAATTTATCTTTCATGTCACATGTTAAAAATCAGAGTCCATATCTTAGCAAATGAAAAAAGTATAAGGTTTCATCTTTGGTATAGTCCATTCCCAACTCATCTTTTTGTGTAGAGGAATAACACACCCAATGGCACAAAAATACAGAACTACATACTACTCCATAAAAAGTCCAGATTTTTATGAAGTAAAGAAATGATAACAATATACATTATTTGCTTTTTTTGTTTGTTTTAATAACTTATATCCACTTCTTTAAAGAGACTTATCTTTCTTCTTTTGCTTTGACTCTCTTCTGTACTTAAGATCCTATGAGGAAATGTGATATTGATTTAGCTTTGTCATACATGTTGTAAGTTTCTGACTCAAAAAGATATGCTTGTAGTGAAGAAGTAGGAAGATTCCTTTAGCACATTCCCTGCTGGACCAGTGAATAGAATGCAGCATCATTCTACACAAAGTTCTTTCCTTTTCTCATTCATAGTCTATGCTAAGGAATGAGCTTGGAAATACATATTTATCAGTATCTATAGGGACAGGAAGGGAATTGTGGAATAGTGATTTAAAATGATTGCCCAGTTAAAAACATTCTTCTTTGCCCATTCAGTTCTTTTCTTTGGCATTTCTCTAAGGAACATCAAACAACCCAAAAGAGTGTCAAAAGCTAGAAAGATAAACCAGAGGCAACATTTGAATGCTTGGGGATCTGCCATGCCTGTGTATCAGTACTTTCCTACTCTCAAAACCTGCTCTGGATTAGATAACTATTAGAGGAATAATGCTTATTGGAAAAACAAGACATTATTGTGTACTAGGAGGAACAAGAGGTAGTATTTAACAAGATGAAGTACAGTTGTATAGTTCCTTCCTTGTCTCCCAAGACACAAAATTTAAAGTAGCTGTGAACTGGCAGAACCTCTGGAGAGACTTGGCAGATAAAAAGGATGGTATCTGCAGCCAAATTTGGATGGGGTAGAAGGAGCATCAGTAATGATGTATTGGCCAAAACCCACTGTATAATGGGCAGTGAGGAACTGCAGCTATAGCACTATGACTTCCTTTCCGGTTTCCTTGAACAAAGTCTTATTTTCCAGGTTTTGTGCAGAATTACTGAGGTTGAATGAGTCCTAAAACACACTCCTAAGTAATACAGTGCAAAGTCTGGATAATGCTCATTAGATTCTATGCATAATATTTTAAACTGAAGACTGTATAAACTCAGAGGACCAGCTAATCTGAAGCAAGTGGCTCAAATTGCAAAATAAGATCCAGCGTTTGAATCAGTATTTGACTGTAGAGGTGTTTGTTTCCAAGCTTTTGGTTTGGACTTGTCTATAATGTTCTGAAATATTTATAACACCTATGCACAAAACAATGAATTTAGAACAGTATGTCAGTCTTAACTCAGAAGTTGCTTTATTTTGTCTAGGTCACACCCTTAACATAATTGTAACATAGCATTTTATTTTAATTATACTCTACATGGGAAACACCCTGGATTTTATTGCATGGCTGACTATAACTTAATCCCTTGATGCCAAGAGTTTTGCTGCTTCCACTGCCAGCAATTGGTGTCACAGCAGGGAAGACCAGCTTCTGGCAAAACAGGATAAAACAAGAACTTTTATAAGTATAGTGAAAATATACATGGATTTGTTAGTGGGATGAGTCACAAAAGCTATGTGTTCACTTGAGAGGAAACAACTTTGCCCCAAAATACTCTTCGAGAAATCAGCCATTTTGATTGAAACCAGTTCCATGCCATTACCTTTCTACTTTTTGCCTTACCTTCCCTGTGACTGAATGTTGCTGATGCACAATTTATTCAGGCTACTTTTGATCTAACAGCTCACATTGGATAGGGAGTAGTGTACCTAGGAGACAACTTTCAGCTCATGAAAAGGTATTTTCTCCAGGAAAGAAAAGCAAAATAATGTAGCTTAGAAAAGAAATGGTTATAACGCAAGCTTAACATTGGGGGGAAAAGTCTTTCTTTAAAAAAATATCTAATATTTTGACTCTACATTTTCAAAATGCCATGTAAAACTTTAGCCAGGGACTTCCATTAAGACAGAGGTGGCTAAAACCTAATATGCAGCAGTCCTAATCTAGGACTCACATCTCTGTTTCTTTAAATGGCATGGGACCACTTCTGGGAATCCTATATAAACACAGAGTTTTAAGTGGTAGCTTGATTTTTCAAACGTCACATGCGTACCAGTAATTTAACTCCTGTCTCACTGAGACTGTCAATCATATCCTTTGCAACATGCCCAAATGTACAACAACACAGAGAACAGAAAGTAATGTTGTGATATGAATTTGCACTTTTTAAAAGTAACAAAATGGCATGACACAGCTAATCCAAATCTTGCATGTCCATTTGTTTTGTAACGTATGTGTGCGATGTTTTACCAAAATTAGTAATAGTAATTTCTTAGCATAGGTTTAGTGGTACCTGCCACATGAATATTTCATGACTTTGATGTATAACTAATTGTTGCTATGAAAATTCCTCATTTTTCAAAAATGGTGCCTAAAAACACACAAAAAATGAGTTAAAAAGTCCCACCCTCGTTCAAGAATATAACCTAGTTTATCAACTGGAAATGTGTCTTTATTTAGGGGAGACCTCTTCAATGCTTAGCCCTAATACACTGTAAATCTATTTTTTAACAGGTTTATTACTCTATAAGGTAGTCAATGAAGTAGAGCATCATAACATATAGCATTGGCATATCTTTATACAAAAATGCATATATAAATATATTATTTGTATCTATTTTATACAAAAATGCAAAACTGTGTGGGGGCTGTGGACAGCGCCTATGGTCTTCTCCTCTGCCCAGACCAGACCACCCAGGCATTCATCAACCACAAGGGCTACTTCTCTGTTGTCCTGCAGGGTATCATAAACCACCAAGGCCACTTCACCTACATCTCTGTCAGCTGGAGCACAGCAGGTTGTGGGGGGCACAGTCTCTCCCATCATTCCTGGCCGGAACAGATATGGGGTCTCTGGGGGAGGCATTGCTGGTACCATTCAGAGGTGTGTCATAGGTGGCTGCAAAGGGATCCAGGATCCTGTCCATAAATTTCCTCTCCTGGTGCTATGAGTCTGTCAGCTCAAAAGAAGCACACAGTGGGTGGCCATCTCAACCCCCTGTTCCTGCACCTTACCAGCCTGGGTGTAGGCATTTCCAGCCTGAGCGTAACCCCACTCCATATCTGGAGTTTTCTTGTGCTGGTACCACAGCTCCTAGCACCAAGAGTCAGCTATATGCATTTGGGGGCAGTAACCAAGGCCTGCAGCATCTCCTCCTCACTTCTTCAGTGCCTGCTATAGGCTTCCCACATGCACCCTACAGCCCCATAGCATTGGGCTTCCATTGAGCATTGGGCTGTCCTCCCTCATACAGGCGGTGTCTTTGCAATTAGACAGGGGAGACACAGAGTCTTTGTGTGAAGTTGTAACTTTTGCTGATAAAAATGAAGTATAAAGGCAGGCATCTGGGAAACTCTTAACACTCACCTGGTCAGTAATGGGGAGACAGCAACATAGCCATTGTATGTCCCTTGTCTGAACCCTTCCCCTACCCAGGTCTGCGAGCCATACTGCTGCTCTCTACCCAATACAGCAAGAGACCAGGGTCCTAGCTGTGCTGCAGGTGGGCAGCAGGCCCTTCAGCAGTGCTGGGATGGGTTGTGAGGTCCTGAGTCCTCTGCAGGCACTGTGATAGGCACCTACTCTGCTCCATCAGGGTGTTTAGGGTGACCCTGTGTAGAGGGTTTATTGCTTTCAAGGGTTGGGGAAGGCAAGGTGGTGCAGGACCAAGATCCATCCATGTTTGCAGGGTGGAGGTTGCCTTGAGAGGTCAGTATAGTGACTGCCTGGGCCATGAGACTCAGTCACCTGCCACCCAGCCTTTCCCCAGAGATCAGGTCAGAGGGAAGTGGGGAAAGTACTGGAGTGCCACTTGCAAGCCTCTTCAGGTGTACAACTTGGGAGTCACCCTGACAGCAGGACTGAAGCAGCTGAGATAAAGGGAAATTTGGCAAGGGGCAATTTTTCTTGTTCCTGCTGGGCTGTAACTCTAGGGGTTCCTATAGCTAGCAGAATGTTATCTCCTGTCCCTGACCTCAGGGTCCACCCTGCCAACCAGGCCCATGATGCTGCCAACTGGGTCCGGGCACCAAGCACCTGCATTTCTACCTGTTTTTTTACACTGCATCTGCAGAGCTCAGTAAATTCTTTTAGTGTTTTTTTGTGAGTGCAAAGGGAATGTGGAGGCTGTTTCAGCACCAGTGCTCTGGCCAACTGGGAGAAAGCTCTACCCTTTCCCAGAAGCTGAGCATGGCCTGAGAGATAGGGCAGGAAGGTGTGAATGAGGCAGGTTTATGTTCCCATAGAATGGGAGATGAGCTGCTAACCACCCAAGGCCAGGGGTGTGGGGCCTGGCACCTCCTCTGGTGGGGGGAATGGTCTTCCCAGTGTTAAAAGACAGAAACCTCTCAAGCATTTAGTAGCCTAGGGCCCTGTGCTTTGAGCAGTCAGGTCCAGGTGTATTACTAAAACATATAGTTAATGGAAATGTCATCATTGGCCTCTGCATTCCCATTTATATCTGCTAGACACAAAACCACCAAAAGTGTATGGCTTAAAAATCTAGGCTAAATTACAAACAGAACATTTAAAATGTGCTAGCATTCTACCGTTGTTCTTCAACTTTAGAGGAACATCATAGGCTAAATGTCATAAAGGATGTTGATACACTTGTGGGTGACAGAATGCAATCAGATTTGTAATGTTTCTGAGATTAGTTTTTAACTTTTTGAGCTTTATGAAGACTGATGGCTGGTTCTCTCCTTGCTGTAAAGACAGACAAGAAAAGAGACAGCTGATTCTGTTGTCAAATGTATGCTATAGAAGCTTAATTTTTAATTAAATTGTCTACAATTTATTGTCCATAGAAACCAAATAATTGAAATATTATATGATTCTAAAATGTAAACCTTATTTCTAATGTGGACATTAAAATGCTGTTATAAACAACCATTCTATACTTAATTGAATTTTCTAAAATCACCATTTTTAAAGAAATAATAAATGTACTAATGGAGTTTGATAAGATTACTGTAACTGAACACTGCTACAAGCTTCTAATCCTGGGAACATTGCATAAACTACAGATGAATTAGCTGTTCTTAAATTAAGGAATATTACAGTCAGTAATGGTATGACATTCTTTTTTATGGCCACAGCTTGGGTTATAATGTGACAGAAAAAAAATGTAATGTTTCCAAAATGACAGTTTTTAGATTTGTGTTGCCTGAGGTAGTTCAGCTGAACAATAAACTATAATTTGATTGATGGAAAATTGAAGTGGTTCATCTAACTTGCCAGCCTGTCTTACCCAAGGCTTAGGTTTTGCATGTATGATGATGTATCACAGTTTTAGAGATAATGTTGTTTGTATTATACATGAGATTTTTTTACACATAAAAATGAAGACTTCATTACATAGTAAAAATCAAAATATGCTATGGATTAGCAAGGAATCAGATTTTTTTGAGGATAGATTTGTAAATCTAAATGCATTCCCTTTGTGAAACCAAATGATAAATAACATATAGGACCAAAATAGCTTTATTCTTATGGGTAAATCAGCCGTATCACTGATTATGAAATTATTAACTTAAAGGCAGGGTGACATATGCACCCAAGAGAAACAATCAGAGACCATTCGTGTTTCCTTTACCCCAAATTAATGCCAGAATATAACAGTCTGGTCAGCAGAAATCCTTTAGAAAGAGCAACAGTATTTTTATGGATTTATAAAGACATTCTTTAGGGGAAAGAAAGCATGTGGGAAAATAATAAAGTAATTATTAAATATATAATGGTAATATTTGTATAATATTTGGTAGTTAATTACTGATGCAGGTACATGTATAGAAGCAGCTATATAAAAAGCATTCTGTAATAGCATTTGTTTAGGATTTTCAAAGACAAGTTTGAATGGGCCACAACATTTTTGGTCACTATTCATTTTTATTGGCTATTTTGCATAGGGTACGATCTCTGCTCTCAGTTCCCTTGCCAGTTTTGGCGTTTCAGTCGACTAAGAAAAAGGAATAGTGTCTTGAAGGCATGATATTTAAGGAAAAAAGACATATTCAGTTATTTTTCCCTTCTTTTACATTATAGCATGCCCATTATTATGGCCATTTCAAAGAGTTTTTCTAAGCACTGAAAATAGTAAATATTAGTTTGCTAAGTAAAACTAGAACACTTGAATTTGAAGAATCAAGGAAATAATACTTCTTTCTACAATTTATTACACTACCAAATGCTAAACAAAGCTATGATCAAATAAAACAGTAGTAATCCAGTCTGTGAGGGAATTTAATTGGCATCCTGTACTCCTGATTTCTTCTACAAAATATCCTGAATACAGGCATTGAATAATTAGATCCTAATCGACACTTAGAGCCTCTTATTATTATATAGAAATGTAGGAGAATTGTATTTGAGACCTTCCTTGAAGTAACAGAGGATCTCTCTGTAATGAGATTTCCGAGATTACTGTTGGGAATTCTCTGTAGTGGAAGTGCTTTCTTCTTGGGTCATTACCCTGCCATAAGTCTTAATTTTCCAGGCATTTTACTCTTTCTTCCCTTGTGTCATGCTTTTTATCAGGGGTTCAAGCCTGAAAGTAGCATTGTCTTTTCAAAAACACAGGACAGGTTAAAACTAAACCACACAGTCCAGGGTTGAATAAAAACCAATATGAATTGAGCACTTTCCCATGGAAGGAAATCAAATAAAGGGATAGCAAGAGCCTTCCCATATCTCCAGTACACCAAAGAATCAGTTTTTTATAGGTGAAATCACTGATAAATTAATACTACATTGATCCAAGGAAGGAGAGAGATCTAACAATGGGGAAAAGGAGCCTAATGTAATCATTTTGGCTGCTATAACATAATAAGTGAGCTAAGCATGTAAAAGCAGACCACCTCTAGTATGATAGTAGCTACATATTTCATGAACATTAAAGAATTTGTCTTTGCAATATGTTGCCTCTGAGATAGGCAATTAACATTAATCCTGTTTTACAGATGGGTAAACTGAGGCAGGAACTCAGTTGGAAGTCTGCATGGTAGAGCTAGGAATTGCTCTAGCTCCTAGTCCAGTTCCTGTCTTCCACCTAACTGCAGGAGCATGAAAAGCAGAGTATAAAAATAGTACGGCTTTATTTGGTAAACAATGGGAAAAGAAGACCCTTAAGATGTAATGTAGTGTCAAATGTTGCGACAGTTCACTCTTCAGTTTTCTTCAATCATTATTATGTCACAACCATGTGTATGCTGATCTTTTTTAAATGTAGTTTGTAGACTATACAGCTGGGCATCTGATCCCTTAATGTACACATCTAAACTTCTTTGAGCTCTTTGAATATTAGAGAAAGCAACCACGTGTGACTTTTTAATTGGTGTCAGTAGGTTGTATCATTGTTGCTACATGACATATGTTATGGGGACTATTCCTGCTGAAAATAGGTATGTCACTTTACATTTTAGCAAGTAGCCAGTATCTCCCCAGTTTTGCATAGCACATCATTAGTAACATCACACACTGTGACAGTGTATTGAGCCTAAATATAAAGTGTTGATTCCTAGCTGAAAATATATTATTTTTAGTTTGGAGAGCAGTTCTGTATCATAATATCACATTCTAAACCAAAATAGTGTGGTGGCCTGTCACAAAATCCTAAATTGGCAGATTCCGCTCATGAATCTTTACATTTATTCACATTATCAACATATTGTAAAGGGCTTCTCTCTCATTTATTTTGGCCCAAGGTCCTCTTAATCCATTATGAATGCTGGCAGATTATTTCCAAGTATACATTTTTTTCCCCAGAATTTTTCAGGTACCATTTTACCCTGTTTCTCTATACTTTATTAAAGAACATGAAAACTTATTAATGGTGTGTGCTTTAGCCCAAAGTTTTATAAATTTTTAACAGTGATATGGCTGTTATTCATGCTGATACAGTACAGATGTCTGTCTTCTAAAGTAAATATTCCTATTCATTTGCAAACTTCTGCAAGAAAAAATAGTTTCTTTGCATTTAAGACCTAATAATTCTGGTTTTATCTTTAAGGAAGAATGAGACCAATGAAATCCTGGTTTCACTGAAATTGATGGCAAGACTGTCCTCGACTTCAGTGATGCTGGGCTTTTACCTATGGTTTTTCTACTTCTGAATCCTTATCTTCACATAACACTATGAATATCATTCATGCTAAAAGACTGCCCTTCCCCTTTTTTTATTTGAGGACTTGCTTTCCAGTCCTGGGTGATACTGTATTTTACATAATGAAGACTAAAGCCACTGGAAAACATTGAAAACTCTACTAACGTAGTCAAAAGACAGAATGAAACTCTACTTTTAGTGTATATTCAAATGCTTGTAAAACCGTAAGCCTCTGCAAGAAATTGACAGCGGTGGATTTTCTATATGTTAAACTATGTATACAAAATATACTTAAACACATGGGATCGGTAAAATATTAGGTAAAATGAGCTGAATGTATTTAATAATAAAATTAATCTCTTGGAATCAGTGGATAACAGGTGATACCTTGTTAAGATTTATACAAGTGGGACATGATGCTTTCCCAGCCTGGTGGAAGCTTACCTTCAGCTAAACAAAGCAAAAAATGTACAAAAATGTTGGTTATATCATATATGTATAATAAAATAAATATTATATATGATTATATACTTGTAATAATCCATATCTGCAGGCATTCTTTTTAATGACTGTGCCAAACTGAAAGCAAGCATCTGAAAGACCCGAGACCCAATTCCATTTCTTCAAACAGTCAGATAAGAGTGAGATACTGTCAGGCAATAGTAGATGTAATGGATACTCTAAGTTACCAGTAACTTGTTGAAAGCTTTCCAGACTGAAAGCTATGGTTGTTAAGAATGAAGTAAGCATAAGAAACAGGGCCCATTATCAATCCAATTACAATTGATACTCGGTAACCGAAGAAGGTTACCAGCCTCTTGTTCTAGCATGTGTCTATAGGCTTTCTGAAAAGGTAACTCAAAAAAAGGACTACCTTTCAGATAATAGCATTGCTATTATTTGTTTGTGTAGCACAAACAATGGCTTTTATTGTACAATAAATAAAATTTAAAACTCTGCTCTAAAGAGCTTCTGTAAGCCCCTTAAAAAACATTACTTCCTTCTGTACCTACTGATGAGACCAATATTACTACAAGGAGGCTTTTCAGTAGAACATATTGTTTAATAACAATAGAGTGTGAAAGCGTAACAAAAAAGAAAAGATTAAATACATTTTTCTTATCTGCAGATTTAGGTAGGCCTAGCTTGTCATGGACACCCCAACCTCTGGTTTCTTCAGTATCCTCCGCTGAAGTCTCTGCCTCACTCTTCTTGTTCTAAAGGCTGCGCTTTTAGACCGCTTTCCCCTCTGCCAAGTTCTTCGTTTCAGCTTCCTGTTTGGATGCCCCCTTTTTTGGCTACAAATCAGACAGTTGGTCTCAGCAGGGTTAGAAATAAGACTTCAAAATGAATGATGCTGTCTTTGACCCTTTATACAGCAGTAAATGAGGTTCTCTGAAGATGTTGTTCCCTTTCCTGCAGACGTGCAAGTATGCCCAAATTGAATTATTATGTTGCTTGCCAGAGGATTACAAAAAAGTTAATAATCAGGCAAACAAGAGATTATAATGTTTATAATATTCCCTTGTTCTTCACAGCAGGTAAGAAAGGACACTTAACAGAGTATAAGGAACTTTCTTGTAGAGCAACAACTGGAAACCAGGAGAAAAACAGACCCACCACACAGGGACATACTCCAGCAATGAAGGCTACCTGAAAGTTATGAATCATATTCACTACAGTAATGCCTAAGGACAAACTGAGATGTCCCCCATTTTGCTAGTCACTGTATAAAAGCAGAATAGTAAACAGTCCTGCCCTGAAGAACTTACAAGTTAAATATGTAACACTCATACCAGTTAGGAATTATTTTGGAGGTAAGGGTCCCAAATTAATTAATATTTTATGTTGGTTATAATAAAAAAATTACATCATTTAATTAGATTTAATCAGTTATGTTTAAATCAGTCTTCCAAAGTTTGAATTAAAAAAATAAGGAAAAAGGGAGGAAAAAATGGCATTCTATGTGTTGTTATTATGTGAAACATCTGGTCCAGTCTTTAAACTAGATAAAAACTACAGAATTGACTGAGTGAACTCTTAGGGAGATAGTTTCATTGCAACCAATGACAAAACTTTCCTTGAATTCAATGGAGTTGGGCTTTCTTAGAATTTTACAGGAGACCAGAAGTTATGAGAGAACAAGTCTGCATTATTAGTTCTGATTTTTCTTAGAAAAGGACCAGATCAATCCTCATCCCTTTGAATAGTTTTCTTTATTTTTTTCAGTACCACTGTTGATTATATTTTTATGTGGACCCCAGGTACCTTGCTGGCTTTGGTAATTTGTTGTCCATTGACTCACAGTGCAACTGAAAGAACAGAAATGACATTTGTAGTCTAAATGTTAGAGTTACAGAGAGCAGGATGCACTGTGGGATGCAGGGGTTGTGGGGGAAGAGATACAGTGTATGCTTTTAGTCAAGCTGATATTTTTAAATTATTTGTAAACTTATTTCTTGAGAATTTTGTGTAAAAGAATGGGTTTTGAGAAGGACAGGAATGATAAGAGGATGGTAACATGGAGAACTGGACATGGAAGAAAAAGGAGGATAGAAAGAAATAAAGAGGTAATTAACACTTTCATTGTTGCCAGGACTCAGAATAACGCAGTCATAGTAGTAGTAGAAGAGCTTCCAGGAAGTCATCTGTTGCAATCTGTTCCAACCCAGCTCAAGGCAGGGTCATCTCTGACTACACCATCCCACTCAAATTTTTGTCTAACCTACTCTTAAAATTTTCCAAGGATGCAGATTTCATAACATTTCTGGGTAGCCTGTTCCAATGTTTAACCATCCTCATAGTGAAAAGTTCTTCCTCGTATCCAACCTAAAATTCCCTTCCTTAAATTTAAGACCCCTGCTCTTTGTCCTGTCACCTGTAGTCACAAGAAAATAGGCTATCACCATCCTCCTTATAGCCACCCTATGGGTATTTGTACACTGTTATCAAATATTCCTTCAGTCTTCTCTTCCCCAGACTAAATTATCCCACTTCATTCAGCCTTTCCTTTTAAGTCCTATTTCCTAGACCTCTAATCACTTCTGTTGCTCTCTCCTGGAACCTTTCTAATTTGTCCACAGCTTTCTTAAGGTGCCATGCCCTGAACTGGACACATTACTCCAAGTGACCCCTACCAGCTTTGAATTGAATAGAATTACTACCTTTGGAGAAAGAAGTGGGAGAAAAGGTGCAAACTGCAGAAGCAACCTTGCAGAGGCCTTAAAGACATTAGATTCCATTTTCATATGAGACCCAACTAAGCAGATAACAGTTGTTGAATATTTGCTTTCCATCTGGTTAAAGGTTTTGTGTATCTATTTTAACACATCTATGTACCCCTAAGACAGTTAAGGACTACTGGAAAAATCTGGAGAAATTTAGCCTTACCAATGAAGGAAAGTAGGCACCACATTGTGAAAAATGTTAGTAATTCTCTAACACTGGGTTTAAGGCTTATATAGAAAAATAAGATTTGAAGTGGTGAAGAACTTGTTGTCAACACCAGTTATATATGGGTAAGTGGCAAAAAGAGAGAGAGCAGGACTGGACTTCTTGCTGCTTCTAGATAAATAAATAGTAAAAATGGGTAAAAATGTCTTTTTCACTTTAAGCAAGCCAAGAAGCAGAGTACTTTCCAATTGGAAGTAGACCTAATGTAGACCTTATCTAAGTTTTTGTCTACTCAGGTTGAGTTACTGTAATGTTAGTTACCCCAGGATGAAAAGGACACAGAAAAGCGTCAGGTAATTCAATTTGTAGTTTCCACATTTTAGACAGGACGGGCTGACAAGTGCTTTGCACTCTTTGCTGATCGTCTGTCCAACTTTTGTTCTAGTACAAGGCCCTGATTATAATATTAAACATTTCAATAAGATGAACCTACATATCTCTGACACCAGTTTTA
This sequence comes from Crocodylus siamensis, assembly GCF_052110815.1. Classification (NCBI taxonomy): domain Eukaryota; kingdom Metazoa; phylum Chordata; order Crocodylia; family Crocodylidae; genus Crocodylus; species Crocodylus siamensis. The sequence continues at coordinate 204,721,530 of NC_143397.1, forward strand.
TCTCTGCACCCTGATATAAGAATTGAAGATGATGTGGCATATGGTCTGCTAGATAAAATTATTGAGATTAGGGAAGGGGATTCTCACCAGAAACCCTTTAGTTATGGACCTCTCTAAGACTGAAGAACGGAATACATCCAACACCTATTTTATTAAAGGTACCATTTAAGGCTTTGCATTTTTCATGTGCTATAAGCTAAGGATTAATATGACAGGGCATCCTGATATGTAAAACTTGTTCTTTATTAAGAGCATTGTTTACAAAAGTGCTGCTGCTAGAGCTACCAGGCACTTAAGCCAGGCACTTCTTTCAAACTTTTTTCCTCTGGCATCTTGTGTTTCAAGTTCCATGAAGGCTGACACAGCAAGCACGACTTCACATCAGTGGTGTTTGCAAATTATCTAGAAAACTTTATTTCCTGGAAAAAAGCCACCAAGAATGATGCCTTATAAGAATCTGATCATTTCTAAGCAGAAGTTGTTAGTTTTAATTCTGAACATAATCCATCAATTTTACCATTGGAAATGCAACAAAAATACGTCTAAAGGCTTCCAATATTCAGAGGTTCAAATATTGTTACTGGTGGTATTGCTTTTTAATTTAAATATTTTTGTTTCCATAGCCAATGTTCCTTACACATTATTTCTATGGCCTGTCTTTCTAAAAGTCATATCATATACAGTGTCTTTAGTCTCCTGCTCAAATAATACAAGATGCCTTTCTTTGTGACACCTTCACCAAATAGCTATAAAAAAAAATGAGCAGTAGTTTCACCACTTTGGAAAGCCAGGCCTTAGACCAAGTTCACAATATGTACTTACAGTGTTCTCCTTTTGTATGACTGTTGTGTCTAAAACTGTGCCTCTGAAGAGTCAAGCTTCACCTGAGGCCATATTGCTAGTTTGCCATGGTTTGTTCTCAGAACACATCAGTGATCAAACCTCTGTCTTCTGAACACTGCATAAAGATACTGTCTGAACATGCAGTGAAAAAAGGCATCTTCTTCAGCACCATTTTTGTTTGCCTGGTCTAATAAATCCAGAGTTAATTCCATCTCTCCTTCCTCTCCCTATCCACATATAGTGAAGATCATTCCTGGCTGTTCATGCTACAGCTTGCTGGTATTTAAATTGTACAGTCTGTGCTTCCACTTACTCTCTGGAAGCTATATAGTGTAGATAATATTGTTGACCTGTCTAATGCTGTTAAATGGTCCCTCCCAGTCTCTTTACAGTTTTCCTGCCAAACTGGGATCAAAACTATGACCTTTTGCCCCACCTCATATGTCTAAGCCTTGGCTTGTCAATCATACTTGGATTTCTGCTTTTGTGGATTTTTTAGCAAGGTTATTATACTGTGCTAAGGCCATAAACTCTCTTACTCTCTTGTGGAAGTCCAGTGCAGATTGTACTGCTAATTCCTCTGGAGCTTAGAGCTTGCTTTTCTGCTCGTCCCTCACAAGATTGAGGAGTCCTCTTATCCTCCTACAAACAGGAGTATGAAAGGTATAAACCCCGTGGATTCATCTGAGATCTCTTGACATGCAAACAACAATAGTTACAGTTATTTCTCTCACTCTCTTTTACATTTACATCTGTGTAGGTCTTCATTGTTCCGTTGAAATCTCCCATCAAACTGATGGTGCATTAGTGGTAATGACAGACCTACATATTTCTCACCCATGGCACATAGAACCCACAAATCTGTCCATAACATATATATACTGATTTGTTGTTCTGATTTTGTAAACGTTTCTCAGGAATTTCCTCCTTTGTTATGCTCAGATGCCCATTCCCTCTTATAAAGCCATTATGTAACTCAGAAGGTACAAGAAATATTTCCCTGAAACAAAAGAGAATATAAAATATTATATAACAGCACTTAATACTCTTGTTTAGCAAAAAAGTAGCTGAAATGAGGCCCAGAGTTGTCAAACCACATCAGGCAAAGGGTCACTTAGTTCAGTATCTTCACTTCAACCAGATAGATCAGGGGCAGATAGAAGAAACATGGTAACATATACTGCAGAGCACATTACCTATAGGACTAGATTCTACCTAATCAGTATCAACATATGCCTTGAAACATGAATAGATGCCTCTTATTTAAAAAAAAAAAATCCTTTCTCTACTTTATTTGCATAGAGTCTTAAAATGTAGGCAGATGATCAAATGTTACCCCAAGTAAATGTCACTCCTCTATTTCAGTCTGACACATAAAGGATACATTTTTAGAGTTAAAATGCTTACTGAAAGTTCATAACATAATGGGGAAACATTAAGCAGACAAAAGTCTTTCTTATGGAGGTCTTATATCACTTAAGCTTAAGAATGATTCTTTTCTACTCCTTTCTCTTGAAGAGGCTTTTTAAAAAGACACAATATACAGTTTATTAATCTTTTTGAGAAAGGAAATACCTTAAATAGACTGTAAAGCAAGAATGTTTCCCTCATATGTCATAGGAACTCCCAAACAATTCATAATGAGCTAATGCCGTTTACCAGAATACACACTGGTTCTCAAATTGACTTGGAAGGGTTCTACTTCTAAATACCATGCACATTTTCCTTTTGGTTTTGTGTGCTGTTTTTCATATATTGTGTCTGATTTGTCTTAAGAATCTTTTATGGATTTTTTGGTATATGTGTTTAGGAAGAGTCAGTCACATCAGTGCTTTAATCTAATTGCATAGGCTAATTTCACATCTGGAAGTTTTACAGTGCAATAACTGAACGACAGTCTTAGTCTAAAGAAAAGAAAGAGATCCTATTCAGTATGAAATAAGACTGACACGATAACATTTGGATAAATGAATTTTTTGTTAATTTTAGAAGACTTACTTTCCAAAGTAATTTAGGGTTTCTGTGTTTGTTGATATTGCTTTTTAATGTGACAACTGTGACATACGTTTCCACAACAGATGGATTAATGTCATTTTTTAAAAAAATTACTTCACCTAGACAGGTGTTTCCTGTATATGTTTGACATGAAATTAAACATAGCTCCAGATGTTCTGTTTGTAGCAACGCCAGTTAATTTTATTAGAACATTTAATCACAGATCAACAGTGTAACAGAAATGCAGTCTACGTGAAGCAGATATTTAACAGAACTTCCTAATGAATAAGTGAAAGAGTCTATATGCAGAAAGCCAGTGAACTACAGTGGCTCTTATGAGATTCTCATAAATGTGTTGATCTGGTGTGTTACCTTTCCTGAATTCAGATCAGAAATTCTGATATTTGTTTAAAGAAATTTCAGCAGCATACACATTTTTTGACTGGAGGATATTAATAGCCTACAACCTTCTGGATAAATATTCTAGCTAATATATATTCCAGCTAATCTATATAGAAAGACAGATTAGCTAGCTATATTCCCATATATATTCTAGCTAATCTAAACCAAGTTGTGAAAGATTATAATATGAAATATCAAAGATTATTTGCTTTTAAGGAGGGAAAAACCTGTTTTGCATTGTTCTTTAGTATCCTTCTATAAGTCTAGGCCTATCACCACTCATAGATGACTGCTTGTATTGCATGTAGTCAAGAACAACTGCACAAAGTTCTGCTATGCCAGACTTAAACATCATTACATGCCTAGTTATTCTTTCTCGAAGATTAGCTATAGATTTCCCATTAATTATTACATCAGGTTTATTCATCATTAACAATATAGATCTCTGGTTTTTTTCACTGATTTCTTGACTATGATGAAAACAAGTGAAGAAAAAACTTCTGTTTGTCTTGGTTACATTTATCAAATTTGCTGTTGTGTCTCACTGGTCATTCCAGGGCCCAAGCTAAAATATTAGCAATTTTCTACTTTAAAACATGAGTGTATCTGTATGCACTAATAAAAACTTAAAGCTATGGTATGATTGATGTTTTTTGTTGGCCCGTCACCTCATTGTGTAGAAGTTTGTTTTAATGAGTTTCTCTAATGAATATTTTATATTGATACTTGGATGAATGGCATATGGTAAATGCGAGGTAAATTACAGCTCTTTAAATAAATATTTTTCATAAATTATTTATTTTGTGATGCCTGTATTGGTTAGATGTCATGTCAGATGAAGACTGGAAATTATTTACTCTAATACTTATTTGTGAGTTGAAAAAGTAAAAGACTTTTAATTATTAAAAAGCTTCCAATATACCCATGTAATTTATGGGAAATTACCATATATTGTATAAGATTACAATTTTGTGAGGACCGTTTACTTTTATAATGCAAAACAGAGTAATCTCTAGTGGTTTTACAAGAATTGTTATTTATTCATACAAAAATATTGTATTATCCCTGCTAAAATACAGTTTGAAGAATCTTTGGTTTCTGTAGGATTATGAGTGCTTGTCATCTGTCATTATCTCCAACAGTAGTTACTGGCTTTTTAATAGTGTAAAAAATAAAATCTAACTACAACATTTTAAAAATCTTTACAGATGGTCTGGATTGCATTGCTTTTGGGGTTGCATTGTAGTATATGTTTACTGCAGATAAAGCTATGGAGTTTCACTGTTTGGATAAGATGGTGTTCATTAAGGGTCCAATACTGTGAGGTACTCAAGTAGTATAACTGAATTAGAAGGTCCCTAACATCTCCCAGGACTAAGTCAGTTTTAACTTCAGATGCATATATGACTAGCATTTAAAAATTGAATAAACCGTTCATTCAAGAAAGCCACGAGAACACTAGCACAAAATTATTGCTGTGCCTAGACACTATGTACTTGGAGATGTGTTAGGTCAGAGGTGACTATATAACACGCCTGTGCTCACTTGAAAATAACAATAATGGGAAATGGTTTGACCACAAGTGGGAGGATTTAGCTTTAGGCACCAATTATTAACCATATTCCAGCCTGAATATCAACAGCAAATTTCATGAATGTACTATATTCTACACTTGCTGGAATAAACATAGGATCCTCTCTAAATATGCAGACAGAAGTGATCTGCTTGCATTGGTTTCTTATACATCTTACAGCTAAATCTAACATTTCAGAGTAAAAGCTGGAAGTTATGGTGACTGTAATTGAGGCACTCTCTGTGCCGCGTGCTCCTTCTCGTGCCACTGTGAAAGATATATACATGTTTATTAAGGATAATTTTCATTTAAAAAGTTGTTGTCCCTGGTGATTTCATGGATATACAGGGATAGGAGGACATACAGGCTAGGGACAGATATTCAGAAAACCCAAGCCTGAATTGATTTAATCTTTGCAGGTTAGTCTAACTTGCAGAGATTAAACTGATTTGCAGGTGGATAGACATTCACTTTTGATTCAAGACATGCAGTCACATGCCTGCAGTGGCTCAGGGTAGAAGCACTAGAGCAAGCCCTCCCTTCCAGTCTATAGTGCTGAGCTGAAGTGTGGGGGTATGACCAGGACCCAGCAGGGTACTGTGATTAGGGTGGGGTTTAAACCCCCACCTTGCCTGCACAGTCCCCAGCTGGGGTGTGCCTAGCCAGGCTTTCCCTCCCCCTCCCCCCCATACCCCGCTCACTGCTCAGGGGGCAGGAGTGTTGTCAGGCCCATGCCCCCAGCTAGCACTCCAACGCAAAGGGTGGGGGGAAAGGGAGGACTGCTTGTATGGAGTGCATGCAACTGTTGATACTGAGCTTTTCAATCTTCTTGTCCCTGCTTCTTCATACTGTCTGCAGCAAAATGACAGTACTCACAGGTCCCGTGCATTACAAACCATGGCATTTCTCAGACCTCTCTCTGCCTGCTCTTGAACATGGTCAGATTGCAGACTTTGAAGCAAGCCAGCAGGCAACAGGGAGTTTATCAAAACACAAAGCTTATCAGCCCATCAACTAAACAAAAAACAGCTTTTTCCAAGGCATTTGAAAAGAAGAACAGAGAGACATTAGCAGTTGACCTGCTGATTAATTCCAAAATCCCTAAATGAACACGATTCTGTCTACCTTTGTTCCACTGAAATTGGAGACACACATAGAGACACTTTTCCTCATTAGCTAGCATGGGGATGGCATGACCATGACCAGATGCTGCTGGGGTCTGTGCTGTGGGAGAGAGAAGGGAGGAAGGGGGTATCCCTGCTTGAACAGTGAGCGGAGAGAAGGGGGTAGGGCAAGGGGAAGCCAGGCAGACACTGCTGTGCCTGCAGTCTCTATCTCCTTCTCAGCCAACTGGAACTCCAGCTAGGGAGGAGAGGGGCAGGGCCAGCCCTACTTTCTGAAGCAGACAGCCCAGCCCAGGACTGAAAACCATGCTGGGGGACTCTGATTTAAATTAAACCAGGAAGGGGTCTGGGACACAAGTTCCATAAACCTATTTGAACCGAATCAGTTAAGTGTTTTACACCAGTTTCTGATCATTTAAACTAGTTTATGTGTAACTTCTGTCCCTAGCCATACAGCCTTCAGCTCCAACTCTATGCACAATACATATAAGGCATAAAGACTGTTACAGCTGTTGAAGTCAAAGTGCAGGGGTTCTTTCACCCTTTCTAATAATGCAGACTGCCCTGAAATGGATGAGAAGCCAAGGCCCGTGCCTTCTACTCCCCGTGCCTGCCTGGGAAGGATGAAGCTGCACTATTCCAGGGATGCTGTGCAGATTTCCTCTGGGTACTGCGTGTATCAGAAGGAAATTGTGCCTCCATAGACCTAATCCTTCTGCTAGCTTTCTCTGGTATGGTATAGTCCACATTGCACCTTCTACCCAAGATCATATCGAACTGTCATACTGTGGCCCTTAAGAAGCAATCAAAGTATAATCCTATACAAACAACTAAATCATATTTTAATTCAGCTCTCTAAGAAACAGAGTTTAGGATAAATAAGTTCAATGGATTTTGATTATACACAATAAGTGACAGGGTTAAAACATTTCATCGCATATAACGAACGCTACTCTTATTGAAGTGAAAAGTATTTCACATTCATTTTTCATCTAAGTCAAGTCTTTGTCTAGTGGCCAATTCATAGTGTAAAATCAGTTTGTGATATTTCTTACAGTTCACTGAGGGGAAAGTATGTGTATTCGTGTATTATGGAGCCATTAGTAGTGATTGAGCCAAATAAGTTAACCTAGGAAATTGATTACAATAAGCCACTAATCACAATCTAATGCCTCCCTTCAGACTCTTTAGGGTACAAATGTAATAGAAAAGAATTTTAACTACCATGTCTTGGCCTAGATGATCTAATTTTTATTTCATTCAAGCAGCTGAATTCTGTGGTTGTTTGCAACCCATAGATTTTCTTCTCAAGAAGGTGACTTTCTAGTTTGTTAAGTCCCTGTTGCAGCACATCCAAGTTGGCCAGACCTTTCTAGATCTCTCCTATTGTCTGAAGACCTTTTGGTCCAAGTTCTCAGGTTGCTGACAGCCTCTTCGACCTATTTTGTAAGACTATATATGGCATTTTGTAGCTGGGCTTCAAAATCAGTATACTTTATTTAAAATCACTTTTTTTGAAAAATTCCCTCTTTCTGGGTCCTTTCTGAGAAGCCTGCAGATGCTACTTTAATTTCTGTCACATCCCAGGCCTTGTTTTAATTCCTTCTATTCTGTGATTTGTGCAAGCAACTTGGCTGTTTGTTCCATTGTTATTATTTCAATAAGAATACTTGCTCATCCAAATGTCTTTCCTTGGTATTTGCCTAGTTGCAATAACAGATACCCAGAGCACTATAGTTCAGCTTTCCCATTATAGAAAAATCAGTGGTGAGGAGTGTATTTTAAGTGTAAGTTGTTTTATTTACACAGATACATTAGCCCCAGAAAAGGATTGGTTCCAAATGGTTCATAAATAATCCCTTCTTTCAGGAATTTCAGCCTAGCACCAACACCAGTTCCCAGAGAGCAGCTCTGCCTCCAGAACTGACACAAATCAGAAACCAAGGCAGAAAGCAAATGCTCTTACTACACACAGAGGTCTCTTGCCACAGATCCTTGACTAACAAAATCAACAGACTATATTATATCTTCCCAAGACTGAACATTCACTCATTTTCTAAGATCTGGAATATGGGGTACATAGCAATACCATATGGTGATATCTGCCACAACAGCACTTCCACAAATGTTTGCATTAAAACCCCTTAAAATCAATGGGGAATTTCACACTTCAGAGTAATTGTTTAAGGCTCTTAGTAAACCAGGGTACAAAACACTACATCAATATGCTTCACTTTCAAGCTTTTCTTCACAAATTTTGACAACTTTTTATTTAAATCAAAGCTGTACCTTTGGAGAGCAACAGAAAATCCTGTCTCTGTCACCATTGCCTAGGTACAGACATTACACTTAATGTGCTTTAAGCATGCAGAAAGTGTTTTATATCTGTAACAGAACAGATGTTCATTGCACATACAGCACTTTAAAAATGGCGGATATTGCTCTAAGGGCACCTATATCAGCAGGGAGGCTATTCCAATGCACTGTAATTCCAGTGCGTTGGAGCAGACTTGATTCATAGATTCATAGATTGTACGGGGCTGGAAGGGACCTTGCAGATCATCAGGTCCAGCCACCCTGCTCTAAGCAGGAAGACAACTGGGGTCAAGTGACCCCAGCGGGGTGACTGTCCAATCTCCTCTTGAAAACCTCTAGAGGGAGTTTATTTCACAGTCTGGACACCCTGACTGTGAAGGAGTTTTTCCTGGTATTAAGCCTGAAGTGGCCTTCCAGGAGTTTATATCCATTGGTACTGGCCTTCCCCAGGGGTGCCCTGGTGAAGAGTTGTTCACTGAGCTCCTGATGCATGCCTCTGCTATAGCAATAAGCCACTATCAAGTCTCCTCTCTACCTTCTCTTCTTTAGGCTAAAGAGGCCCAGGCCCCTCAGCTTTTTCTCATATGGCTTGCCTTGCAAGTACCTGATCATATGGGTGGCTCTTTTCTGGACCCTCTCAAGTTTTTCCACATCCTTATTGAAGTGTAGCACCCAAAACTGGACTCAGTATTCCAACTGCAGAGTGCTGAGTACAGCGGGAGTATCACTTCCTTAGTTTTACACAAGATGCATTGGTTGATGCATGCCAGCGTGTTGTTTGCCCTGCTGACCACCACATCACACTGACAGCTCATGTTCATGAGATGGTCAATCATTACCCCTAGTCAGGCTGTCACCTCCGAGCCTGTATGTATGTTGAGGGCTATTTGCCCCAGGTGGAGCACCTTACACTTGCAAGTGTTAATCTTTGTCTGGTTCCGGTCTGACCGACTCTCCAGCCTGTCCAGGTCTGCCTGTATCAGCAACCTATCTTCTGGCGTGGCCACATTGCCCTATAACTTGGTGTCATCCACGAACTTGGTCAGTGACCTTTTCACTTCCCCACCCAAATCATTGATAAAGATGTTGAAAAGCACCGGTCCAAGCATGGACCCCGAGGGACACCACTGGCCCCTTTGCACCAAGACAACACAGATCCATTTATGAGAACTCTCTGGGTCCTACCCTGTAGCCAGTTTCCCACCCACTGAACTGTCAAGCAGCTGAGCCCACAATCTTTCAGTTTTCCCAGAAGGATATCATGGGATACTAGATCAAAAGCCTTTTGGAAGTCTAGATATATGACATCAATCTCTTCTCCCTGGTCCAGGTGATAGGTCACCTGGTCATAGAAGGAAATTAAATTGGTCAAACAAGACCTACCCGCAACAAACCCGTGCTGGCTATCCCTTAGGATGTTAGCCTGGGCAGTCCATCAAGGATGGCCTCCTTAATAAACTTTTCTAAGATCTTCCCCAGGATAGAAGTCAGGCTAATGGGCCTGTAGTTAGCCAGATCCACTCTCCTCCCTTTCTTGAAGATCGGCACCACATTGGCCTTCTTCCAGTCTTCGGGCACTACACCAGAGCACCAGGAGTTTTCAAAGATCTGTGCCAGGGGCTGGGCTATGACGCTTGCCAGCTCCTTGAGTACCCTGGGGTGCAGATTGTCAGGGCTGGCTGACTTGAAGGTATCCAGCTTCTCAAGGTGTTCCTTCACGAGGTCAGCATTGACGGAGGGTAGGGGATCCCTATCATCCGGATCTCCCTGTCCCATACCAGGCATGGGCATCCCATGGGACTGATGAAAGACTGATGCAAAGTACCTATTTAATAGGTTGGCTTTTTCCTGGGTGTCAGTTGTCAGTTGCCCCATCTGGTTTAGCAGGGGTCCAACGTTGCCCTTGCTTTTCCTCCGGCTCCCCACATATCTGAAAAAGGACTTTTTGTTGTCCTTGATGCCTGAAGCTCGTTGGAGTTCAGTTGCAGCCTTGGCTTTCCTGGTTTGCTCCCTGCAGGACCGGACCAGCACAGAATAATCCTCCTTGGAGGTGAATCCCGTCCTCCATCCTTTGTAGGCTTTCCTTTTTAGCTGCAGGAGGTCCGCTAGGTGCCTGGAGACCCAGGAAGGCTGCTGTGCCTTCTTGCTGCCTTTCCTCCGTGTTGCAATAGATTTAGCTTGTGCGTTGAGGATCGCTTCCTTGAGAAGCAAACACCCTTCTTGAATTCCCCTTTCCCTGGGGTCATGGTCCCTGAGGGCCTGACCGACTAGCCTCTTGAGCTTGTCAAAGTCGGCTTTTCTGAAGTCAAGGACTTCTGTGTTGCTGACTGACTTGCCAGCTTTACGGCGGATGGTGAAGGTGATCAGCTCGTGGTCGCTGTCACCCAGCTTCCCATCAATCACTAGGTCGCTGATTAGGTCATTCCCCTGTAGCCAGTACCAGGTCAAGCAGCGCTTTGCCTCTCATTGGCCCATAGACTTCTTGAGTCAGGTAGAGGTCATCCACACACAAGAGAAAGCTTTGCGACCGCTTGGATTTTGCTGAGTGATCTTCCCACAAGATGTCCGGGTAATTGAAGTTACCCATGACAACCAAGGTCCTGGAGCAAGCGGCCTCAGTCAGTTCCCGGGCGAACTCCTGGTCAAGCTCAGGACTTTGAGTGGGAGGTCTGTAATAGACTCCCACCGTTGTGTCCCCTGTGCCATATTCCCCACGAATTTTTACCCAGAGGGTCTCTAGCTGTCCATGCCGGTCGCCAACATCAGCTTGCAGGGACATGTAGCTTTCCTTCACATAGAGAGCTACACCCCCGCCCCTTTTGTCAACACGATCCCTCCTGTACAGGGTATAGCCCTCTATACCCGTGGTCCAGTCATGGGTGGAGTCCCACCAGGTCTCCGTTATCCCAATGATGTCATAATTCTTTGCACTGAGCAGGAGGACGAGCTCATCCTGCTTGTTGCCCAGGCTCCTGGCATTAGTGTACAGGCAGGAAAGTGTCCCCTTGGGGGCTTTTGCCTTGCCCACAGATTGTGCCAGGGCTGGGGCAGGGGTGGGCTCCCTTAAGTGCCCCCTTAATTGCCTTGGTCCGCTGGCTTTGCAAGGCCTGTTCAGCGGGCCAGCAGGGGCAGTAGTCTCCCCATCCCCCAGCAGGCTTAGTTTAAAGCCCGGTGGAGCAGGTCAGCCAGCCTGGCTGAGAAGAGCCTCCTCCCCAGGGGGGGAGAGGTGGAGGCCATCTCTTCCCAGCAGCTCGCTGCCTCTCTCACCAAGGAGCAGGCTGTGGTCATGGAAGCCAAAGCCTTCCCGATGACACCAGCTCCGCAGTCTTTGGTTCACTGCGTGGATCCTCCTCTCCCTCCTCAGCCCATAGCCCGAGACTGGGAGGATCGACGAAAACACCACCTGAGCTCCCAGACCCCTAAGCCCCGCTCCCAAATCCCTGTAGCGCCTCATGACCTGACTGGGGGTGCTCCGAGCCGTGTCATTGGTGCCCACGTGAATAAGGATCATGGGATAGTGGTCTGTGGGCCGGAGGAGCTGTGGGATCCTCTCTGCAATGTCTTGGATGCGGGCCCCCGAGAAGCAGCAGACTTCCCGGGCTAAGGGGTCGGGCGGCAGATTGCCCCCTCAGGATGGAGTCTCCCACAACAAACACCTTTCGTTTTGTCTTGGGGAGAGCAGGGGCAGTAGCTGTGGTTGAGCCTGGGTTGCCTGCGGGAGCCAGCAACTGAGCAGGCTCTGCTGGGGCTGCAAGAGGTGCAAACCTGTTGCTAAGCTCTGGCGAGGGAGGGGCCTTGGTGCGGCGGGCCTTAGGGCCCTTGACCACCTTGGTCCATGCCCCTGACTGGGCAGAGCGGGAGGTTCCAGAGTCCTCCTTAATCCTGGAGGGAGACGGTACTCTACCCTGCGGCTCCCAGGGGAGAAGGGCCTGGCAGTAGGAGTCTATCTCCTGCTCGCAGTCCCTGATGGCAGCCAATGTCAGCCTCCATAGAGGTGTACTGCTCTCTCACATAGAGAGCTTCCCCTCCACTGTCCCTTCTGTGCAGGGTGTAGGACTCTACAGCTATGCTTCAGTCATGCAAGGAGCCCCAGCAGATCTCCATGATCCCTACCAGGTCATATTGCCCACTAGAGAGCAGGAGAAATAGCTCCTCCTGCTTATTTTCCATGCTCCTGGCATTGGTGTACAGGCAGCTGAGATCCTCAACTGACACTGTCATTTTCCTGAGACATTGTGGGAGAACTGTTTGGTTAGCATTTTCAAAAACAGCTGTGCTAGTGTCCACAAGGGAGTTTTCCTGTGTGTCAGTCCCTGGGCCTGCTTCACTTGGATTTTCCCCATCGCCTAGCAAAGTCATTTTAAAGACCTGTCCAGTACATCAGCCATCCTGATTAATTGAGTCCACAGGAGTGTAGCAATTATCGCACTCCAACAACTTCCCATGTCTCATGTATCAACTTCAAAATGGTGGTGAGTGCTTTATCTAAAGCTCATTTGACTCCTGAAGCACATGTATAAATGCCCTAAGTAAACTCTGGATGGATGTGTACTAACCTGAAGTGATATCTTTTAGAGTACTTTATCAAATGTGTGTGCCAGATCCCATCAAGGGTTAACTTACAGTGTGTTTGCTTCCATCCCAGGCAGCATTGCACAGGGCTGAGTTCTAGCCTTGAGCAGAGTTAGTTTGCCGGAGCCTGGCCAGCCCTGCCCACCCCCCAGCTGTCATTGACCAAAGTCAGTGACCGCCTCTGATCCCAGCCCTGCACACAGCCTGTTGGGACACAGACTGTGGAACCCTTCCTGCACAGCAGCCTCAGCTGGGCTATGCCATGCTGCAGCTATCAAGAGGCTGGCAGAAGGAGAAAGGGAGTCTTCCCACATGGACCCCAGACCCCAGCCAACAAGGTAGGGGGGCGTGCAGCATGGGGCTCTTGGGGGGCAGAGCTGGGGTTAGGCAGCCTTCTGGGGGGTATATGGGAGCGTCCCCAGTGGCCAATGGGGGAAAGCTGTGACCCCTATTCACTGAACAGCAAACATCTGTTTGGTTGGCTCCCACTCTAACTTATAGCGCTTTAGGTAAAGCACAGAAAGTTAGAATGCTTCTGCCAGGGGCTTTTTAAACATATCTACTTAGCCATCTAGTCTTTTATGTCATGTGTCCGCTCCCTCCTCTGTCTCCACTCCCCCAGATACCATGTCCTAAATCAGGAATTGGCATCCTAAGGCCCACAGGCCAAATCCAGCCCAGAGAGCTGAGATCTTCAGCCATGTTCTGTGGTAGGTGGCTTTGTCTGCACCATCAGGGAGAAGCAGCAGTGGGGAGAGGCAGCTATGGCAGCAACTTGGTCCTACCACTGACCCACCTTAGACCTGGATGGCATCATTCCAGCCTGCTGCCAGTAAAAGCTGCCAATTGCTGTCCTAAAAGGGAACATGCTGTTTTAAAGGTTGAATATAATCTCCAGTTGTGCAACAGCTTAATTCTTCTGAGACCAGTTGAATTTTATTTCCTGTCTTTGGAAACATCTGTAACTAGTAGATAATGCTTGAAAAATGTTTCCCATTGAAACTCTGGATCTGTGTCTTGGTTTATTTTGGACTCTTTGGTAAAGAACCAAAACCCTTACAAATACCCAACTTCACACAAGCACGTGTATGCGTTCACCACTGATGAGTGTTTATTACAGCTCCCCCTCCGCATCTGATCCACAGACAACATGAGTCTGTTACAGCCATAGTTTCAGAGGCTTGATTTGTTAGCTCAAGCAGTAGCAGTTTCTGCTTTCAGCTCTGGAAGTGCCTGATTTAGTGGTAAGAAATACTACTATCTAGGAACAAAGGAGATGTCATCCACCCCCAGCTCCTCTTGTTGGCATGTGTTCCCTCACTAACAGCACTTCTAGGCTGTCAAACCAGCCATGGGTCATTAGCCTACTGCTCCATGGTGGAGAACTACAGGAAGTCGGCCACCAGGAGGAGAACTCTGAGCAGCAGGGAGGGTAGCTCAGCTTGAGGCCATGCTGCCTCAGGAACCAAGCTGCCAATGCTGCTGTTCAGACAGCTTCCCATGCTGGTGAGCACTTGTAGTTTGCCACCAGGGGCTCCTTAGTTTGTCAGACCAAGGCTGTCAGTTCTGAGGGGAAGCATTTCCACCTGATTCAGCAGTCATTAATGAGGAGGTGAGACACTGGAAGAAGTATGATGGGGAAAGCTCAGAGAAGCAGGAATGGGGGAATAGGAAGAGAATCTTGAATACAGCAGGAAAGAAATTTAAATAGGAATTTGGGACCCCGCCCTGCTCCACCTATATTTGTCTAGGATTAATGATCCCTACCATCTGAGGATGAGGGGCAGAAGTTTCCCACTCTGGCAGCAGTCTCTCAGTCCCCTGACCTCATACTTTCCCTTCTAATAAATGCTACATTACACACCTAATTATTGCACATATGATAGATGTTCATTATGTTAACATCAGAATTAATGGTTAACCTTATAGTGGGAATTAGTTGTATTTGGTGTGTGCATTATGTGTTTATCCAGTCAAGATGAAGCAGACCTGTTTATGGGGGTGCATAATCTGTCAGTAACAAGACCTAATGCAATTTGTACAATATAACTGATGTTGAAGTATGATCAAAGAAGGTTGTCTTAAGTAGCTGTTTCACCACAGGTGAATTTCATTTAGCAGAGTTTGTTGTTAAAACCCTGTGTGTATGCACATGTGTAGAAGTGCACAGGAAAGTGAATATAAGTATATATACGAACATGTACATACTCCCTTCAGTGTACTGAGGCAGATCCCAAGATGGGATTTCAAACTGAAATACCCATTAGGCTTGGCAAAAATACTGTGATATATCTTTCACTTCAATGAGATTACTGCTATATGCCATGAGATGCTGTAACACTTTCACCTGTTTTGTATGATCAATATCCATCCTGTCCTGTTCCTGTTCATGCAATTTCTATGCATATACAATTATTTTGCATTTATTAGATGTCATGCATATATAGAATACACTTTATACCTAGCAATTTCACCCCCAAAAAGTTATGGCTTATATAGTGTATATTCAGTTTATAAGGATGTATATTGTGTCCAGTAAGGGAACTGAAGTCTACATTTCAAAAATAAATCATGGCAGATATTTTTAATAAAAATCTCAAGAGTCAAACACTCATTAGTATAGAGGAGCTACTGAACAGCATCACTGGGCTGGTTCTGGAGTGCCTTCATTTTATTTAGTTTTGGATGCCATTATAAGAAATTAAGCACTTTCATTCTGGCAACAAAGCAACATGCTAGAACAAGCTACAATTTATTCTGGGGTACAAGGCAGAATTCAAATGAACATCTGAAAACAAAAACGTAAAACTTTTTACCTTGTTCCCACTCTTCTGTACTCAAACACTGTAGAATATAAAATTAAGCAAATGCTTCCTGTTTTACAGCCAAAGCTTCTAAATTGCTTACAGAATACAGTAAGTATATCCCAACCAAAGAGTTTGCTGTTTTCTCACAGCCTGTAATATAATAACCTTTGTATTACATGCTGACAAATGTCTTATTCCTCACTAAAAAGGTTGCTTCTCATGGTGGTATTTATTACATAAATATTTACATAGATTATACAATAACCTCCTCATCTATGCCAGGGCTTTATACCACCAGCGTGGAAAGATCTCTCAAAATTAGATAATTGTACTCAGCAGTCTTAAATTATGCACTTTGCTTTTTTTAAATATAAAACCTGTTTTTAAAAATGCATTTGAGTCCAGCAGCTCCCTTTGACGCCCCTGGACAGTATTTTAAGAACTCATTTGTTTGAGGGGTTTTTAATCTGGAGACACTGAAAAGTTACACCCGCTGTGATGTCGTCAATCACGCCAGGAGGAAAAATAGTGGCGTGATTTGTTATCTGTTATTTCCCTTGCTGTGGTGACTGTCTCCCAGTGCCAGGTCTGTCCTTAAGGCCATCACTTATAGGGACCACTGTCTGTCAAAACCACAGCCAACTTTAAGGGCTGCCTTTGTTGGAGCAGACAAATGAGTATGACCTTTAACAATAAAATAGGCACCTACTGAGAGAGATGAAACAGCAAGTGAAATTAAGAACACCATACAGCCATTTCAAATACTTGAGAAAAGTTAGGAGTTGAACTGTAACTTAATTATAAGAGTAAATGTGGGTAGATCTTGTCAATAATGAAACAGACATGGTCAGAAGTATTGATTAACAATGAGAACTAAAACTTAGTTCATCCAGGAATCATCCTGCATTTCATTAATTATGAATGGTATTGATGGGCTTCATAAAAAATTGCGGAAGAGATTAAATTATAGCAGTTAAATGTTTATTGGGTTCTTGTTTTTTTTTAAAAAAGGGGGGTTGCAAAAGTGTACAAACCATTTATGAATATTGTAGATAGACAAAGAAAAAAGATAAAAACACACAAAGCCTTTGATTTACACTAATAGCTTCTTCAAAAGATCTTCAGGAAAGGCCTCTGCCTAGGTAGTTATTGGAGTGAGGTGGTCATTGATGTTTTGTAGTGTTTCAAAGCACAGTCTGAGCATTTCAGGCTATGCATTGTAAAGACCACAGCACAGTTTGTGGTTTGAAATGCTCTTGTAACCCAACCTGGCAAGTGGTCAGTGGAGACTATATTTTACAGAGCAACACAAATCAATCTTATTGAGCACTTTTCAGGTAACATAATATTCTGCCTGTGACAATAATGAAATTAACCTATAGATTTTGTTTAAATATTGAAATGGTATTTGAATATTTAATGAAATACAGTCCTCTATAGATATGCAGATTTCTGTGGTTGTTCATAAAAAAAATTGTATTGAGTTTATGAACAGGGCCTTGAAAATCATCAAAATTAAAATTTAAAAACATTCTTTTGTTCATCATGCTGCCCCCATTTAGTTAGACAGACTCATGCAAAGTGTTCAGTGCTTTCACCTCCTTTTGAGGTCAACAGGAGTCGAGGACACTCAAAAGGACTGAGCTGTTTAGTACTTCCAAATCATTGAAAGAGTTAATGTATTCACTACAATCCTTAAATCACCATTAATGTTTTTGTTCTTTTTGATAATATAAAAATAACATGTTTTTTCATTGGAATACTTTCATTTCCACTATTGTTCTTATCCAACTTGTGCTTTGTTTTTCATTCTTTTAGAAATGATCTATTTACTCTATTATTTTTTTTATTCCTTGCAAGGATGTTTTATCACATTTTCTAGTGAAAAATAAAATCACGCTGTTTCTCAAGAAAAGAAATCTCCAGAGATCTGAGTTCCAATCTGAGAATTGGTTCAAGGTGAAATCTGTTCATGTTTCTCAGTATAGCCCCTAGTAGAGATGCACATCATAAAAAGTAACACAGAATTTTCTATAATCAAAAGCTTTTGCCAATTTAAAGGCCTAACTTTTTAATAGGCCTAGAGTTTCAATTGTAATCATACTCTAGAGTGGTTATCCTTTCAGCTTAGGGTTAAAAAGGTTTGACAAAGCACCATGGGGAAGCATGGATTGCCCTCACCTACATTGTACCTAGCCTTGGGATAGATAAATACAGTCTCATTCTCTAATGCTACTGACTGCCTCCAGGAACACTAAATTTTAAGAGAGGAAAACATGAATCCTGTATTTCAAGAGAGGTGGAACTAAGCCATTGTTCACTCCCCTTGAAAAGGATATTCAGTGGCCAGTTCAGATTGCCCTAGGGACACCTAAAGCTGCATTAAGTACTTGTGAAAGTGAAAATCCACTGGGAACCCAATTCTAGTGTTTAAACCTCAGCATGAACAGTGGAGTTCCTAGCAGGGTTCACTTTTATATGTCTTTATAACCAGGTTCAAAACTTACTGTACATGCAGTAAAGATCTGCTATTCCAGCTAACCTACAGAACTACTATAATGACACAGACCCTTAGAAAATCACTAGCATGAAGGGGAAAAAGGCAAACATTAATTTAACTACAGCATAACAATGGTAGCAGAAGTGGTGGCTATTTAAGCACCGACAAGTTCTATTTTGTAAGCCTTCATATACTTTTTGTGTATTTTCTGTACGAAGGATATTCTTTAACACCAATTTTCTCTTAATTATGAAACAAAAAGAAATTAAGACTTGCTATATGTTTGTATGGTTAACTAGAGAGGCTGACAGTTTCATTTTACAGCAATCTTAAAGGTTTCAAAATTTGTTTCTGTTCTATTTGGAAACTCCATGGGAGATATAGTCCGGAAACCCTGTAAAATAAAAAAGAAAAGAGGAAGACTAATACATAGTTATTTTATTTATTATTTTTCCAGTTAAGTTAAAACTTTTAGATTGAAAGGGCTACTGGGTCACTGGAGTCTGTGTAAACCTAGGTATTACACTAGTAAACTTCGCTCCACTTACACAGGGCCTGCATATTTTCAGAATTAAGCTAATCTGATCATTGAAGCAAAAGCCCTGTGAAATGTGTCATAATTACATGTGATACAGGTCAATAAAGATGATTCCCTTTTAATAAACCTGTTTTATTGTGAAGCCTGCTAGGTAGCCTGCTGTTACTAAGAAGGAAAAGCAAACATAGCCCAACTGGCCAATATCAAATATTGTGCTGTATCTGGGAAACTCCATGTATTTGTCCAGACATTCACTTGGCACAGAAATGAGCCCAGGTACAAGCCACTTTATTTCTAGAAAAGAAGCATATCAAAAATGTCTGCTATCACACTAAAAATATTCACAAGCCAGTAAGCAATTGACATCATCCTGGAGTCATATAGGATTTAACTAGCTTGGTTATCTGAAAGACCACCAGTAAAATTACTGAAAAGGCTACTTGACAAAACAGACATTCCAGCCCACTACATTCTACACACTTTCAAGAGAGACTCCAAATGTGAAATAGTAAAGGCCAATAGAGGCCATTCAGGGGTGGATCCAAGGGGGCACACTGCTGCACCTGCCGTCCCCTTTGATTCTTTGTCCATCCAAAGTTTAAAGTCTTGCTGTGGCAGCAGCACTTCTATTCAAGCAGCAATGAGGGAGACAATTGACTTAATAACTCATTATGATTTGCTTGCTTCTTACTGAACTGTTCATTACACAGGTATTAACAACCCTCTTCCCTTTATAATGGTCTTTAATGGTTCCACTCCTCCAGCTATCCTTACTTCTGCAATATCGTTATCTGTTAACTGCTCCTAGTAACGTAGCTCCTGTTTCACAGCCCTGCGGATTGGTTTTCACTTCAAGCTAATAACATTGCTCAGGTGTGGACTTATTAACTCAGGTGAGCATTAGCTCAGGCATGGAAATCACTTTCAATGAAGCACTGGAAATACTGTCCAGATGCTCAAGAAGGCTTGATTTAGTTTTCTAAATCTGAAAAAGATGTACAGTCCAGGACTAATTAAACAACATATTTGGATTATTTTTGCCTCGTTAGTTGTGTTTTATATATAATATATAATATAGCAAATTAATGCACATTCCAGTAAAAGTGGGGGGTTTTGTTTGGTTTAGGTTTTTTTCTTCAATCTTAACTTGAATGATATAGCTCTAGGCCCCTACTTATTAGTGAAGCTTCTAGTTTCTTTTTATCTGGAGAAAAATGTTTGTTGTGTTATATGTGATGCTGTACCACACCTCCTGCACCCCACTTTTCAAGATCCCAGATCTGCCCATTAGGTTCTTCCTGGATTTGCCTCATTGCACCATTTTTTTCAATATTCTAGGAGCCAAAGCCACATGTGTAAATCAAGAAAGTCCACCATTTTGACACAAAAAGTTCCAATTAGCAAGGTTCCAATATTATGGATGCTGTTAGCCCATACTGGACAAGTGCTCCAGCTTTCTGTGGTGGCGTTTTACTGAGATCTATCTTATTGTCCTCTTCTCTTCTCCCTTATTTCTGGGAAATGTGATCCAAAAATACAAAATAAACTATCATCTTTTTGCTTATACCTTTCTACTATAAACTTGGCTTCTTTTTCCCTGATGCCTCTCTGATGTCTTTCTTGGCAATAGTTAATCATGAGCTCAAGTAAAGGACAGTTAAAACAAAGATTTTAATCTTCCCACCCTAAACCTTTCCTAATATTGCCTACCACAGCATGCATATCTCTCTGGTCCTGAAAAATGTAGTTAGGCTCAAAGCCGTACCTGTTTTGGCTCACCTACAACACCAGACTTCATAATCCACTTGTTAATTTTTCAGTCACCTTTGTTCTTTCTTCTACGCTGTCACTGATATTTAGGAGGAGGTCCCTGTAGATATTGACATAACTATCTCTTCCCCTTCAAGCTTTCCTTTTCTGTAATAACTACCTAAAAAAATCCTTACTTTTTGCAAGTTAAAATCAGTGAACTATGGTAGTACAAAAATACACGTAAGCCATGTGGCCAAGGGCTGCTTCTTGATAGCATTGGCTCCAGACTAGTTGCTTGACTAAAGAACTAAGCTGCTCTTGAATTTCACACCTTAAAACATCGCTGCTCTTGAGGCAGGAGAAATTTCCCGTGAAATGATTCACAGACTTAATCCCCTTGATATTCTGTTGGCTGACCACAACTCAACACAACATTCTGCTGAAATACACCCCAAACCCTGATTCCCACAAAGCATCTCATTCCCAGAGGAACTTGAAGGCATAGGCCAGGATTAAAATCAGATCTCATATGGAAGAAAAATGGTCTTGTGGTTAAGGCAGTAGGCTGAGACAAGGAAAATCTGGGTTACATTTCTAGCTCTGCCATTGGCTTCCTTGGGCAAGTTACTTAACTTCTTTATGCCTTTATTAATTTCCTACTGTTCAAATGAAGATGATAATATTTCATTTCTCACATCCTTGTGTCTTGTCTTTTTTTATCTGTCAATCCCTCAAGGTAGGTAATATTTTATACCATGTGCTTATAAGGCATCCAGCAAAATAGGGCCCTGATCAAATCTGGAAAACATAAACCCTACCCAAGCACAGAAAATAGAAATCTAGATAAACCCTGACATACATATGTCATTTTTTATTTTCTTGGTAATGTGTATAAAGTGGTTCTTCCAGGTTTCTATCATATATAATGATGATACTGCACAATAACAAGATGAACAACCTAGGTCAAAAACCCTAGAATTAGATCCAAATGATCAAGCTGCAAGAAAAATATAATTGTAACTGTAGAACCTTACTTCCATTCCTCTCCATACTTAAAAACTGAAGTTCTTTCACCTTATTATTAGGGATCTACCTAACTCATGGTGAGAGAAAGCAATTTTCATGACTTGCCCGCTGCCCAAAAAGCCAATTTCATGGTCATTTCAAGGCAGCTCCCCCCCGATTGGTGGAGATTGGTGGAGAGATCCTTGAGGGATGAGGGGGAAGCCACCCTCTAGACTGCTGGTTGCTTTTTATACAGCCCCACCCCTTGGCACTGCTTGGGGGAGAGGCACGAGAAGGAAGCCACCATCTAGCAAGCTGCCTCCATGCCACCCTGCCAACCAGCACTTTCCCCACCTGGGTGGGCTGTGAGGGCATGCTGCAGCAGCAGTGAGGATCACTGGTTCTCACTGGGGGACCAGAATTTTATTTTTATTAAGTTTTTTTCTTTTAGCTGATTTCCTGAAAAAAAAATCACAGACAATGCCATTTTTCACAGCGATTACAGAGATGGCCTTTTTTCTGTTTCTGCAAAAATTGCAAAAGCAGAATTTAAGTAGATCCCTACTTATTATCCAGCAGGCCTGATACACTTTCTATAGACACCAACTCTACCCAGAAACATGCGCTTACAGGAAAGACTACTGGTCTTCTCATCTGTCTGTGGGGTCTTCGTTGTGCCAGCTTTATACAACATTCTGGCCATTGCCTAAGTCCCTCCCACAGGAAAAAAATATTAGGAAAATAGGTATCATGGGTGCACCCCAGTTCCTTAAAGATAACCCACTGAAGACAAATGATGAACTTCCCAAAGGTGATAAACTAAGGGATTTATTTCTGAGTAAACAGGGAGAAGGAGGAAGGCTCTTTTAATGTTTTACCCAGTCCACAGTGCCACCTTTGTACACACAATTAACATATTCCAAAGCTGTATACCAAATACAGTTCTATGTCTACCTAAATAATCCATTTCCCTATGGGGTTAAAAGCAAGAAATGAACAAATACTTAAAATTAGCTTTTCTTTAATACTATTCCTGCAAAACACACTTGGAGTGGGGTTGGCAAGTCAGTCAATTGGTCAGTTAAATATTGTCAATTGAATGCATATTTTTGTCCAGTCAAAGATTATAACAATTATACAAAAAAAAAACAATAATTTTTTTGTAGTTTTCTTGACATAAAATTGATTTTAATTTTTTACACGTTTCTTAATGGAAAATGTGTGCTTTTTCTGTGCATTATTTGGACTTATTGGCAATTTTTTACAATTTTTGACCAGTCAATTGACCAAACCTCATTTGACCAGTCAGATACGCAATCCTAACCTAAAGTGAGGCATCATCCATGAATCCCCCAAGTTTCAATCCTGCCGTAGCATACCTTTTCGCTTTGTCTGCATTTTTAATACTAATACCCATTTTCCAGCATTGGTGTAGATGTGGGAATTTTCATATAACTACAAAATGGAAAATGTCTTAATTATTTCCTTCTGCAGACACAATCTGGTATTACAATCCAGAGCTAAGATATATAAAAAGCTGAGAGGGCTTCTCCTGAGCACAGTTAATATTTTCTCCTTATGTCATGCTTTTATCATCCTTATATCATCCATGGAACTCAAAATTTGTTACAAACCATATTGTTTTAAGATGGCCTAAAGAAATCATACACAGGTAAAGTAACACTGTCACATAGTCAGTAGTCAGTTTGGAAATCAAAATCTGGCTTTTTGATCAATGCCATAGCAACTAAATTTGGCGCTCAGGGCAAAGGCCACAGTGGCAGTCTGCCCTCGCCCCGTGCAAAAGATCCAGGGGGCACATGCCCCCCTATGCTTGCGCAGGAGTGCACACAGTGGTGGAAGCCACCTTTCCCCATCCCCACACCCCCCCAAATAAGCCATTTGCGCCTCTGTCTCAGGCCGTACCCCAGCTGGGCAGCACCTGTTGGTGCCCCTTCACTTCAATGCCCAGGGCAGTTGCTCTGCTCACCCACCCCTTGCTATGGCACAGTCTGTGACCAGTCTACTAGATCACAGCTGCTCTTATCCATTTGGTTTAGGTAACCCTGAAGTAGTGTACATGGTTTCTACATTTTAACTGGGGAAAGAGCCTATGAAGTATGCCTGTCAAGGTGCCTCAGAGGAAGGCAACACTGAGAAGCAACCTACAGACCCTGAATCTGCTTGTCCTTTGAAAAGTAACATCAGCAGTTCTTGTGTTAAAAGCCATCATATTTCTACTTACAAAAGAGGAAAATATGCTTCACTTGAGTACAGGCCCAGCAAAGCATATTCCTAATTTCTCTGAGTTTGTGACTACTCAGAAAACAGCACATTGGTATTATGAGCTATTGGATTTGTCCAGGATGGAATCATGTACCAACACCACCATTCACCATCTGGGATGCCTGAGTACATGGATAGTCCCTTGACCATATGTTGATAAAATTTATCTTAGTCAAGGAAAGATATACCTCCATATATGCTGTGCACTGCTTAGGTTGTGTTGAGGTATTTAAATCGTGATGTAGTATGTCATTTTGCCTAAGGCACTGCTGGTATATTTTGGGAATGCTGCCATCTAATTCTTTAAACTTTTGATTATCTTGGGATGTTTGCCTTTCATTATTTTTACATCCCTCATGTCTTCCCTACAGAAATTCCCTAACTAATAAAGAAACTACTGCATACATATATATAATCCCCTTACCATATTTCTTCAGGGCTTTATAAAAAAAATGGTTAATCACTTTTTAACCATTAGCTGTGACATAGTGGGATAAGTCCTCTGATCATTGCACCTTGGTACCAGAGATGTGCATTTATATAGTTTGAGAAAGGTACCACTAGCCCATCTCCCACTGTTACAACTTGACCATGTGGTGGAAGCAAAGAAGACTGGAGACAGGCACAAGTTCTGCAGGCTCTACGGCAACAAAAAAGAGAACAACTTACTGTTCAGTCACAAAAATGCCAACATTGATGAGAATAACAGGAAATGTAACTCCCGACTTAACAGACTTGTTTAGTAACTCCTGACTAAACAAGAACAAGGAACATGGAACAGCATCTGGAAAAGTCCCACACTAAGTTAGCAAGGCAGCCACCTTCACTGAGAGCTTCAGTTCTACTCTGCTCATGCACACCCCTACAGAAAAGTGCTGCTACAAACCACTATTAACAAGAGAAGTAAAACAGCTTACCTGCACCTAGAGGTGAGGGAAAACAAGCAGAAGCCATTATTGCTTCCAGCAACTCCAGAGAAGCCACTACCAAGGAAAAGAAGAGACTCAGGAATAGGAAAGATAAAATGTAAAGGAGCCACCTGCTGATGGAGAAGGAGCTCTAATCTGATAGCCAAGAAGACAGCAGTAGCACTAGGGATAGAAAAGGGAGAGTTCAGCATACTATGAAGAGATGTGAAGTTAGCTACTACAGTGTAAGGAATGAAAAATAGAGGAAGAACAAAGATACATTCTTTAGACACAGTGAAGCATGACATAGATCAAAGCCAAAGCTGTGAAGCTGGTATAAAAAAGCAGTCAAAAGACTTATTTGGCCTCTTCCTTAATTGCCAAACTAATACAGCAATAAAAGATATTACTGCAGAGACCTGAGTAGGATGAGTAGGGATGTACTTCTCCTATGTATGGTCAGAGGGGCATTATCAGTCAGAGCAACAAGCGTTGCTTCTGTGCCACCTTTTAGCCCATAGCCTCAGTGGAGAGGGGCTGCGAATTCTGCCAATTGACAGGTCCTGCTGCAGACTGATATTTACAAGATTCTCAATTATCTTGCTCAAGAGAGAAAGATCAAAGTAGCTCACAAAATCTCTAGCATTAAACTGTGGTTTCTTTAGTACTGATTGGACTGCTCCATTTATCAAAGGACACAGTTGATTATCTCTGATCTTTATTCTCTTTTACTGTACACAAAAGCACAGGATAGCACTGGTCAGTCAGAAATGGTAATTACTAGCATTTTTTCCCTGAGTACTGCCTCGGTAAACAAGTTTAATTCTTGGAAGCAGCTAATTGCGTTTCTGGTCCTACCTTGCAGACCATCCTCTGAAAGCTAGTCACCAGCCCATCATGAACACCATGTATTCTCTGTGGAAAAGAGAGGAAGTGGTATACTGAAAAACTTAGTGCCAGTGAAATTCACACATGGCATTCTAGACCAGCCAGCATCATGCCTGAATTGCCCAATATCTTGGAAGAAGGAGGAAAAATAGACCCCTCTTACTTTATGTGCTACAGCATTGTCTCCAGGCAAGCAAGCGTATGTGTGATAGAGATTAAAATCTTAAAAGAAAAATGCAGTTTCTCTTTTCATTGGGCAGCAAAAACAAAAAAAATACAGTCCTACATACTGAAGCTATAGGTACTTTGGTATGCATCTTCCAAGTAGGTATTTGCTTGGTGAAGTCAACAGCTTTATCAGTTAAGCAAAAATCTGCATTTTATTTAATACTCACCCTAAAAGACGAGTTTACATACATTATTGTGAGAACTGTTTGACAATAGAAAGTTAGGCATGACATAAATTTGATATCCTAAAACTTCAAACTAGTAAAACTTTGAGGTCAAGCAAAGGTAAGATCAGTATAACCCTCTTGAGATTTTTATTGTGTATGATAGGACCACAAATAAACTTTAAGTCCTTTAGCCTCTAACATGTCTGAACTTGACTGAAAGCTAAAGAAAAAGCTTATCTATTGATTTTCACATGTAAGCTAAATGGTAAAATAACCTTGACTCATTAAGGATGTCAGTGCCGTAGATAATTTGGATACCTTTATCACTTGAAAATAATACATATATAACTTTCACAGGCTGAATTATTATTAAATAATTTGCTAAGTTCACTCCTTCATGAATACCCTAGGTATTTTAACATTAATCACACTGTTAAACAGTAGAAAGGAGCAATAGTATTTTTTTATTATTATTTTCAAACTGTGAAGGATGTAATTTCACTTTAAATTGTTAACTTTTTCTGTGATTGCTTATTTGGATTATGCATCATATTATTATTCTGAATAGCAATATCTGATTCAAAATTTGACAGATAATATGTCTGGTTTTTGCAAGAAGCAGACTTCTTTAAAGTATCCAGAAATGCTTTATGAATGAGTGAATGTCAGTCCTCGCGCATGTGTAGTATAAATATTACCTATCTAGCCTGTCACATCTAGCCTGTGAGGAGACCAAGGTTTTATTTCTAATTGGGTTTTTTATTACTATCAAATAAAATAGCTCCGTTCATAAAAAATGATTAGGGCCATTTCCCTGCAAATGTCGTGTTCTAGGATTGTACCTTTTTCCAGGGAAAGTGTGCCTTCTTTTTTCTTCTTGGGAAACTATTAATCTCTATTTTTCTGCATTTGATTAAATTCTTTTGGCCATGCTTTCTGAGATGTTCATCTTCTAAATGGGGTAGAATAGAGTCAGCGAATATAATAAAGATAGTTCAAACATAAAAAATCTTTGAACAGTTCACAAAACATTAGGCAGCACAGAATAATGGAATAGCAAGTTTCTGCTAAAGAATGTTCTCTTATGTGGAAAATACATGCATTTCACAAATACACGGATTGTGTCTGTTACCGATGACCACCTTCTAAAGAAGTATGCACATTTATAGGTTGATTTACAATTTTTAAAGAAAGATACATTCTAATTCTGGGGAGCTGTTGTGTTTCCCTGTGGGGTCAGGCCAATTCTTAGGATCTAAATATTGCACTGTTAGACAGAAGGGTGTAACATATACAAACACACAAATCATTCACATGCATACACACACACATTACCAGCTCAGGCACATACACATCCAAACCAGCCTAGGCACATGCATACCTATTACCAATTCAAGCACATATAGTATATACCCCAGAAGTTAGACACAGATCACTAATTCATATATCATGCACAATATATATATATACATGCACACACACCACTCACACTAGCAACTCAGATACACGCACATTCAAAATAACTAGTTAGGTTCATGTACACCTATCACCAGTCTAAGCTCATACACACTACACACACCAAATTTAGACAGAATCAGTTACCACTTACCAACACCTGCACATTCAATACACATATGTTGATTACTAATTCATATACCACACACACACACAATGATATCTATATATGTATATATATGTGCATTCACTAATTTAAACACATACCACCCACCTACACATACACACATATGAGTTCCTAAGTTGGGTATTGTGATATGTATGTATGTATGTATGTGCTTGGTGTACTTGGGATACCTGGGGAAAGGTTAAGATAAGAAAGTAGAAGTATAGGGAATGAAAGTTACCAGGGCGGGGATTAGAACCGGTAGACTACAGGGGACTGGGCTGAAGAACTGAGGCTTGAGGGTAACTTTAGGTTAATTGATCTTAATTGATTAAAAGACAACACCCAAAGCCTGCAGAACTGGTAAGCATACTGGCACAGAGTCTGGGACTGGAGCCAGAGCTATGGGGGAGCTGAAAAGGTAGATTGGGAGGGAGGAAAATGGGACTAAGGGAAAGTGTGAGTGTTAAAGAGGGGCTCTAGATGTGGGGAGCTAGAGGATGGCTCCAGGGCAACTAGAGAAGTTTCAGGGAGTGGCAGTAGGTGCTGGAAGCTGGAGAAAGGCTCCAGCTGCTGGAAAAAACTGCAGGACAGCCATGAGGAACTAGGAAGCTATGTGGGGGGGATGACTACAGAAGGTGCCGGGGAAGCCTGAAAAAAGCAGAAAATCACAGGAAAAGCAGCAGGCGGCAGGGCAGCAGGAAAGCAGAGAAAGGCAGCAGAAAGCCACAGGGAAAAGGCAGGGGAGGCGTAGAAAAGGGGAGATGGAATTGGCAGGAGATCAGGAAACTAGCAGAGAGGGTGGGAACTAGAGCTGAGAGAGGGAGAGAGAGAGAATGAGGCTAGAATTTAAGATAAGGGACTGGGATTTAGTAAAACATGACCCCACTCGGGGTTGCAAATGACAGTGATTTTATTGAACAGGGGAGATGGTGACACAATGTCAAATTGGTTCCCTTGCACCCACCCACCCACCCATACATACACAGACACTCACACACAATGGCAGCAGGGGTTAGAGAGGCTTGGTGCAGGGGCTGAAGTCCACTGAAGTCCAGAAGGAGAGAGAGAGACAGAAAGAGAGTCCAAATTGTAGGAGGAGGTGTGCAGGTAATATCTACCTATCCAGGCTCGAAAAGGGTCCTTGTCTGGTAGATGTTGTCCAGAGCAGGGTTGCCAGCAGGGTAGATAGGTGGTGTGGCATGGTGCTAGTCCAGATGGAGAGGGCATCCCACTGGGTCTGTCTTCACTGCCCCTTTTTATAGAGGCAGACCTTGTGTGACCCTAGTGACAGGAGGCATGCCCAGGCAAGGGTCATCCTCTGGTGTACTGAGCACGCGTGTGCTCCATGCAGGGATGTGCAGTTTCGGGTGTCTGTAATGGTGAGAGTTGCTGGTTCTGCAGGGTCTTTTGTCTTTCAAATGCTGGTCTTGCCTCTGTCCTGGGTGAGGTCCATGGTTCCTGGATGAATCAATACAAGGTGATGGCCCAGTCATTACAGGCCATTGAGTAGAGGCCTGCTACCATTGTATTTCAATCATTCCCAATCACACTCATTCATTGGGGAACAAATTTACATGGGAAGGGTACAATGAATCATATTGTTGCAACATGGGATGTCCAGGCAGAGGACAGAAGATGGAGGCTTGACATACAAAATGGAAACTTGACATGACTTTGGTTCACTTACAAACACAGGCCTAAACCATGCAATATCCATATGAAACAATAAAAATCAATACAAAAATGATAATAAGACAATATACAACAGTAAAGTTAATACAAACCTAATAATAGTACAATATAAAACAGTGGATATCCAAAACCAAAAACTTGCTACCAAAATAAAAATGTTTCAAGCTTATCCTACATCTTAGCTTTCTGAAAAAGTCAGAAATGGTTGGGGAAGGGGAGTGAATGCAATAAAAAAAAACCCAAAACCCAAAAAAACCTGGGGGTTTTGCTACACTTGGGCCCCTTGTTTCTCTGTGGAGCCCTGATAGCATTCCAATTTGTGCACTAGGGATCCCCTGCAATTCCAGAAGGGGCATGGAAGTTCCCTCATCATGCTCTCTTTACCTGGGACATCTGGCATGCTAGTGCATAAACTGCAGAGATTTATGTATCAAGGATGGGGGAGATGAAAAAAGGAAACAGGGTTCTACGACCAAATAAATCAGTCAAGGCCCTTTACCCTGAGTGTCCAATGCCTTTGTGATATGGTTCACAGGGTGGTAATTCCGGTATGATGCAACAAATAGGACAAAAAGATTGACTCTCCCACCCACTTCAAAACAGAGCTCTTTTAGATTCAAAATCAATTCAGATGATGTTCAATATATCTTTCTTGCAGGTACTACCTATTAATTGTTGAGGGTTTTCAAAATAAGTGAACTTAAGCTTATTGCATCTCAATATCCTTAAATAACCCACCAGAAGATGACTGAGAAGGACTATCTGGACTGCTTTTCTAACTCATTGAGGGAGAAGATGCTTACACAACTGGTCTATTCTGTTGTAGAGGGGAAGGAGAGGCTGGGGAAAGAAGGCACAACTGTTGGCCTTGGGAAGTGCAGCATGTGTGTGATAGGCACAGTTGCTGAAAGGTAAAAATATTTGATAGTTGCATGCCGTGTGTTAAGTGGGAAGAGTGAGTGTCATCAGGGAAGCATAGGGCATAAATTCAAGAAACACACTAGGATCAATCCTGTTTCTACTAGTTGCCATCTGCAGGTCTATGTTCTTGATCATCTAATTAAGCCGGCTTGTGTTTGCAAGGCTGTGTAGAAAGCTGTTTAAAAGAGTGATGATTTTTAATCTCTAAAATGCCACTGGATCTCTTTTTGTAATTTCTTTGCGTAAGATGAAGGTTAGTATTTTGGTAAGGATGTCCTAGTGAGTGCTTAGAGTTTTTCATTATATAGAAGGAGTAGTTGGTGAGTAATCCAGGACTGGTTTGAATAAGTGAAAAGGTCTCATTTTTTCCCAAAAGAATCACATTGGCTATAAGCCCAAAAGAAGGATCAGCACATCTAAAAAAAAATGGTTAAAGTAGCTGCATTTGGTAAAAATGAAAAACTTTGAATCTTACTTCCTCAGGATTTTCTACTGAAGAAAAACATAAGGAGTATCTACGAGCACAGCTGAGATAGGATCTTCCTGAGTATTGACAGACACCATAAAATAGGGCTGAAAGTTTAATGTTTTGAAGTTATATTATGTTCTTAGAATAAGCATTATTGAAGAATGATACAAAGTACTCTAGGGAAATTAGCTAGATGGGGTAAACACTCACTGAAGTTCCAGCTTTGCATAAAGTGTGTCTTTTTGGGCCATTCCTAGATCAAGCGGAACATGAATGTTAGCGGCACCTGAAACCCCTGCCTAAGAAAGTGTGTGTCTGTTATTTACATACCCCCTAAAATATTTAATGTTAGCAGGCAACACTCTCTGAAAGAAAGAACAGTAGCAATAACCTTGCTGGTAAAAGGGGATGGAGTTGCAAAATGACAAGGAAAAAATATGTGCCAATTTTGGAGGTAAACAATTTAAACAATGTAAGTAAACAAGTTAAAATACCAGAAAAGTAGTGATGATACCACACCAACTGAATTCCCTACTGGAAATGATGAGGATGAATTTATGCTTTAGACCATTATACGAGATACTGCTCTTCACAAAAGTCTCTGCTCATCAGAGATAATGACAAGACTGTCAGGCTTCTTTCCCGTAGTTATGTCCTTCCTGAATACAGCAAGACAAGGGAGGAGGAGACAAGATGGTATTTAGTCCATGCAGGCCAGGCTGATGCAAATAAAACACTAGTTAAAAGAAAGGGGGGTATGTAAACATGAGAGTGTTTGAGTTTTAAAGAGGTAATTCCTGAAAATCTACAAAAATTTGTGCCTTTGGTCCCAGTATAAAAGTATAGTGAGTATGTGATAATTATACTTACGTAAAAATAAGTCTACTCAGTTCCTATATAGTGGCAGGTAGGGCCCAAAATTCAGAGATTCACTCTAAAATATTTGAGCTTTTCCACCTAGGGGAATCCTTACGATCTCTGGTTTTGCCTTTGCAAGGTGAAGTTTCTTTTCTACCTGGGAGAGATCTTGCCACCCTTGATTTCTCCTTTGCCTGATGATGAAGGGCGGGTAAGCCCCAAAGCTTTCAAAGAAAAGAAAATTGTGACTATTTAGTTGGTCTAATAAAAGATATGACCTCTACCCCAAGAGTTTTGTCTATCTATGCCCTTAGACCAACACAGCTACAACCAATAACCCTGATCAGAGTCTCATAAATACGACAAATCCAAGAACAAAGTGGAATTCAAGCAGAATATTTTTAATGGTCTGTTTACTAATGCTAAGTGCCATCGTGATAAGGAATATCAGTTACTTGTGTATGGGAAGAAATATGATATGACTGGTTTCTACTGAAGCTTAGTGAAAGTTATTTAACTAGAATCAATTGTTTAAACTTGTTCCTTATGATAGAATGGGAGATGAGGGGGGGAAAACAGGGAATAGTACTTTACGTCAAAGGTACTGTTTCCTATAGATGAGTCAGCCTCACAAGATTTCAAGTACTAGTAGCTTAAATTCTCACACAATGTACTGATGGGCATCTGTAACAGAGCACCTAATCACACAAAAGAACTGATCCTTAAATATCTGTCTATAACATGTAGGAAGAAAAAGTATGTAATCATGGGTGACTTTGGGCTGGGAGACAACTAATGCAGCCAGCAGCGAAACTACCGTGATGTTTCACGAAACAATAGATAACTTCTTAGCACAAGTCATATACCCAACACAATCCTTATTCTGATGGCTGAAGAAGAGTTAATTGCAAAATTATGAGTTGCTTGATACTAGCAATCACAATCTGGTTACATTTACCTTGTGCAAACAAGATATAGTATAAACCAATATTTAATATAGTCATATGTCAATTGTCATGTGAAATATCAGTGAAAATTAAGGGCTGTTGGATATCCTGCTACAGTGTGGGCCAAGCTTTATGGTAGGTGTATCACAAATTAGCACTGCACCTTTCCTGAGCACCACTCCAATCCTCTTTTCTTGCCTGATCTGCTGCTCTGCTTTCTGCTCCACCCTCCCATGCTCCCTGCCCAGTCTGTTACTTTGCTTTCTGTTATTGTGCTCCCTGATCCCTCCCCAATCTGCTGTGTGCCACACACACAGGTTGTTCATGCCGTTTGTGGCAACCATACCACAGTTGGTCACCCTATCCTACTAAGTGCCGAAACCCCAAAATTCCAGAGGCCTGGAAATATTTATGGTGGGCAAGAAGCCATCTTAGTTCAAAGGAGGTATCTAAGCTATGGTAAAATATGAGTGTGTGTATGTTAAGTGTAAGTGTACAAGGGAAAGTAAAGTGGGTAAGAATAAGCTAAAGGAATCAGTGTCATGTCAATGGCCAATTGAGGTAAATAAAATAAGGTTACTTAAAAACATATTGGTAACAAGAAAACCATGGATCAGATGTAAGTCCATAACTACATGTGGATGGCAAAATTCAAAATAATGTAGAAGAGGCAAAAATGTCTAATATCTATTTATGTTCTATATTTAGAACAAAGAAAGAGAATGTTTCTATCTATATGATATTACTAGAATAGAAAGTTTATTATCTGTAACAAAGGACCTGCTGAATATTAAATATTTGAAAATATTTAAATATGTTCAGATCATCTGGTCTAGATAATTTTTACCTAAGAGTCTTAAATGAATTAGCTGAGGAGCTCTCTGAACCATTAATATTAAGATTTAACACAACTTGGAAAAAATGGAAAAATTCCAAAAGGTTAGAGAACTACAACTGTTATTTGAATGCTTAAATAGGATAAAAGAATTAGCCCAGAAAACTACTGATAGTTAACCCAGGGGTCAACCATGTGGCCAGAGTGCCAAAAACTCCCCAACCTCGAGCCACACCTCAGATTGACATGCCAGAGGCAGATGGCAGGAGAGCCATGAGGGGCCCAATCCTCACTGCTGGTACAGGTTGCATAGGCACCTCCAGGAAGATCATAGGGAAGGGGCCAGGGCTGCACTGCCCTGGCCCCTTCCCCAGTGTGCACCCCAAGGCAAGCATCCAGCCACCACTACCATGGAGCTCATGCCAGGGCTCCAGACCCTAGTGCCCAGAGCCTGGGCCAGCTTTCGCAGGAAGCTGGGAAGCTGAAAACAGCTGCACTGGGCTCCAGAAGCCTGGGTGGGCTCCGTGGTGGTGGTGGTGGTTGCATGCATACCACAGGAAGCATGGCCAAGAAGGGGCTTGGGGCAGCACTACCCAAGTCTCTCACTTGCTGTATGCCCTAAGGCACACATGAAGCTGTCACTGCCACCACAAAGCCTGACCAGGGCTCTGGAGCCCAGTACAGCTGTTTACAGCCTCCTGAATGCCTGCCACAGCCAGCCTGGGCTCTGGGCAGCTGCTGCCTGCCATGAAGCCTAGGCTTCTTGCAGCCTCCCTGGGCCAGCTCTGGCTTGCCAAGTAAAATGACCTCATGGGCTATGCCGTGGCACACATGCCAGAGGTTGCTGACCCCTTTGTTAACCTGATTTTAATCTCAGATCACATAATGGAAAACTTAATTTGGAACTCTATCAATAAAGGACTGGAGGCTAAAAAATATAAGTCAAGTCAGACAATGTGATTTCATGGAAAACCAATCTTGTCAAACAAATTGCTAGGGGTTTTTTATTCTCTCCTTGAATTGACAGGATTACGCGACTGGCAGTTGTGTTGATATAGCATACTTGGGCTTGTCCAGAACATTTGACAAATAATAACATGTTAATTAAAAAGCTTGCATTGTGGAGCATTAACAAGGCACACATTAGGCCAATTAAAAATGGGCTCACAATTACATAGCACAATGATCTTAACTGTAAGATATCAGTGAATGGAGTGCTGCTTATAGTAGGAGTCATCAGAACAATGCTTCTTGGTCCAGTATTATTATTCACTAATTTTATCATAGAACTAGATAAAAGCACTCAGTCTTTCCTAAGACAGCTGGCCCATGACACAGAGATTGAGGGTTCAGTAAACAATATGAACAGGCTGCTTTTTTAGGCTACGCATACAAGTTACACATAAACCAGCTTTAAGTGATAAGAAACTGGTTTAAACCTGTAACAGAACAGAAGCGCAGTGCACATAAACCTATTTCAAAATGACTGAAACTGGTTTAAGATAAACCTGGTTGAATGTAACATCAGACTTAACTGATTTGGGTCAAACCAGTTTATGAAACTTCTGTCCCAGACCGCTTCCTGGTTCAAGTTACATCATAGTCTCCCAACATCCCAGCATTTTGCAGCCCTGGGCTGCCCTCTGCTGACAAGGGGAGAGGTGGGGCAAGCTCAGCTGGGGATACAGCCCAGTCTACAGGTGGGGACTGCCCCCCATCCCTCCACAGGCAAACCCTGGCTGAGGTCTGGGATCCTTTCCCCTGCTCAAACTTACTGCTGGCCACAACTGTGGACTGCAAATCCCAGAAGCAGAAAAAGAAAGTGATGGGCAACCCTGCAGAGTCTTGCTGCTGTAATTCTGGACTGCAAATCCCAGAGACCTTGGGGCCAGCAGGAAGAGGAAGTGAACACAGCCAGAGAGCCATGCTCTAGTGCCCCCTGGTTTCTGGCCTGAGCCACTGCAGGCATGTGGCTGCATTTCCTGAATCAAAGGTAAATACGTCTATTCACTTCTGTTTTAATTTAACCTGTGCAGTTTAGACTAACCTGCAAAGACTGAATCAATTCAGCCTCAAGCTTTTTGACTGTCTGTACCTAGCCTTAGCTTCACATGAATTGCCTGGTTACATGGTATGAATAAAGGGTATGAATATAATACAACTAAATATGATATAGTACATCTGGGAGTGAAGAATTTATTCCTACAAGATGAGAAATCCTGCCTTGGAAGGCAGTGTTTCTGTAAAGGCATTTAGGGGTCATCATTGATTTTGGATTCAACATGACCCTTCAGTGTAGAGTTCTGGCACAAAAACATTGGATGACTAAAAAGGCAAATGTCAATAGTAGTAAAGTGATCTTGATTCTCTACATGGCATTGGTAAAACTATTATAAGAGTACCATATTCAGTTTTGGTATCCATGCTTCAAGGATGGGGAAATGACAAAGGAAGCTCATAAAAATGATCCAGAGACTGAAACACAAATATTATTATGCACGGCTTAAGGAGTTCAACTTATTCATCAAAGAGAAGGCTGAGGGGAAAGCTAATCCTTTGACATAGTTTCCTATAGAACAGTTCACTAGGAAAGTGGGGGACTCACCATCACTTGGAGCCTTTAAGACAAAATTAGCCTTTTTTAACAGCTATCCTTTGATTCAGGTTTTAAAAGAGATTCTTCAGCATGGGCATGTGCGTATCAGGGTGTCACGCTAGAAGGGTATGGTGGTCCCTTTTCACTTTGGAAACTAGGGGTTTGAATCTCACTGTTCATTCCCTGAATATGCTCATACACATACAAATCCACAATAAGATAATTATTATAATCATATCTCATGCTTCAGGGCTTCAGCCAATTGTTTCTAAGGGCATGAAGGAATTTTTTTCCCAAAGCATAATTTAACTTTTGAGGTTTCTTGGGTTTGGTTTTTTTGTTTGTTTGAGTAGTAGGGACTTGTGTGCTGACTCCTCTTCAGGGCCTGGTGGGTGTTTTGTTCTCACATGTCAGGGTCAGACTGATCAGGAGAGTTAGTGTTGTCCAAGTTGTAAGGCATGATTTAACTTTCTTTTGCAGCATGGGATATGGTTTACCTGCTGGGACCAATTGGACATATCTTACCTAGTTAGTTCTCTGCCATTGTGAATGCTGGGCATTGATGGCTCCATGGTCTTGCCTATTCTGTGCCTGTGACATATGCTTTAGTTTTTTGAGGACTCAAATGTTTCGTGTAACTAAAGCTTTTGAGTTTGTTATGCCGAATTTGGGTGATACTTAAAGGTTTGTGGTATACAGAAGGTCAGGCTAGATGATCTTATGATCCCTGCTGTCTTTAATTCTGGAATAACTGTTAAAAAGGGGAGCTATTTCAGATGATTTGAGCTATCTATTCTTGCTAATTTCTTAGCTGTATGTACCCCAGCATATGTCAGTGAAAGACTTACCTAGAAAGTGAATTAGCCTGAGAGGTAAACTTGTCTTTGGAAATGTATTTGTGCAAGACTTCTCCATTGCTGTTTTCCAATAATCCATTTGATTTAATATGCATGAGGGGGTCGCCTAACGTTGGACAACAAAGTTCATTGAGTTAATCCTTTTCTGTTGAATAAATGAACATCTCCATGGACCTGATGTATCTTCCAAATCTCTTGGTTTCCCACAGTCCATTCCAGGAGTGCCTTGTGGATTCCATCAAAAAGATCCACTTTCTCAAACAAAACCAGAATTTTCTGTATAACTCATAGATACTCCGTCTTAATAGAATCTTCAAGATCTCCAGGCTCATATTTCCTGTCAAGCTGATAGATTTTAAGATTTCATATGGGTTTCCCCATTCTGAGGATTCTTGTGTATCTGTTTAGATACCAGTTGAAGCAGAGGATTAATTCTCTTGCAGAATGCTGTCTCATTTCACGTTTTTAAACCTCCCCCTTTCTTTAACCTTGCAGTGGGCTTCTTGCTGAGTTGTTGCACCCTAAAGTGGCTATCTGGAAATCTCACAACCAGTATAGCTGTGATCAGTTGCAGTAAGATTTCATGAAATCTCTCCTACAAAAAATAGCTGAACTCGTAAGATTTTAGCCAACATTTAAACCATAACTGTAAATAGTTTGTGTTATGACTCAGAACTAAAATCACTGGCAGGATTTAAGTGCTCTGAATCTGAATTCCTCTTTCCAGAGAAGGGAAAGAGAAAGAACTTGAGTGTGTGTTTGTGATCTCAATGTTAGTTGGTATAGTTATGTATAATTCATGATTATGCTATATCTCCTCAAAAAAATACAGATGTGCTTACACTCTACCTCTTATAGATTTATGTATGTATGTACAGTATACTGTGTATTTATATATGAATATATGGCACTGTGACACTTAATAGTTCTTACACTGAGAGGTCAGTATTGTTTGGGAAGGAGGAGGTTAAGGTATAATCTCTATTTTTCCCCTCTGCAAACCCTTGCCGAAAGAGAGATTGATAATATAATGGTATTTCTTTGTGAATCAAAGGAATATGTCTGTACCTGTTGAAAATCAAATGCTTTTGTTCAAAGAAATAAAAAGATACGTGGCAGAGTACAGTTCTTTTATGTAGAGTATAATTTGGGAACAGAAGAGGCTCAAATACTACAACAT
Source organism: Crocodylus siamensis (assembly GCF_052110815.1). NCBI lineage: Eukaryota > Metazoa > Chordata > Crocodylia > Crocodylidae > Crocodylus > Crocodylus siamensis. Next base: position 204,759,413 of record NC_143397.1, read on the forward strand.
TTTCTTTATTTACCTGTAAATTACATTTTGTATTTCACGTTCCTATTGTTTAACACTATGAACAATTTGCATTTCTTGACTTTGTTCCTTTACTTCATGCTAAAATACCAAATGCTTTAAAAATGAATTTGGAAAGAACATAGTGTTTTCATGGTTATCTGTTCCATTATCATATAGGACATCCTATGTATCACTGCACGCTATATAGTGCTGTTCCAATTAATGCAATCATTCTGTAACCTGGCCTTTCATAGCAATAATACTGGCTTTCAAGTAGTCTGTCTCCTGTTTTCTTTTGTATAAAACTTTTCACTGCAAATCTCAGCATGGTTTCAAAACTGCATCTGTCATCTTCTTTATTTTATCACGCAACCTTGAAATGAGAAGTTAATTTCAATCACAAACTTGACCTTTAATGCTGTTGAGTCTTATCTTTCCTCATACTTTTTCTTTAACCTTCGAAGACACAAAAGGCATCTAAAACCCATACGGAGCGTTAAATCCTAAATATTTTCTAAGCAGCTATGATCTACTTGCCACATTAGAGTTGTAAATTAAGGTCTCATGTGTTGCAGAAACCAGCCTTCCATATCACAGTTTTCTTCCCTGAATGAGGCAAGAGTCAGTCAGTAAATATATGTGGTCAACCTCAGATTTGCCTCACTGGGAGTTCACATGTATTTTTAACTGCCTTCAATTGTTAATGTATTCCTCAAATGAGATGCATCACCTTGAAGAATGACTTTTTGCCCTCTGGGAATACGCCAAACAAGTATTTCATTCACTATGATAATCAGTTCTACCTCCAGCAACATATGAAACCTAAATTTAATAGGCACTAGTGATTAGTTTTTAAGACACAGAGTCATCACTGTCCGCTGTAACAATAATAATAATAACAATAATAATAATATGGAAAAAAGCATTGCATTTGCTTTTAGGAATCATTAATAAAACCAATAGAATTATCAACATTTTGAATAAGGGTAAAAATATTGTATCTTCTCATTAGAAAAATAAAAATGATAGCAGCATTTCTCTTTTGATCTGGGATTTTTTTTTTTTTTGAGGGGGGTGGAGGTATAAATAAAAGCTCTTTTAAGTTTTCCCCCCTAAACCAATTGTCTATTATGAAGAAGAAAGGGCTTTAAAACATTTTTTTAAGTAGCCTTTAATTATGCTTTAAGATTGACAATAGGGAGAGCCAGAGAAATACAGAGAAAATTAAGCCCTATGCAATGATCCCAGTGTCAAAATTAGCTAGGAGCTTTCTGAAGTTAAACTTTTATTGAAAGCAAAGACAATAGTATACGACATTATGGAAAATAAAAAATCAGCCCTTAAATCAGCAGCTTAGGTCATGGACAGTAAATGATACAGTGGTTCCACTTTCTTGGAACTGAGAAGCAGAAGAAAATGAAGAAAGATGCTACTGACAGGGTGAGGATGATGGGAGCAGGCTAGCATTATGAATGATATGTTAAGTGATTGGCTCAGATGGAATCATGGGATTGCTGCCTTTTGCAGATGCTGATTTTCATCTATATTGTTTGCCTGTTTCTCAGAAAGGCCTAACATATGCAGAATATGTGTGCATGCGCATGAGCAATATATACAACCATAGGCAGATATTTGCATTATACATTAAACGGTATATATTCATATATGCTCAGAAGTCACCTTATGCCTCTTAATGTCCTTATAACTTATTTGTATAACTAATCAACATAGTTTACTATGACATAAACCAATAAACCATTATTATGAGAATTAGTATCCTCCTGCTCCCTTTATTCTGAGTGTAGTGTTTTGTTTGTTTGTTAAGAGCAATAGATGAGAAAAGATGGTTTTGCTAATTACTAATTCAGAAAGGTATATTCCAGTGTAAAAATCCAGATAACAATATGTTTTATAATAGCCAGATTAATACTGAGTATCTGTTACATTCTTCTTTGATGTCCTTTAAGCTGCATACCATGCATTCTCTGTTTTCCAACTATCAGGCATTACTGGGTTCATTTAGTCTGCCTGCTTCTTTGTGCAGATAAACAGAAAGTCAGATAAAATGATGCTTTACACTGATGAGATATATCAGAAACACATGCATACAATTAAATGTAATACTAATATTGAAGGGTTGTTTTACCAAGATTATCCTCAGCAGCATGTTTAAATTGTAAACAATGACTAACTTCAAACTTCATCTCTGAATGTTAACTCTTTAGTACCTTGTTTACTTAGAACCTGTTTCTGTATTCCTTGAACATTCAAGACTTCTGAATGAAGAAAATGCAAGCTTTTAGTGGATAAGAATAAATGATTTGCCCCCATATTAGTGTGCAAATTAAAGCTTTTTTATTTTTTTAAACTTCTGGTATGTAGTAAATCAAGCCTACAGTAATGGAATTATTTATTAAAATAATATTACTGTTGTAAAAAAATAACACATAGTTTAGAGAACAGCTTTTTCAGTCAAAAGTGATATGTATATAATCTAAACTCTAATTTAGGCATTTTAATTTAAAATGTAATAATTTAATACAGCAGATACCTAACATGGATACCTATGAACATCAAGGTGAGATATGAAATAGTGTGTATCTTGGTTACAGTGTATGAAAAGACTGCATTAAATTAACTATTCAATTTAAAGTTACTTCATTTAAAACTTCCAGATCAGGTCAGTGTTTATGTAACGAATTTTTTGCTGCAATGCTATCTTTCCACTGAACATCTACCGATTGCTTGTGGGGAAAAATAATGAATTCCTTTTTCAGAGCAATAAATATTGATAATTAAACTAATGAAGTAATTTTTTTTAAATTGGACATAGAATTGACCCAGGTGCTCATTATTAAAACTTTTAAATATATTTTTGCAGAATGAGAAAATGAACATCAGTGAACCAATATAATTAGCATGCCTTCTAAATAGATGATATAGTTATATACTTGTTAGTATTAGGGGAACCTACAAATTTCATTTACCAAGATACAGCCCAGCAGGCATTTTCTAGTGAAAAGGGCGCCTGTGAATCCCCAGTATACCACTCAGATCACCCCCTGAGGGGAAACGCAACTTGCATTCAAATCAAACGTTTTCCTATCAAATGCTCTACTAATGGCTTTCCTATGAGACCCAAGCCTGTCAGTCACCTACTACCTATTTAGACATGTTAAAACAGAATTTGTTGTTTATTTGTATTTCATTGAAGTGAGTCTGTTTTCTCATCTTGAATTTGTATCCAAACCCCAGGTTGTCAATACTACTTAGCAAGATCTTCTGTTTGTTGTGTTTTTCTCTGCATGTAATCCAGGGGAAAAAAATGGTGTCATTCATTCCATTTGCAACCCCTATTATAAATGGGTAAGTGGTATATTAACTAATTTTGTAAAGTAAATAATGTTAATGGCAAAGGCTCAGAAAAATATTGTTCTTGAAACCTGTTTTAGGAAATCTAAAGATGCTATAGCTAAGTTTCTCGAAAACAGAAAAAATGACCAATGTTTGGAAGGAAAAAGGAAAAAGAAGGCCTCTGCTTTAAGATTTCTGTCTATATTACAGTAGGAATAATTTTTTAGCTGAAACGACACTGACTTGTCAAGTAGATATTCTATCACATTGTGATTTCCTGTGAAAATTATTTAAATGCATTCTGTTAGCAACCTCTAAGTTAGTTTACTTGTGCTTAAACTAAATCTGTGCATTAAACATTCCATAAAAACAAGAACTAAGTGTTATGTTTGATATGCACTTCAAAAGCCTAAAAGGCCAAAGAAAGCCCTTCCTTAATTATTGAAGAAGTGTCTGTAAAGGAAACATGAGCAAATAGCATTCATGCTTTCATCCCCAGTAACCTTTTATTGTCCTTTTCTTCAGATGGCCAAGTCAGTATATTTAATAAAGGGAGCAGCAACCATCAAAGAAGGCAGGGGTCTAATAAATGGTCCTGATTAAAGGCCCTGACAGGGTATGAACTTTGCATAAATTTTCTTATGGTGTCAGGCTAGGATACTGATTGAAAACCCATTAACATAATCACACATTTAGAGGAAATGCTGTAATGTATCAAAAACATTTCCCTTAGTGTAATAATTTTAAGGACATTAAAATGCAAATGATAATAAGGAGCTGTGTTTTAGTGATGTTCTGAAAGCCTGATTATTCAAATATTTAGTATGAAATATGGAAGCTCCTTTAACTAATGCATCTACATGATTTCAAAGATTTAATCTATATTTGTACTTGAAAGAATTTTATACCACTACTGAATATTTTCTGTTAATTTTAGACTTGCAAAATCCAGCAAGAAATTTAATTTAAATAGTAGTGCTAAGTATTCAGACCTTTTAACCCATTATGTTGTTAAAAAATTAACAATTTGCGTTGAAACCACCCCGCTAGCTATGCTATATCTGTATAAAATTTAAAAACTGGTTTGAAGAATTCTCTGAATCCTTTTTTTCCCTGCTTCTGTTAAAATATGTGTATAAAACAGATCTGCTGTTGAATCACAGCAGTGATATTCTTTAATGCTAATTTTTTAACAATAAAAGAAACACTATCCTCCTGCACACAAATAGCCATAATTATGTAAAGAATGACTGCTTCAGACTGATGACTTTCAATATGCTTGAGTCTAGCATACTGGTATAAGAGGCCAGAAAGGTCAACAGTAATTCATAACTGCTATAAAATTGTGTAGCATCCCAGGGCTTCTAGAGGATGCTGACATTATCATGCTTCTTCTGCTGGTTTGTATATGTAAATTTGTGATAGGAAGTGCACTGCTTTTGCCGTATCGCATGCAGAGCATCAATCAGGCAGTAGAATACATCAGAGTATTTTCATTATGCCTAGTTATTTACTGCATCAGAAGAAATTACCCTGGCAAGCCAAGCGGCCTTCTCTGGGTAGCATGATATGACCAACCAGGTTTCAGCTCAGGAGTCTTGTAAACATTACAGGATTAATCTCGCAATCACAATCATCAATCTTTCCTAGTCCTGCCTGGGTGCAACTGCAGAGATTGGTAACCAGGCAATGTAGATTTAAATTTAACCCTGAACATCAGGAGCTATATGTCAGATCCCTGTGCCGTATTACAAAACACCTATATTTTTACTTCAGCTTTAGTATAAAAATGATGAAAACATAACATTTTTGCACTTCAAATTCATGTCTAATTTTTCAGTCTCATTTTTGATTCCTTGCTGGGAAATGAGAAATATACATTTCAAAATATCAAACTCTAATGTTGAAATGATGAACTGTAACTTTACAAAGAGAATGATTCCTAGATATAATGTGTGTGCCCGAGACAACTGACAAAGCAGTAAAATATTGGGTGTGAATTCAGACTCAGGACCAGACTGAGGCCCCTTGGCACTAAGCCACTAGAGGTTAGGGCATAGTGGGGGTAATGTACTTAGCCTCTAACAAATGGAGCATTAAATACATCATGCTGACTCATAGGTGGCACTGGCATTGATTACTGAAACTACTACTTGCTTGCCCTCATGCCAAAAGCGGGGGGGGCGGGAGGAGGTTCTGGCATCTGTACCTGTTCTACATAAAAAGGAGAAGGAAAGATTTCCCTGAGAAATGCAAAATGTCTGTATGACTGTTTCATCATATGTTTAACTATGAACAGTCTATAACCTGTCCTCACTATTGAGATACTACAAAAGAAAGCAAGCATTTATTTTTGAACGTCAGGTGAAAATAGAAGTGATAACAGTCATTTTTCAATAGTCAAGAAGCAATAAATATATAATGAGCAAATCATGTATAGAAACTATGTGACAATTTAATTTGAACTGTGATCTTTGTTTTTTCCTCCTGTCCAAAACACTTTTTGTAGAATATATCCTATATATTTCTTTTCCACCATCTATCTTGTGTTGCTTTCTCCTTTCTGTAAAAAGCCAGTATAGACAGTTTAAAAAGCATTGGTTTTACAAAAATACCCATTTCTATGATTTTGTTTCTTTATTTTATTTAATCAGAAGAATAGACACCTTTCTGACCTATAGGAATGCATGTACCCTCTCAATGATAAGTTCCTAGTCCATAATAGTGCTGCCCACTATATTCTAAATAATGGGTGTATAATACACAATATTAACATATAGGGAAAAATACGACAAGGTGTTTACTGATGTAAATGGCCATATCTGTATAGACCTCGGAGGTGCTGACCTGATTTACATCTGCTGAAGATCTAGTTCAGAGTGTGCAAAAATATATTATTTTGATCACAGGAATTCTTTCTCATTAGGGTATGTGGTGAATGAATACTTGAAGGAGGAGTTTAAGAGAAATAAGGCCAAGCCCCTCTCCACAAGCCCATCTATGATGTAGGGTATGGAAGCCTTTCTTACCCAGAAGTTCCTTACAGTGAGCAATTATAGGGATTCAAACCTTTGATCAGATATCAATACCTGCTGCCATTTCTGTTAGCTTTGTGGGTTTTATGCAAAGAAAAGGAGGTTCCATTTTCCTTGTCATATTTATTATTTAAAATTAACTTAAAGTTAAAACAGCTTTTGTTGAAGTCTATTTTTAATTTCAGTTACAACCTTTTACAAAATCCAGAATGTCTCCACAAACTCATATTCTGCCTACTGCTCAGAATCTGTCATCCTGTAATCTCTTGCCTTGAATTCAAATATTTGAATTTACTGTTAGGACCCGGCATGATCCAGCGCCAGCCTTCTTAGTTTTCAGTTTTTTGGTGGAAGTTTAGGACACTTCGAATCTGACTTAAGTTGTTATATAGTCTCTCACTGTGGTATGTAAGAGCTCAGCGCCTCCAAGATTGGGTTCTTTTTTTGTAAGCTATTTAAATTATAAGGTCTTTGAGGAAAGCACTCTGTCTTCATACCTGTCTAAACAGCCTAGTCTACTGTTTGCACTATATAAATAAATTGTAATAATATATGGGTACATTTCCCAGTGAATGAAAAAGTGTAATTCTTTTTTTAACCTATTATCATCTTAATCATACTCAGATTTTCTTGTGTTAAATTTAATTAGTGAAACTAGTGAATATTAGCTGCAGTTATTGTCTAGCAATTGAAACAAAATAGAAACCCTCACTGCACTAGGCCTAGGTATCGGCAGAGCCTGTCAATGCAAAACGACACCAGTTCACATGAATCTGTCAGTGGAAGCAGAGCTAAAGCCAGGCGGTGAATAGAACTCCCGACCCCAATAACAACCAGCAGCTTAAGTTAAAGTAGAAAACTAGCATGAGACAATTTCTTTTATGACCATAGAGTGCTGTTATAAGACCTCATGGCTGTCTTGTCCCTAGACCTCTCATCCTGCCAAGCCAAAATGTAGAAGAAGCCATTTCCACTGATACCTGCAGAAAACTTATAACCGTGTAAGTCTATAGTTTAACAGTTAATACTTCCCATGCCCTCAATTTCAAAATTCTTTACATTGACTCTAAGTAGTTTGCCATAATAGAAGATCAGTTTCAGAATATGTTGATCCTTACAAGAATTTGGTAACTTTGGCTCCAACCACATCCTCTTGTGTAAACACTAAGCCTTTGCCTCTGTGTGTTTAAAAAATGTGTTAACTTAAAAAAATCATAAGCCAAGAAAATAATTTTGATTAGAAGAAGTTATTTATACTGGCATAAAAACCTAGGAATGTGTGTTTATATTAACTTGCATTTTCCTCTAAATATTGCCAAAAATACCAAAGTAAGCTTATGCTACAAGCAACAGAAATATACAGTATATTCTTACAGCTAGGTAAAATATGAATCCTGCAGTCAGGTATATCCTAACAGTGTAAAAAAATGGTGCAACTTTATTTTGTTGTAAATTGTATGGAAAATGTTAGAATTTTTATTTAACTGCTATTTTCTGGTAGCACTTTTGCCTGATCTCTTCTTCTTATCCCGCTCCACATATACTGTTTAAAGAAAATATTCAACATATTAGAAATAACCAAAAGAAGGAACTGAAAGGATGTATATATTAGTAGGCAACTGTTGATCCTTCTGCACCACGGTGTATGCATGAGAGGTCACCCGGACATTTGACACATACATCTAGGCAGTAGTATGGACAAGTAGAGGCTTCTCAGACCTTCAGATCATTGAGACAGCATCCGGAGGCCAGACCGAGTCCAGACATTCAGTGCCTTGATGACTGCACCGCTGTGAATTGAACCTGGGTCTCCCATGTAGTAGGTAAGGAATCTACCACTGAACCTCAACATAAATAAATAATGCTGTGACCTTACTCATCTATTAAGCTTATCTGTATCCCCACTCCGCTCTGCCTAATACTACCTCTTTGCCATGTCTCACTCTTCCCCCACTTTGCTCCTTTTATAGCTCAGCACAAAGCAAGGACCTTAAACTGTAAACTCCTCAGGCAGAGACCCATCTGATATTATTCATTTATAAAGCACATTAGTTATCCAAATAGGTGCTTGTAATGTGCTTATCATGATAATCATCTGAGTGGCCAAAACAAATTAAGCATCTGCATTACATTTCTTTCATATGTGATGGTGGAGTAGTTATCTAGCAATGACTCCAGAGATATAAGTATAAGCATTGCCACAACTTAATTCACTCTAAATGACTCCTTGGTCATTCGGGCCAGGGTTTCAAAAGGTAATCAGGTATGATGCTCATCATAACATTCCTCTGGGAAGTGTTGGCCATAGAAAGTAGTGTGCCTTATCTGTACCAGTACTATACGTTAGCGGGCTTGGGAGGGCCTTTTTGCCTTTCTGATTAAATATTTCCAAAAGATTATTGTCCTTCACTATTCTTAGGCATACCTGATATTGCTTGACTGTCTTTTTTCCTTTTATCACTTCCCTTTTTCCTATTTACCTCCTCCAACTTTTCCTCAAGCTTTCATCATTGTTGAAAGATTAGTAACTTTGGAGAGGCTAATTCTGTATAATGTATTAAGGATGATCATATGTGGACTCAGTTTGATCTCTTTGGTCAGAAATTCAATATATGAAGCACCTTTTGAGAGTTTGACTTTGGGCTTCATAAGCTTAAGCCATTTTACTAAGTGACCATTGCATTGGCATGTCTTGAATTGATGCCAGCATCTTAGTGGTTAAGGCCTTAAGGACTAGGGGCTAAATTTGCATCTGGTAAGGAATGTGATGTGAATAAGCCATTAGGTCATGTCCCAATGATAATGACACATGCATTTCTCTAGGAACAAATGGCAGCTGCACATAATTGTTTTTCTGCTATTTGTCCCTGGGGGACACATCTGCACGCGCACTGTGGCATGCAGCAAACTGTCCTGAGTTGGGTAGGAGAGGCTGGGGCCAGCACATGTGCTGGCCGCAGCATCCTTACCTGTGGTCCTGGGGGCCTCCCAAGGCTACAGTGGCAACGATCCAAGCCAGGCTGGCTCTGGTTTCATGTGACACACACTACTGCCATGTGCACTTTTTTGTCGCATTTGTTTAGATACTGGGATTCCCTGGTATCTAATTTTGGCCCCATGCTGCAAATAGGCAGCATAGTGAACCTTTTTACATGTGCCATATGCATTTTGTGGTGCCTCAAAGTGCACATTCCCACTCATGAGGATGTGGCCTTAAGAGTACATAGATTTCCATTAGGACTCGTAGTAGAGATGATATCTTTTATTAGACCTACATAAACTCTTGCCAAGTTTTCTTGCTTAAGAGGTGGGCTGCTTAATGTTGCACAAGGTGGAACTTCTATGGAGCCCTTTGCCTTCATTACCAACATGAAAATGATAAAAGCCTGAATTGTAATTTGAAAGGAAAAGGCATAGATTCTTGGCAGGAACCCTAGGACCTAACAATTGCATTGCTTTGGTGTATATCCTATATGGAAAGTAAAGTAAGTGTTGCTGCTGATTTCTTTAAGTCTTTTCCTCTTCTCACTATCATCACTGTAATTACTTACCACAAGTAGCTGAGGTAGAATTTATTTTAAGTGCCTAATTCCATTGACATTTAGTGGGCCTTCGGTTCCTAAATCACACAGGCCTTGTCTATACTAAATAATTTTGCTGGAAGAACTCTAGGTGTCCTGGCAAAATTGTTAATGAATTCACACTTACAACTCCCCAGTATTTGTAGAATGTCTTTCTTTATGCAAAGCACTACCAGCTCTGCAAAAGACAGAAGACATGTATTGCCACAGAGAGCTCACCAGAAAGCACATGTAAACACACACATGCTTTCCACCAGTTGCTTTTAACAACTGGTACCACCCAGGATGCACTTTGTATGTTGCCAGCTGTGAGGCTGTAATGGAGTGGTGCAGAACATAGAAAAGAAGGATTGGAAAGTACCTCATGGGCATTTCCATACATGCATGGAAGTTTGGTTCCCCAGGGGCAACTAGCAGCAGTGCACCTTGCACCGCAGCTACTTGTCCCTGGGGAACGCCTATGCCACACATGCTTTGGTGATCTCAAGTTGCCCTGGGCTTGGGGAGCCTGGGGTCAGCACTGTGCTGGCCTCAGCAGCATTGCTGGGGTTCCTGTGGGGCTCCCGGGACCACAGCCATAGCAATTCTGCCATGCAGAGCCTAGTAGGCAGCCGCAGCAAACTCTGGGCACCCTGACTCCATTTTTCAGCAGGGCACACTGCCCGAGCATGTGCTGTGCCAATTTTTTATTTCCATGGGTTTTTCTGACCCCTGGATATCCAAAATTCAGAATAACAGTGCAGTGCAGCGTGCCCTTGCAGCCCAGAGAACACTGGACTGTGTGGTATGAGGTGCTGAAAACATGTTTGTGGGGCCACATGCGTCACAGTCGCATTCATCTGGATGCACACTATTCACATACAATGAGGAAGGATAAATAATTTTACCTCAGGGCAAGAGATCCTGTGTTCATATAGCACCTTGCACCATGGCACCTTGATCCTGACTGGTGCCTCTGAGTGTTTCCAGATCATCATCATCATCATATTAAATAGGCTCCCTTACGAGCTCCTATCTCTTATTCATCCAAAACAAATTACACTGAAATCTGGACCTTGCACATCACTATTTTTATTCAGGTCATCATACATTTACATGAGACACATTACATCAAACAGTTATGAGTCATTTTTTTTAAAGAAATAATAAAGTTGGATGTGTTCATCTTTGCTATTCTGTAATACGGGACTGCTCCATACGTTGCTGGGTTGCATCGTATTTTCCTAGAGAAATTATCTTTAAAAAAAAAGATTTAGTCTTTCATTGAAATGGTTATTTTTAATTACTGTTCTTATATTATTTTAACACAGTAGTCTGGAAAACAAACAAAAGATGCTTAATTATACAAAAACAGATCAGACTAAGTTTATGAAATTTACAAATTACCTAAAATGCTAGGAGTTAATTACAGTCTGCTTTCCCTGGCATGTCAGCTTGATTAAATTTGGAGTTCCAAGATGAATTGGCCCAAATTCATTAGTGTTCCCTGGGTGCATATGTTGGTCAAGGTCAAGCGAAACACATTGACTATAGTGATAGTGGGGAGGGGGAAGGGATTCTAAAGAAGGTGGACTCTTAAAAGGTCTGGGGTTGCAGCAAGAAACTTTGATACTTTTTAACTTAATAAATCTTGACAGCCTAATCATGGCTAAGCCTTTGCAGTGTTATTGGTACAGATGGCAAAGCTAGACATATTTAAAGAGATCTCAGCAGCTAGTGGCAGGAGAGCATTGAATCCAACTGCACTGTTGGGCTCTCGGAGAAAATGCAAGAAGGGAGGATAAAAAGCTACACAGCATTTCCATCTCTTGACATCTCCAACAGCCTCAGATACAAAATATGATAAGGCTCCTGCTGAGCTAATAAGCCCAACAAATGTCTGTGTCCGTGAAGTAGATGAAGTGGGATCAAGTAGTTGGGGGCTGCTGTATGAAAATAAGCCAGCACCCAGGGTATAATGGCACTGTAGAAAGCTGCAAGGTCAGACTGATGACAGAAACACTGGATAAGTAGAGACCCCATCAGTAAAACAGGTTTGCCTGCTGGATCCTAGCCATATAACTATTTTAAAAATCCCTATGTTTTAGAAAACTCATCTAGCTTAGTAAATAAAAGGATAGTGTTTAATTTTGTTTTATGAAAAACTACAGCAATTTTCTACTTTTACCCATAAAGATTGTATGATGAACTGTTTTTCATTAAAATATTACATTAAAAATAAGTCTTAAATAAAAATGTTATTGCAAAGTAAAGGCAGTTTTGAGGTAAGCAATAGTAACAGGTGAACCATAGATTTGTTCAAGACTTGTTGCCATATTATATTGTTTATCTCTTAATTTCTTGTACATCAAATCTGTCCCTATCTATCTTATTGTTAAGCAGAGCAATGTGTCCCAATGAAATAATTTATTTAAGTTTAAATCACTCTGAATATATGAGAATGATAAATGCTGCTTCTCACACTTGCAGAGAAACGTATAAACCTGCCTGATTGAAATAGTGTTAAAATCTAAAAAAATTAGACTGCTCTTAAAATTTCAGGAATCTGTCAAATTACTACAGTAATTCTTAAAGAATCATATCCATTTTGTAATACCTGTAAAGGTTTGTTTAAAAAAAGCAAATCATTTTAAACACCATGTGAATTGGTTCATTAAATATGTAGGAAGGCTTTGAAAATTTGACAGCATACCAGAAAAGATCAGATTAACCACACCTAGCATTTCCTTTAATCTAACTATGTAGAGTTTTAATTTTATGCAAATATAATTATTGCTAAGTCCCAGCATGTAATACTTTGGCTGTTGAAGTCCATGGGAGTCAGATCTGGTCCTATGAGTAAGAGCAGCACTGGAAAAATAAATCAGTAATGATATACAATGAATATTCAAGGCTGTTTCTCTCTTCCCATTTTAATCATTTACAGATATTTTCAGTTTTCTTCCAGTAAGACTACTACTACTGAATATACAGCCTCCCCTGGAGTTTTGAGGGAGGGATACATAATTATGTATGTCAACCAACCTCTTGCTCCTTCCTGGGACTGGTTTGTATATAATTCACAGAACTGCATGAGGATGCGGAGCTGCACTGCACATCGGGGCTAGGGACAGACATTCAAAAAGCCTAAGCCTGAATTGATTCACTCTTTTCAGGTTAATCTAAGATGCACAGCTTAAACTGATAAATAACTGGTCAGACATTCTCTGTTAAATCAGGACATGCAGCCACATGCCTGCAGTGGTTCAAGCCAGAAGCTGGGGGGCACTAGAGCATGCCTGTAAAGCACTGCCAAAAGGCAGGAAAGAGAGACACCCTCCAGGGCTTTCACCCCCATGCCCCTCTGGAGCCGAAGGGATGTGGCTAGGCTCCAGCTGGGGCTAGCACAACATGCAGAATGCCAGCCACCAGCCGGGGATGAGGAGAGTGGGGAGCTGCTGCCAGACTAAGGAGTGGGGATGGGGGAAAAGTCCTTTCTCTGAAGCAACCATGTATTGAACACAGCAATTTGCAAAGCATACAACAGGGAACTACCAAAAATCTTCACCTAAGCTAAGATGCAGCCCAGTAAAACACAGCATACACAACTTAGTCTAACTTAAAATGTAAACCAGGAAGACAAGAATTAGTCTGACTAATCCTGAGGGAAGCGTGTCTCCTTACAGCCAGGCATTCAGAAAGGCTTTGTTTAAATATTCCTAGCTTTTGCACATTCTGTTTTCTAATGTAAATGTAGCTCTGCATTCATTGGTGAAATTCTGCAAATTCCCTTAACTACATCTCCAGCATGCGTGATGATTGTCAGGTCTTTCTCAACACTTCCCACCTCTCAGTCTGGTCCTGCAGGTCTTAGCTCTGGGCTCACAGGTGCATCCCTGCCTGGCTGCAGGCAAGCCACAGAGACTGCAGCCAAACCCCCCCGGGACTCCTGGGGAGAGAGGGGACAGAGGGAGGAATTAACTCCATCCCTTCCTGGCTACAGGCAAGCTATGGAGGTGCGGCTGGGACTGGCAAACCCCAGCTGTGGTCCCCAGGGTTTGCCAGCAGAGGGGGGTGGAGATGGGACAGAGGTAGGAATTTGCCTCAGGGGCCATGGCAGGCCAGAATCTGGCCACACCCTGCCCCTGTTCCAGCTAGACAGCAGAGGGGAGGGGCCAGTGCACTGAATATCTGTTCTGTTACAAGTTTAAATCTGTTTCTGATCACTTAAACGGGCTTATGTGTAATGTCTGTCCCTAGCCCAGGACTTCCAGGGGACATTGTGTCTCAGGCTGACACTGTGTTTCCTGGAGCTCAGTAGCAGAGAAGTGCACTGACTGCAACATCCTTTTAGTCTGAAAAGAATGCAGCCAGTTCCTAGAAGCACACCCACTAGCAAGGGGAGAGGTTGGAGTGGCAACTGTAAAATAAGAACAAGGCCCCTACGTGCTGATACCGCATGACCTCTGAGTGCCTTTTATTTGGGTTGACTTACTAGCTGTCATGATTAGGCTCTGTGGTCCTGGTGGTTAAAAAGGTGGTGGGCAGCACACACAGATAGTGCACCTTACGGAAAAAAAACCACGTATGAATGTTGAATGTCTAATTATGTCATCTCCCGTCACACCTCCTGTGTTCTGCCAATAATTCTTCCCTCTCTCTCTCTTTCTCTCCATTTATCACACAAATGTCTCTGCACCTTCTTCCACCCTGCCTTTTACAATCAGCCATATCCTAGCAGCAAACACATTTAAAATCTCCTGTTGAAATACTAGTCCCATTTCCTAGTAGGGAAAATAAATGAGGCTTTAATGTGTTTTATACAGTGCCTTGCACAATGGGGTCCTGATTCCAAGCAAGGTTCTCTAATATAAAGATAAAATAATAAAATAATAATACTTGGCCATGGAGAAGATACCTTTAGAGCAAAAGTGCTCTCATAAAGTCAGAGAGATTTTTAGGCCAGAAGGAAATGCTCTGATCTGAGCTCACGCACTCTACAGGCAATAGAATTCATCTATTTCTCTTCCTTCTCAGCATTATTTTAGCATGAGAAGCTAAGAGAAACATCTGGCTGTGGATAGGATAAAAAAGCAATATAGAACTGACATTTTACACTGAATTGAAAATAGGGCTTTAAACAATGCAATCTGTGATGTTACCCCTGTGTGGAGGAGCCTGCTTTCAGTCTGACAGCAATATGGAAATCAGGAACACAGTTCAAGTAATAATTGATGATTATAGTTTCCATGTTCACAAACACAGACACATTTTACATTTTTACCATAACCACATTTAATTTTATTAAATATGTAATACAAGCAAATGAAAAGAGGTGGTCACAATTAAATATGTAAAAGGCAGTGTCAGTATTTAGCTGGCTTCTGGGCTATGTAGCCCATCACAATTCTGTGCAAATGATAAACCAGCAGAGCAGAGGACAGACGATGCTATGCCCTGAGGGCAGGAATGAAGAAGGCACAGTTGGAGGGAGGATTAATAAAAGTGGAGAAGACAGAGGCCAGGTTGCCAGAAAACTCAATCACTGCATGCCAGCTGCTTGTGGCTGCTTGGGTGTTTTCTGTTACTCTTGGTGATTTCTCTGGGTTGCAGCGGATCTGTAGATTATACTGAAATGTTGTAACTTGTTCTTTTAGTCCTGCTCTAATTCGTTTCTTTTGTGGAGCAAGTATTCATGCAGTCTTTTATGTCCTTTTTGCAGACCCTGGCTCCAAGGTCCTCCTTCCTCATCTCCAGCTGAAACTCAATAAAGAGCTTCTATCACTCCCCTCGCCTTCTTTCACAGTTTGTCGATGGGTTCAGATGCTTGCATCTTATTCCCCCTTGACTGAACATGGAGCGATGAGGGGTGTATTAATGATTCCTCATCTACTTTCGTGAGGGATTCCAGGGTCTTTGCAGAGAGTCTGAGATAACCAATGACATTCTGCTTAGTGAGCTCTGTTAGTGCTGTGTAGGGCTTCCTCACGATAAATATCCCTAACTGTTCATTTGAGTAAGTTGGCAACCATTCAGACTTAGACACACAGACTTATCATAGCCCAGGAGTCAGCAATGTTTTCTGGGGGTGGTCTGGAATGATCCAGCTTGGGTGCAAGCTGGGCCAGCACTAGGACCTGGCTGTTGCTGCTGCTTCCCGCTGCCAGGCTGCTGTGCAGGCAAAGCTCCCCACCACCTAAAGCTCCCAGTCTTCGTAGGTTGCTGCTCCCTGACATAGGCCATACCCACCCAACACTGATTCCTTCATGCGTAACAGAGTATGGTGGGGGAGCACTGACATACTAAAGGAAGGTATTCAGCGTAGGATGACCATGGCCACATCGAGACATACAGGCATGTGTGGCTTGTGGTGCCACAGACCTCTTTACAGTGCCACAGACTGCACACCTGGAACATTAAAATGTACCCTGCACTGCAAATTTGCAGTGCACCCAAATTTGCAGTGCAGGGGCAAATTTTGCTACCAGGAAATCCTGGTAGCAAAAAAAAAAAAATAGTGTGAAAAAAGCAGCACAATGCACATGAGAGAAGCATGTGCTGGCAGACATGGAGGCTTGGTCCTTCCAGGAGACACTTTGGCTGCGGGTCAAAACATCGCCACTTCTTTAATGGTCCCTCAGCTCTTTCAACACACTGGGAGCCAGGAGCAGCAGGGAAAGGGCAGTTTCCCCGAAGCAGGGTAATTTGCCTCACACCACAATGCACACATGCAGGGGTGTGCAGTGTGGCAAAAAGTAGTGGCGCAAATTTGTGTCACTAGTATTTTTCATGATGTAAGCACATGCCCCTGCATGTGGGAATGTGCCCCATAAGTCCCATGTTCACTGGAACAGGCATGTTTTAAACAATCCTTTTGAGTGTTTGCCAAATGAAGGATTTTGTCTGGTTTTCAGAGGGACAACAAGGACCAGTAGCATAATTAGGGCAGAGCAAGAGAGGCACCTGCCCCAGGCGCTGACTATGAGTGGTTGCCAGGATTCCCCTGTCCGGCCATAGGAGCTGGGCAGAACAGTGCTGCACAAATCAGTGTATCTGGGGAACCCATGGGGTGCATGGAGTGAGCTGAATGGGGTCCGTCCCCCCTGAGCCTATACAAGCATGGGGGAAACCCTGCACTGCCTCTGCCTAGCCACAGAAGCTGGGCAGAGCAGCATCGCAACACTGTACATCTGGTGAGAGGGGGAGCAAGTGGGGTCAGCAGAATAGTGTGCCCCTGGGCACTCAACAAGTGCCCTATGCCACTGACCAGGACATGTGAAAACAGGACATTTGTCACCCTATGCTGAGTACTTTTCTTTAGTACTTTAGCCTCCACTATACTCTGGTATGTGTGAAGAAGAGTTGATATCAGTGTTGAGCTGGAAGAGCCAGTTAGGCCTACAATAAATCTGTACGTCTGCCCCTCAGCTTTTGCTTTCTAGGACTCTGTCCCCCCAACACACACATAGGCATGCTCAGCTAAGACTGGAGCTCAGAAACTGTTGAGTGTACTGAAAGCAAGGTGAGTGGAGAAGTAGAGGTTTCCATTTTAAGACCAGTGAAATATGGTGGCCCTAATTCAGCAGTGACAGCCTTTGCAGAAATTATCATTTTAACTTGAGAAAAAAAATTGTATTTGATATATCATAAGTCATTTGTTTTTGATAGAAACACTGTTTCCTTCAACATTTTTCTCAGTGAAGCAGGCCCATACCTACTTCGACAAAAAAGTGCCATATTAGAAAAAATGCCAGAGAAATGTATAATTGTAAGGGTTCCATGAACGTTCTGTAGTTACCTTTGATTAGGAATAGCATTGTTGTACTGTCGAGAAAGAATGAATTTATTGGATATAAAGAAATATATATTTTAATTACCTGGAAAAGTTTAGTGTTAAAGCGGGAAAAGGATTTCCTCATCATTCCTAGCACATGGGATAGTGAAGGAACAGTGATGTGTTGGTTCCTAATACAGAAAGATTGGTTTCGAAAGCCAGCCAACATAGATCTGCTTCTATACTATATAAGCATCCTGGTTAATGCATGTTTAAGCTTAGATGGAGAAGTCTCATTAATAATATAGTATCACAACACTATTTTATTATTGGGGGCACTCTGGCAGAAATAATTTCATAATTCTTCTATCATCTTTTTAGTAGTGATTAAATACATTGTAATATAAAGATAGCTTTTGCCTTCCTTGGAGTACTACTGAATTATTTTAATAAGATTTAGAAAGACCAGGTATGGCATCTCCCTAGGGTTACAGTTTACGTGGGGCTCAGTTCTAGAATCATATGAGGGCATCGGAAGAAAATAAAGAGCATCCACTCCTCCTCATTCCACCCAATTTAAGGCTGGCAAGAGCTCAAGTGTTCAAGGAAGTGCAGGGACTACTTCATACGTATGCCCTTAAAGTGCCTGGTCTCCTAAATGAGCCAATGAGAGGTGGACACCAGGCATAGCTAGTGCTCTATCACTGTGCACTGGCCAGCTGAGCTGCATGTGTGAGGAGTAAGATGTGAGTTCCTTTAAAGATGTGGCTTCTAGAAAGCAAATAAGTAGATGGAGGGTCTGTTTCTGACTCCAGGTGCAAATGCCTCCAAAATTAAACACCTTTCCTGCTCCACTTCCATACGTCATTGTACCTTATCTATTATCTCAAAGGATCTGGGGGAAGACTGGGTGCACATGAATTCTTCTGTCCCCTCCAGAGTACTATATGACTGATATTATATTGTGAGCCAAACAATTAGCCATTGACAACAGAAGTGATCCTACCATTACACAACGTGCTGTCAAATTCACAAAATAAACAAACAGAAAAGATTTCATATTAATATCTTGTTGGTTACAAAAATAGGAATTAATACATAATTGTCAGGTAAGATCGCAAATAGATAATGAGTCTGAAAGAAGAAAGGTCTCTCTTGCGCATATGTAGTCACGTGCAACTTTAAAGTGATTTGGCTAATCCCAGGGAAAATCTGATAGAAAATGAATGTAATAAGGTATATCAGATGTTTCAGTGGAATGGTCTGGTATATTGAAACACAGAATAATAAAGACCAATAACCAACATACATTCCATTTAGAAATATTCATTCATTTAAAAGCAGATTACAGTACATACAATTAAAGATTTCCATTTTGTATGATGCATATTAAACTTAACATTTCAAAATATAGAAAGATATTGAGTCGAAGCATAAAGATCTGTAGCATATGACTATTTTACACATAATTATATGATATATAGTATATATTATATATTATAAGCTGTTTACGTGAGAAATGTAAGGATTATGTAAACTGCATCTTTATTTTTTCATTGCATCTCAGTAAATATTTCCAGTCCTTTTCCTTTTTTTTTTTTTGCAAGAAGTCTGTCTCTCACAGAACAAAGAAAATGATAGATGTGAGCCTCTATGATTGCTGAGAAGGCAGAAACAGTAATGACACTCAGGAAATTCTTTTCAGTTCAGAAATCATATCTAGTACATTTGGAACATTGAAGTTCCTCTTTAGAGAGCTATGTGCACAATTCTGGCTTGCCTTAGAATCTTGATTTGCCTTAAATAAAGCACAAAATAAGCAATTATTGTATTTTAAATATATACCTCAGGGTATAGTTACGTTTTTGTCATTTCTTGGTTTTAAATCATTCCTTGTTTTTGAGGCACAACAGACATTCACATAATATCAGATAACAAATGTATACCTTTGTTACTGGTGTGGTATGTAAGAGGCAATATGTACTAGAACCTGACTGCCTCAGAAATCCAGGATTTGAAGGTTAATTGACTCTCTGACACCTAAGATTGGATTTGTCCCAAACTTTTTATAAATACAGAGAATTTTGTATAGATATATGTGGTCTAACTCTGTGTTACCCCTCCACTAGCAACTCACAAAAAGGTCACACTGGGAACTAGCCATGCTTGGCACAGGGTAGGAGCATCCTGGTGGAGTGGGTTAGCACTTCAGGAATTAGAAGCCAAGTTGCTCAAAAACAGGCTGAAATTGTCATAAAAATAGTCTAGAGTATCTCTTTTGGGAGTTCAATTTTTTTTAATGTAAATGAAAAACTGGAATTTGTACAATTCTTCATCAAAATGTCAACCAGAAAAGGGACAGCATTTTCACAGACATTCCTGTCAAAATATTGACATGCATTCATCAAAATTCAAAATGCTGATGTGATGATTAATTTTGGAAAATGTTGACCCATTCTGGTTAGATGCCCAGAACAAAAAAACCTTTGCAGGATCAGAGCTTATAGTGAACATGAAGCAAGGTTAATTAAAACCAGCCTATTTCCTCTGTCTTATCCCTACAGTGGGCAAAAATGCCAGGCCATAGGAGTCTGTGCATGGGCCATTACTAACTAGACTCTCCACAAAAAATGTAACATGTATGCCCAGTCCCTTATCTAGTAGCCAGAATTTGGCTGATAGGATTTATTCATATTTTGGTCAATTTTTGTGACACATTTTAGAATTACACTTTTGATATTTTTTGTTGATCTGCTCATTGTGGACCCAATCCTGTTTCCATTAAAGTCAATAGCAAAACTCACACTGACTTCAGCAAAAAACTGTTTCATATATAATTTCTGTTGCAGTCGATATTCATAATGAATTCTTGCTTAAAATAAAATTATTGACTCTTCTTTTGCTAGAGTACAGAACAAAGTCCTATAGATCATAGAACCTGTATTTTGCTGCATGTAGTTGAAGAATACTTACATTTCTATTATCTAGTCTATATAAAATATTTATTTTTGGCATTACAATAAATAAATAAAAAGATATTAAAGTTGCCAAATCAAGGATTAAAAATCAGGACTTCCCAAATGCCATTTTCTCAGCTCAGTCACATTGATCAGATTTGTAACATAATTAATAACATAACAGTTATCTCAAACAAGGGAAACAAGAATGGGAGGGCCTTGTTACGCGTTACACTGTGAACTCCTCAAATGTTGATCAGTGTTAGGGCCTTGTTGCACATTAATTTTAGGTGGCTCCTGGAGCTCTTAACTCCTGGATTATCCATACATTAACACCTGAAACAAGTTTTAAGCACACTTTAGGTGGCTTAAAGTTATGCCACTCCAGGGCGGGTTTATCTCTGATCAGTGTTACTGAACTTGTGTTCCATTAATGTGTGGCCATTCCCTACAGATGAGCCACCCAAGTTGCAGACCTAGAGCATTCCATGATGCAGGATGCAATGTGCCTTCCCTCTTGTTCTGTGTGGACAATCTTTCCACCCCCTGAACGCTACTGCCCACGGGACAGCTCTGGCGCTAAGCCAGCTCCCCCTCCTGCCCCTGGGGATGTGACCTTTCCATCCCTAGGGGTACAATGCCATGCAAACAGCCTGAAGATCACATGCCAACTAGCTAGGTCACAGGGCACAGATGGGTCCAGGGGGATAGGGGGAACAAGGTAGGGAGTTGGATTTGGGTTCCCATGAGCTGGGCTTTCTTCCTAGGGCAGGAGCAGTAGCTCCCCCAAAATCTCCTTCTCTCACTGCTCCCATCTCCCAGCCACCCCAGGAAGCACAACCAGCATGCCCCACACCCAGTCCCAAGTCCCAATTTATTAAAACATTAGACCTCCTTTAAATTACTTAAATTATTTCTTTTCAAATTCCTTTTTTCACTTCTTTTTATTTTGTCCTCCAGTGGCTGACTTCCTTCATTCCCCTACCCTTTCCCCACCCCTTTTTCCTTTCCACTTCTCATTTTATTACCTACTCCCATTCCATTAATGCCACCTCACAGCTTCATGTTCCTGCCCCCACCCAACCCATCTCACAAACCCACACCTAGAGGAGAGAGAGAAACCCACCCTGGCTCACCAGCCCTGTAGTGGCAACTTACAGCTACAGCTCCTAGGTTGTCACTTGCTTGCCAGCCTTCTTGTGGCAAGTCCCATCTGTGCAGTTAGGAGACAGTCAGAAAGTGTTTTGAGCCTTAAGGTGTGACTGTTCCAAATTTGAGTTAGCACAAACATGAATCCCCATTTGAGCAGGTCAAAGTACAACGTGTAACAAGGCCCTTAGAGCTAGTGCAAGTTTCAAGTAGTCACATGTTCAGGCCACGGGGGACATGGAGGACTGAAAGGTAAGATTCCTTCCTTTCCCAGTCTGGGCTTCTACCCTGACCCCTAAAAACAATATGGATTAGGACTTCTCTATACTAAGAATTGGACACTAGCAGCCAGCCACCAGTGTAGTTGATATTGATGCAAATGACTAATGTAGATAGTGTAAGACCTTATGTAGCTTATCACTGAAACTTAGGCCAAGAGGCACTGCAGTCATTTGATAACGGCTTTAACCATCTGTCTAAGGGTTTGCATGTGATGGCTGGTTCTCAATGGCTATAATAAATGGCTACAAACAAAGCCTTGATTAATGTTACAAGGGAAGTCCTAATTTGGAGGATTCCCTGACGTAGAGAATTTAATTTTGCAACTTTAAACAGAGTTTCATATTCCTGTTTACTTTTAAATAAAAGAAAAAGAAAAATTGAAAGTACTTTTATTTCTGTGCCCTCAAGTTTCCATGGATTGTGATAATGTGTAATAATGTAGCTATGATGGTCCAGGAAATATGAGAGAGGCATATATTTGGGGGGTGGTATATTTTACTAAATTAATAAACCATTATTTATTGCAGGGCTGTTCAACCTTTCAGAGACCAGGGGCCATGTGCCCCCCTGGGCTGCATGCTGCATAGACCACATGCTACACCATATGATTCCCCTCTACTGCATGCCCCCCCTACTGCATGCCCCCCACTATGCTGGCACACACCCCCCACACACACCACACTGCTTGCCCCTCCACTATGCCACATTGTGTGGCTACCCCTCTGCCATGCTGCATAGCAGCCTTAGCTCCCCCAATTCTCCTGGCCACAGGTTCCCTTGGCCCCATGGGCTACCCCACCCCTAGGGGTGGAGGCAGGAAGAGGAAGCTGGAGGAGGAGGAGGGTGCCTGAAGACTCTGGCAGCTACAGCAGAAGAGCAGTGGATGGAGCAGTGTCTAGATCAGGAGCTCATGGGTCACAGATTAAGTCCTTGGGGGCCGCCTCTGGCCTATAAACCATCAGGTAAACAGCCCTAATTGACTGAACCAGATTGATTGAACCAATTAATGTTGTCCCCCCATATCCTTGCCTCTCAAATATTTCTGGGACTATCAAAGCTACAGCTGTAACATCACTCAATTCAAATGTTTTGAATCATCATTTGCCTTGTGCAGCTTGCAAGTTCTGCTGGCAATGCTTGAAGTTCCTTGAAGTACAATGCCTGTGCAACTAACAGGTTGCATTGTCACAACCTGCAATGTCTGTATTGTCACAATCCCCCAATAAGTGTCCCCTTTCTAATTGGGGCAGGACTGAGAGACAAGTAGTGTGAGGATTAGGCAGTACTAGTTAATTGGTCTAAAATTGCGGCTGTCAATTAGAAATAGGGCATTACTCCCAAGAGATCCCTGCTCATATGGTAACTTCTAACATACCCCTCTGAGCCCTCTGTCACCACAGAGCTCCATCTTTCACCTGTGCCTCCTGCAATTTATTCTATTTGAACTTTCTGGGGTGTCAGGATTACTGCAACCTCTAGAAGAGTGCGCTGAATCAAATTAACTACTCGCGTAAGTAGGAGCAACTCTGTTGACATTAATGGCATTGTACATGTTTATACCCTTATGTATCTATAAATCTCCTTAGTTGCTGTAGAGAATGAGGGAGTCTTCTGTATTGCTTTTTATTAACATTATATGGATCTTGTTCTATTTGTGTGATGCTATCCTAATGCAAGGTGCTAACTCTAGAGAGGCTGTTGTGGGGAGAACGAGCAGAAGACAAAACAATAGCAATAAAAAGAATAGTCAGAAAACAAGCAAGGATCCTTGAGAAAACAGTGGGAAAGCTCTTAATTAAGATCTGGCTCTACATCTGGCTTGAACTAGGCCAGCAAGGTTTATTCTGACCAGGCACAAACCTAGGATCAAAAAAACATTACAGTTTCTGGCATAGGGAGATAAGGTTGTTGAAAGGCCAGCACGGGCTGAAGACCACTCTAACAGAGGATGCGCAGAGGCTGTGTGATCCTCCCAGCGCAGGAGCAATGTGTTTGGGTTGAGTAGAACGTACCCACACCTAGCAAGAAAACATATAAAATTAGGTAGAATCTAGGTAGAGTGAGGCAAGGGCAGAGTGGTAAAGGAGTCTGGTGACAGCTCATGAATTCAAGTCTTGCTCTGGACTTACGCTGAAACCTGCCCCTGGTCTATCTAGCTGTAAATGGGTATCAGGCTGCTCAGGTTGGGGAATCAAAAGCAGGCAGTTGCAAATGTTTGGAACTTCACTTGTGTGTGCCATTGCCTGTTAAAGTTCTTCACCATATCATCCCTCTGAAAGTTCATGTGGAATATGATTAAGGACTAAGTATACAAGCCTTTTGTTGTTTTATCCTTTTTCTCTCTGCTTGCTCCAGGCCTTTGGGGGAAATAAATAATTATTTCTTTGAAGAGCTGTTTTGTAGATTCTTTAGTCAATGACTGATCACCAGTCTTTGGAGTAAAAAGGGTCTGGCAAACACTACTGAGCCTGTCATATTAACATAGTTGTGAATCAGATGGTGCTGCAACGTAAGTAGTTCAATGACTGGGCACTTGTACTTGTGACACGGGTTTAGTCTTCAGGGTTTTAAAAATTTAAACCAGTGGGTTTTTAATTGAAACCCACCATTTCAATTTTTCATCTCATTATGGCAAGGTGTCCAGTGCTTTTCTTTTTTTTTCTAGCAGACCCTGCCCCCCTCTCCCACAGCTGGGGGGCAAGCTGCCAGTGGGCCATGTGGCCCCTGAGCTGCAGGCGGCCCCAGTCCTTTCCTCCACAGTGTCAGTACCCCTGGGACAACCCAAGTGGGTTGTTAGTGAACCAGGTACTGCTCTAACTTGGAGGCAGCACCCAGCCCAATCCAGCTGTTCCCTGAGTCTGCCTGGGGAGCAGGAGCCAGCAGGCTTCCAACAGGTGGGCTCAGGGAAGAGTTGGATCAGGCCAGGTACTGCCTCTGAGCTGGGACAGGACCTAGTCTTCTAACAGCCCACCCAGGCAGCCCCAGGGGACACCACTGTCACAGAGGGAAAGAACAAGGGGCCCTCACAGCTCAGGGGCCACTGGACCTACCAGCAGCTTGCCACACCTCCCCCCTGCAGCTGCAGGAGAGGTGAGAAGGCTCTGCCAAAAAAAAAAGATTGCACCCGTCACCTCATCCGCCCTCAGCAGGCTCTTGCAGCCAGCAGGATTGCTGGGGCCACCTGGGAATAGGCTGGGCATGGTGTATGGGACGCTGAAAGCCCAGGTGGGTTTAGGGAAGCATTGGATCTGGTGCCTCCAAGCTGGGGCAGCACTCAGCCAGCCAGCAGCCCACCCAAGCTTCTAGCACCCCATATTCCATCCCCATTGCCAGCAAACCCAGCTGCCCTCCTGCTGCCTTCCTGCACTGTCCCAGGCATAAGCTAGGCTGTTCCTGGGTGGCCCCAAGTGTCCAGCTGGCCACAGGAGCCTGCCAAAGGCAAAAGTGGCGAAGGACCTGATCCTTTTTTTCTGGAAAGCCTGCCTGCCTCTCCTACAGCCAGGAAGCAAGCTGACATCTTCATCATTGCAATTTGGAACACTGCAAACTAAACTACATCATTTAAAACCCTCAAAACTCTTGCACATGTACAGAGTGACGCCATTAAGCCACATTTTCATCATGTGTACATGGTAATGGCCACTGATGATGTGTAGGGGGTGCACACAGGTACATGTACACCTCCTGAGTTGGCCGTGCCCCCCTGGAAGCACCAGCTCCAGGCTCAGCGATCGGCCACTGGGGAACCCTCCCCCCAGTTGATGATCGGCCGCTAGAGGACCCCCCCATTAGCGACCTGCTGCCCCCCAGACTTGGGAGGCACCAGTCACCCATGGTAATAGTTTCACATGTATAAGCACCCTAACTGAACTGCAAGTTTCTATCCTAGAGACCAGGGAAGGGAGCTTAGCCTTAAAAATTAATTGGAGCAGGAACTGGAACTTGGGTGAGCCACCCTCCAAGATAAGCATATTAATCATCATGCTAAAGCTACTTTCTCTCTCTTTTTGATTCTTGGAGAAATTAATTACATACAGGAACTGGAACATCTACATCAGAAGAGGTTGAGGGAGATGCACCTCAGAAAACTCTCTAACCCAATAGTGTTGACACTGATCTGATTAAATGAACAGCTATATTTTAAGTCCCTGCTCCAAATCAGTGAGAAAGGTCAAGGTTTAAGCAAAAATCTCCTTCATCTCAGTAATGTCACCTTAGACTATTGCACCAGCAATGTTTTGTGGATGGTCACATCCTCTTGTGAATCTAACCCTTTATCTCTTTTTTATGGCCTTATTACTGGCATTCTCTTCTCCGGGTTCTGACATGGACCCATGTGCATGATGATGACTGTTGCCTCCTTTCTGATGTTCATACTACGACTCTCCACTCATTTTCAAATAATGAATAATAAGAATTGCCAGTCATGCTTTTAAAATCCAGCATGGAGTTTGTCAAGTTTAACCAACACAAATTCTTTCTGCACAACTCCACCCATTTGCCCAGAAATCTTACGGAACAGGAAATAAAGGAGAAGAAAATAGATTCCCTGTTGCAGAAGAAGGAGAGCTTTTGAGTCACAAAATTTCAAAATGTGATCTTTTTATCTTCTTTTTCAGCATGAGGCAAACAGAGTATAACAGATTTGTACTCTGAAAAAAATGCTTTTGTTCTATAGCAAGAATTTCAAGATTAAAACTTAAACAGTGGCTTCTCTTAAAGAGGCCCATGTTTATTTAGACCTTACCAAACCAGTAACACTATCCCTTAATTATCTGGCACTTGTGCATCACATGATAGGGGATACCAAGGACTCACCTGCCCTATCTTTTATGTTTTCATCAGCCTCATTTGAGGCTGTTGCCCAGCTTGTCAAGAGCTATTTAGTAAAAATAGAGTGGGGAATATTTCCCGCTTCATGAGAAGCCAAGTGAAGAGTCTTTTTCCCACAAAAAGGAGAGAATTAGAGGAAGTAACAAACCTAGTATGGGTCACATCAGAGACCTAGACACAGATTGTTTTCTTCCTATTGGGCATCTATGCAGACTTAGGAATCTAGGGATTCTACCCTGCCTAAATACTAAAAATCCATTAATATAGCTCCTTTTTAAATATACCATCAGCAGACCGAGTCATAAAACAAGCAGCAAAGAGGGTGGGGACACATTTTACATTAAGTGTTTTTCAGGGACTGCAGCAGGTTGAAATAGGATCACATTTTTGGCATCTAAATCCATTACGCACCTAATAGGCATATTGGAATCTGGCCCATAGGGGCTGCTGCAACCACAGATTTAGTTTTATCATTCCGTCAAATAGAAGCCCTATGCCTGTCTAGTGTTTCTGAACATAAAGCCATTTTATTTAGGCCATTCAAGTCAGGATGACTTAGGCTGGGCCTGGGTTGCTCATGCTGAATCATTCCTAGTTCCTGGAGATCACTTAGTCATTGTAAGAATCCCCCTATTTCTTCAACTCATCTGCCTTCACAGACAAGTGCAGACAGGAGTTTTCCAATACCTACACCAGAAGAGGAAGGGAATAGATAGCCGTGGCAGTAATATTGTTCAGAAATCACGCAGAGTCAAGATGCTGTTTCATTCAGCACCTGAGTTCTGTCTGACCACCACTCTGGAAGAGAAGCCTCTGCAGAACACAGCAATCTGGTCCAGCTGGTTCTCAAAAGAGCCTCTCAAAGGGAGGGTCCTTCACGGCACTGGCTGAGAATGAGGCATCTGGGAACCTGGAAGGCTCCTGGAGGAACTGAGTAGGCTTAGGGCTGGGTTGTGGGAGGCTTTGCAGCTCAGTTTAGCTAACAGGCCAAGTGAACTATTGTGAAGGTCTAAGCAAAGAAATCTCACACCAGGAATTGATAGGGATTGTGTGTTGCAATTGTCACATCAGGAATACATCCGGCAAGCACACCCGATCATGTTCTTGATTATAGCATAGACCCAGAAAAGAAGGGGCTACTCAGTTCTTGGAAGCTATCCCTAATGCCATATCTCTCGGTTTAAGTTGAGTGCTTGAGTTTACTGCCCTTGACTTGCAGTTTGCAATAGGTACAGATGTTCAGGAGCCTTCAAGGCCCATAGTTTTGATTTGTGCACTGAAGAGGCTTGGTTGCCTGGAACCCATTTAACCTCTGGTTTGGTTTACAAGTTAAACTGGAATTTAAATAAAAGCTGTGGTCGGAGGCCTTTAACCATATTGATATATGTCACAAGTCTTATTTTAGGTCATAAGGCGTGGAGTGGGGGTTGCAGAGTTTTTGATTGAAGACAGAATTATTTTTCAAGCTCCCTTTCTATAACTGTTTAAATTTAGTTTGTGGCTTGGCTCTCTCATAAACTCTTTGTTCATTAAACTTCTAGTTGCTTCTGTTGAAAACAGAGGCCCTTTTCAAGTCAAATGTTTTTTAAAAGTTTAGAGAATGTTCTGGTATGTATTTAAAAAGTAATGGATAGTCTCTAGATTTCTACCCTTGTATTGTCCATGTAAAAGTGAAAGGCAATACCCTAAATAACAGATTCGGTAGGTAAATTTTATTTTGAGTGCAATCCTAACTTTACATTGTTTACATGCAGTGGTGATCTGGTCTGGAAGTGAATGACAGTTTTCAGCTAAGCTGAAATATTTAGAAAAAAATATAAGCTGACATTTAGCGAAAGACAGATGAAATAGAAGTCTTATTAAAGTAATAAGTATAGTAATTGCCATTAGATACAGAATAATGACACAGTGATCAAATTAATCAAGCCATGATTTAGATTTTCAAAATTGATTAGATATTTTGGACTGTGTGAGCAATTAATATGGTGTACTAAACTATCTTGAGTTTAAATTGATTAGCATTTTTTGAAAAATATATAGCAAATGGTTATGCTAATCAAAGTAAATCAAGCTTTGTTAATGGAGATTCTTCTAATGATGAAAGATACTACATTTATAAACACAATTTTTTCCTCAGCACACATTTAAATAGATTTTATATTCTATGAATAGTAAAATGTTTAAGTCTGGCAAAATAGTCAACCTACATAGGAAAAGGCTTTGATTACAGTAAAATTACACAAAAATATGTCATTAAAAGGCATTGGACAGACATAAAATCTAACCTTTTAAGCTGAAGAATACTTAATATTCTCTTCATGATCATGCAAGGGGAAATTCTTTGCTATGGAATAGCTATTTTCCTGTTAAGCAGGCTATTTCATCAATGATTTATTCCTGAGATGTAATAGGTCGTTTAAAATGGTGGTTTAAAAGTTAGGCCTTTTTTGTTTAATTTTCTCACAGGCAGTTGGTAATTATCATGGTCCTGCAGTTTCTCTGGAATGCTGTGGAGGGTCAAATGCCAATGGAACCCTGCTTTATAGGGTAATTAAGACAGTAGACATGGTTATTAAATACATCATGCTAAACTAAACTGGAATGCTGTGAAATAAAATCCAAAATCATAAATAAAATATGGGTATTCTACTGGAAGAAAAAAAAAGCTCCCTACAATCATATTTGCAGTAAACAGCTCTGGCTGAATCATGTCTGAAATTCTGCTGTTTAAGTATCCACAGGCTTGCTAACTGCTTTAGGAATATTTTTCAACTAAAAATAAAAGCAAATGTGCTCTAGATGTGCTCTGTGTGCCCAGAAATCTAAAAGTAATCAAAATTCAACCTCATGGTGCTCAGTATATCTAAAGAATGTGAAAATATTCCACAATGAATAGAACCTTCTGTATTCTTAATTACCATGCAGCATGTGCTGGAAAATATGTACTAAAATAGGATGATGGATGTAAGTTAATGTGAATAACAAATGAAGTTTGGAGAATCCTTTAGAAAATATTGTGGAATGATAGCCTCTTTCTAAGGCCTAACTCAGGTGTTTAGCTCTTTCATTCATGTCTAAGTGAATACTCTGTATTTGCAATATGCTGCAGGCCTCATATAGGGACAATGTATAACTATCATTTGGGGAGGGCTGAAGACTAAGTGTGTTTTAAAGGGTTGTTCAACAGAGATAATGCTAAGCAGTGTTGAAGGGTAAAATATTGCATCCTATACGGATATTGTGCTTCCCAAAAATATATGGCTAACTTGTGCTTATATTTTTTCAGACTGAAAAGATAAGGTAATTTAATATTTCTGCCTAGAAAATTGTGATGAGTATACAAAAATGGTGGCAAATTGGCTTCAGAAAATGAGTCAATATAAAATAAAATCCCTAGAATGCATAATCTGATTTGTACATGTGATCCAAAATTCCCTTTCCCTTGCTTACAGCTTGGAAGTTTATGTATGCAAGTTTACTGGTAAATTCATTGCATCACTAGTGCTAGAGCTATTCTTAAAAAAAAAATAGAAAAATAAATATTTCCAATTCTAGCTGTAAAACTGGAAGCCAAAATGTGTAGTTGACAGGCACAGAGCCAGCTGACTTTAGATCACTAGCCTTTCCATCAGATCAGTCTTCCTATTTCCACATGGAACACATTTTAAGTTAACAATGTGTAGTTTGGCAAAGAAATTGTTATTCTCTGGCATGGAGCAGTTGTCTCATTTCTTTAAAAAAAGTATTTTCTGCCTGCTTATATATACAGTGCATGTCGACATTCTTTTGAAGTTTAAAAACAGTTGTTACATCAAAAAAGCTTTACTTAGACAATTACGTTCAGTCTATTTTATTGTGTGTATGTATATAAATGATGAAAATGTATCTTTAATTCATCTGTATATTGGTTAGTGTAGCCTATACAATTTTCAATATTTACTTAGATATATTTTTAATGTCTATAAAAAATGTTGATTAAGCTACTTGACCACAGACACTTAGAAAACGGGCCTTCTTCCTTCAAACAGTAATTTAAGTAAGTCTCAGTTGATATCAGAGTATTTACAGTGTGGGTATAGACTGTAAGACAAGCTAAAAAATGAATCTGATCATTTTGCTCTTGTTCCACAATCTCTTTTAGCCAACATGTATTTATAGCACAGAAAAGCAGTAGAATGGAATGCTACTCATTCAAACATTTGCAGTTGATTTATTCATTCCTGGCTACTTCTACAGAAAACTCAGAAAAGCAAAAATGCAAATTTTCAGCCATTGGTTCCACATGAAATGGGACAGATCACTGCACCAGCTACTGTTGTGAGACCAGATAGAGCTACTGCTGCCTACACATAAAGAGAGCCATTAAGGAGAAGTTGTTTATTTCTGCTTCTGCAGAAATCATAAACACCAGCCATGAGCCTGACAACACAAGCTGTGCCGCAGTAAATTCTAGTACTTTGCTAGCCATTGTAAGCTGCCCAGTAAAAGTTACTGTAGCTAAATCCCATATACATTTCATGAAATAATCCTGCTCAGAAGATGGTATCATATTCATGCACAGCAGGGTGTGCAAATGCCTATAAATCAAAATGTAGAATCTGAAATATCTATAAAAAAATCTGCAAATTTAACCATGACCCTTTGCCAGACAATAGGCCTTCATATGCTTTGCAGCTTAGCAGACACCAAGGAATTTTGTTTGGAAGTGATAGCTACTGTCTATGTAATATTTAGGACCTATTCATGGAGCATCTGGCAGAAAATAAAAGGGTTTCCTCCTCTAACATATGCTAAAGAAGGATGTGGTCCTGTGCCTACTCCTCCTCTTCTGACTTTTTGCAAATAGCACAACATAAGAGACAGTTGTTTCTGGCTGCCCTGCTGCCTGTCATGGCTGTCAAGTGAAATCCCATGAATTATTGCTCTTCCAGATGTAAGAGATTTCCAGGCTGCCTTAAACTGCCTGTGGTTTGTGGTACTGGAGAGGAGAGAAACGAGATTAAACTTCATCTCATCAGTGCAATCTGAAAAGATCACACAGAGGACTAATAATCACAGCTTTTTCATTCCAGAGCCGGACCTGAGAGCTGTGTGTTTTGTTTCAGGGTTATGTCACATTAAGCTTGTTGGAAGACATTGATTAAGGTCAAACAATGTTTGAAGAAGATCAAAAATAAAAATTTTAACTCTCTGTTGCTGCATACATTTTACATTCTCCAAGAAGTGTCATGCATTATTTTAGCCAGTTTGAAAAGGAATGGAATGTGAACTGAGTTCTATAATTCTAAGTTGTCAGCACTTCTTAGCACAATCTTATTATGAGGGAGAGAAAAAAAGAAAATGTTCTCTTAAAAGTATGAATCAAATGTTATAAGTCATCTCCTATAATTCAGAGAAAGTAGTCATCTAAAAAAGAAAAAAAAAGCATCACTTTTGCTTGTCCATAAAGGGTTCTTTTTTGTCTGTTTTGATTGGTTGGTTTTTTAACCTGGATTTCTGCTATTCTTTTATGTATCATGTTTGTGCCAGACACACCAGAGTTTGAGGTTAATCTGAACATTTTATAATTGGTAAAGTAACATTATTTATATGATGTTTAGTTAAGCATTTTTCAAAGTGTGCAACTCACATGAGTTAGCAAATATCAGCCAACCCAAAATGCCAGGTACCAATTTAACTAAAGGTTTTCATAACTGTTTCCAGAATTGTTCTGAAAATAAATTATGACCACTTCCACTATATACTGTTTAAGTCCTCAGGGAGCAAACCTAAATAAGTCATTACATTTCCATTCCCTTTGATCAAAAAAATATATACAGCACCTGGAAATTTATAATTTAAATAATAGTCATGACATAAACTAATATAATGCTTAAAAACCTAAGCATTGTAAAATGGTTACTGTTGGAACCTGGTGTTTATGAAATCAAGACAAGTTGAGAGGCCTCTGACATTTTGCTTCGGCCCTATTAGCAAAATATTAATTATAGATAAGAAAAATATGTAGCTTAAAGAACACCTGGAAATAATTGACAAATATATGCGCCTTAGATCAGAACATAATTGCCTTGATTCGACCTGCGTCGCTTTTTTGAAAACTGACGTAGCTTGTTTAAGTAATAGTGTGGGCTACCAGATGTAAACCTCCCAGACTAGCTTCCTTTTCCAGTTGAGCTCAGGCATCTCACAAAAGCTCACAAATGTGAGGAGATACCAGTAAAAGAGTGATGAAAACCATAGCTACAAATGTCTGCAAGTGGCTCACATGAAAGTATTTATTACTTTTCATGCATGTGTATTAAACCATAGTGGGAAAGAGCCTTTCACTGAAAATGCATTAATTATTTGACACTGGTTTTCCTCAGTCATTTTTTACTATGGGATGCAAGTGAAAGATTACAGCTGAAAAAATGATCATCATACTTGAGGTAGGCTCACAGAGTCTTTTCTTGTGTTCTGTCTGAAGTTGTCTTGAACTGAAACCTCTGCTCCTTAAGGATTAAGGGATTGAAAAGCAAAGACTGAAGCTGCTGTAATTTAAACCCAGTGATTCTCTAGCACAAAGGTGCAAAATGGACTAAGCCAATCTGCTTCTTTGCTAGTTCAGCTAAGAAATAATTTTACCTTTTGAAAGTTTTGTACTATTAACATTCCAAAGGTGTCATTATCTTTAAAGCAAATTTCTTCCCTTGATTTTTAACACAAGAGCAGAGCCATGAGACACTGAATAGGTGGACATGGTTTCAAATTGCAGTTTACCATGTTTCTGAAAAAGTCCATCGATGAGATGTACAGATAAATCATGAAGATATATTTAATCAATGAAAACCATGGAGGTGGGTTTTCTTCTTTCTGAAGGTGTCTTGTCTCCATAAATACCTGAAGAGTAGTTTTTGGTTACTGTTTAAAAATGGTTTTAAATTACTAAAGCCTCATGAAAGTATCAAATGAAACAAACTGTGTTCCAGGAACTGTGTCTGTGTGCAAGAGAAGAGGGAGCATTATGCTATATTGCAGATAATTAATACATTCACTAGACAGAAGAAATCCAGTTAATTACATGGTAACTGATTGCAGGTTCTGAGTTTCAGTAACAAAATGAACTCAATTCACATTTCAGCTTTCTTTTAAAAGTTTTTTTCATAAAGACACAGTCCATAATTCTGATAAAAACAAATAAAATATTCCCAGTGGAAAAGCATCATATTCAGCAAATATGTAGAACCACCATTGTGGTCTGGGCTCTGTGGTCCTAGGGTAAGGAAATGTCTTTGATTACTGGATCTGATGCTCCATTCACATCCTGGCAGTCTCTGGAAGACTCTGTGGAGGGTAATCAGAACTATCTCCATCACTGCAATAAGTGGCATGAATATACTCTAAAGAGAGTTCTGTTCAGTCCTCTGCCAAAACATATGTTACTCTGGAAAAGGAGTCTCTTGTAAAGAGAAATAGGGAAGCTGTAGCCTTCTGGAATTGCAAAGAACTTTTCTCCCCAGGGAAAAATCTTAAGTGTCCTTGCTTATGACATATGTAGAAATATATCAGCTCCCAAAATAATTTTAGACATTACAACTATTTGTACTTTACATAGAATACACTGTGCAGTCTTCATTTGGATGTGGAAAAGCTCCGTAAGTGGTGCGTATTTATATTTATACATCCTACCCTATCAGTGATTTAAACTGTGACCCTCTGTTTATCTCTTTGAAGTAGAACTGGCAACCAGCAGTAGTATGAGCTTTCTAACACTTCCCATTCATAACCTCAAAGGCGAACCTAGAGGACCACCCTCTCTAGAGACAGAAGCAATTCATTTTCCATATTCGCTGTGCTTTTCTTGAGGGGGGAAAACTGCTGGTTGTGCTGAATTGCACTGAATGATGCATGGTAGAACTAGTTTTATCGCATGGGCAGCTGACACAAAACTCTTTTCACTTATCTAAGGTTGGACTGGAACTGGGTTCAGAGCTGAAAGGTCAGTTCTTTATCCACTAAGCCGTCTATATATTCCAAAATCCCAGTACATTACAAATTTGAACAGTTTAAGCTCTCTCAAATAAAGAATCTTTTCTTGAGGAAAAGTATACAGTGTACATAAATACAGAGCAGAAGAAACATGTGAAAGGTCACAGATATGACCTTTTTACATCAGTAGCTTCATTTATTGTTAAGAAGTCCAGTTTATAAAGCTTAATGAAAAACAAGAAAGAAACAAAATCAAAGGATCTGTTTATGTAGCATGTGACTAACTAATTAAAACTTGCATTTGTGGGGCTCAGAAAATGTAACTGGAATGAAAAGGCAGAAGAACCTGTTTCAGAACATCAAAGATCACTGGTGCCCCAGTCAAAGACTATTCTACTTTTCCTGTTATGGTGTAAAACAATTTTCAACTGAAAAAGGCAGGGACTCAATATTTGTGTTAGTATTTGCCCCCATATCATCTACTTGTTTTGCTGCTGCATTAAAGAATTTGTAGGCTACAGAGATACCTTGCATCTGTGCCTCTATCAGAGCCAATGAAAAAACTACTAGTGCAAGATCAAGCTCTTAAAGCTTCTTTAGATATCCTGGATTTTATTTTGTAGCCTACAGTTGTCTAAAATCCATGCAAAAAAATTCTAGCTGTTAAGCACATTGGCCTACTCATGGTGATTTCATATCACATTTGTAGCAAATGATTTTCAAATACATCAAAGTACTCAATCCAAACATTTGACAAACTAAAAATATATGGCCTGATTTCCTGAGATCCTGCACACCTATATTTTCTCGTGAAACCATTGGGATCTGTAAGAACTCTGAATTTTTGAAAATCAACCCAATTAGCTCTTAAAACTGGTTACATTAATCTTCAGTTACAATCTAGGAATTTCAGGGATTCAAAATAGAATTTGATCATTTGCCTTCTGGTGAGCCAGTGCCATTGTTTTTACAGTCATATTTATAAACCATAGCATTTTGTTTGGGTGAAACAAGTATCTGTATCCTCCAGTGTAGATTTTATTGTCATGGAATTTTGGATTTTGCCATTTCTGTAACAATGTGTGCTGTTATTCTATATTTAATTTTACAACTATTGCTCTTAAATGACAACTGTGATTTAATTTAGAGACTTACTTCATAACGGGTGAGCATCAAGACATACCAACTGAGAACATTAGGGAGAAAAAACAAAGCTGGATTAAAGACTGCCTTGAACTGCTGGCGCTCTGGCCCAAGGACTCTGTGCATCCTTGTTTAAAATGCCTTGAAAATAATACTGCTTATTTAATCTCTAGTGCCTTTTATGATCTTTTTTTCTATAAAATGAGAACCAGATAAATTTGAGCCAACTTTACTGACAGAAAGTAGACAGTCAAAACACAACAAAATGACAGTCCTAGTTGTTGTAATAATTGTTTCATCATGTTTCCTCTTTTTATTATTGATGTGTGAAAATGTTCATGCAAATAATTATTGATCAAATATTTACCAGATAATTAGCAAACACTTCCACGGTCTGCTAATGCAGCGTTAAATATTTAATGTTTCAGGTTAATTCAGCAGAATTTTTTCATTTCAATATATTGGTGGCTGTTTCTGCTGTGGTACAATTACATCTTTTGATCTGTTCATCCCCCAAAAACATGCAAACTCTTTATCTTTGAATTTTAAAGTTATTTTTAATGACCTGTGCAGCTAGACAAACCATTGACAAAAGACTCCCTGATCAAAACAAATACTTGGCTTGATCTTTTTTTGTTTAAGGGTAAGTTGTGCAAGCTTTTGGATACCAACTTGTGCAGAAGACTGAGAGTTATTCTCTCTTCTCTTTCATCACACATATATAACAACACATTTGCAGTTTTTTTCTTTATACTGTACATATAAACAGTTTGCTTCATTAAAGATGTATGTAGACATTGTATAGTTCACTGCAGATCCTGCTCAGATGAGGCAAAGTGTATGAATTGTTCTCATTTGTAAGGAAAAAATGCAACATGAAATGACCCAAGTAAATCAAGAGCATTCTCTTTAACTGTTTAAAATATCTCATTGGAAATGAAATTTCACCCATAAAAAGTATACAAATTCCACAGGGTGAATTAATCATCACAATTTCTGGTGTCATTCAGCTGGCTTTTTAAGAAGAGCTGGCATACTCCTCAATTAATCTGTAATATATTGTGCAGACCAGTTTTATGTAGTCATGTCACTGCAATGAAATGACAGTTTACCAAAGGTCAGTTACAATACTTAAGAAACCCACAATGGACTGAAATATAGGACAAGATGAGTAATTTGGATCTTTTATAAAGAAAATTTGCTTTATTTGTGCATAACCTTGAAAAACACTCATAGATTTCAAGAATGCAAGAATACAATTTCTCAAGGGACTTCATCTGTACACCTCACTGCTTTCCCAGTATTCAGCAAGTGATCTTCAGAGTTTTTCTGTTAATATTCAGTAATCATAATAGTAATTTTGGTGGTTGTTTACTGTGTTTATTGGCAAGTATGTCTACTGTTATCTCTATTCTGATCCTGATCAACAGTCTAGATCCTTATTTTAATCTTAATGTTATTATATACCCTTAACGCATTGAGATACCTTTGACTCATGTGACACAGGTGTGAAGGAAAGACACAATTTTAAATGAGCTTCTAAACTGATCATTTGTACTTACTCTATGCAGAATGAATGTCTAAAGCATATGCTAAAAGAATAAGTGGCCACAATTCCCATATGTGGTAAACATATTATCTGTTTTGCATTGTTGTCCTGTCAGGTTAACGAGCATTTTTGTAATTTATAAATAGATTTCAGTAAGAGTAATGTGAGAATGGGTGAGGTTTTTCTTACAGTATTGTGCCAAGAAAAGAATATTAGTTTTATTGATATAAGAAAAGTAAATTACAGCAAGGCTGAGATAAGAGAAATTTTAAGCTTGATTTTCTATGTGTTGAGCAGCTGGAACTCTGAATATTGAAAACTTTCCAAATTCAGGCCCTGAATGTCCTAGGCAACTGCTCTACCATTGTCATCAGTTTAGTTTTAAAAGAATAAATATATATATCTCTAAGTTCATTTAGGTCCAAAATGAAAATTTGGAACTCACTGGGTATGTTTACATGAGATGCTACTGTTCAGTCATTACTGTAGATTTATTTAGTACCTGTATTAGCAAGTACTATACATGCTGTGACATGCTAATGCGCACTATTTTTCAGCTACTGCACAGTCAGTGTCTCATGTAGACATGCCCAGTGACCATTAAACTCCAAAATCCCATAGGTTTTCAGTGGGAATTGAAACCTAAGTCTGTCTTGTGCCTTTGAAAATCTACCCCTAAGTGACAGTTGTCACAAAGAAACCCCACACTTATATGCAGTGGACAAATTCTGTTGCAGGTAATGCTTATGAAACAAGAGATTTTGTCCTCATGCTTCTTTGGATTATTCTTTCAGAAGTGTCAAGACTTCTAAAATAGTAGTTTTTATTTAGCCAATCTGTGTCACAATATTCTGCATCATGACACAGAGATGAGCTGGAAAAGAGATGTGTCCACTGCTATAGGCATTGTGAGAACATGTTGTCATTCCAGACAGTCAAATGAAGTAAGTCAATGGATCTGTGGTACAGGGGTCAGAGTGGCAGTATTTCTGAAGAATTCAGAGAAGCTGTCTGGAGACTGTTAGTGTGTCAAACCAGAGGAAGAACAAGAAAGATGAGCAATGAATTCCCTGAATGTGTTCCACAATAAAATTTAAATGTGTGTCATACTAAGGTGGAGGGGTCAGACTTACCAATAATTTGTATTAGTTTTCTTAATTTCTGTACTCTGTCCATATGATCTCATTTGGGGATGGGAAAGTGTATATTCTTCTACAGCAAAGTTTGATTTTGACTAAAATGAATAATTTCTTTTGGTCCTCTAGCTTATCAGTATCATTTGCATGTGTAATGAAGGGGATGGCCACATCCTTTCCCCTCTGTTCTTTAGCTGGCTGCCTAGTGGACAGAAACTGCTGTAAATCTGCCACAGCAACAAAAAGTGAATGGGCAAACGGGCATTTTCCCACAAAGCTAGACAATAGCTCAGGACAAGAGAAAAGTGGACTAAGGAAAGAATAAGATGAGTGAGTACATTTTCCCCAGTGATCTTAATGACAAAGCTTTTAAAAACATAAGATTAATTTAAATAAGAACAGATGCATTAAAAATCTGTATCTGAAGAGAGAAAGAGAACTTAAAGGAAGGGCACTTCATCTAAGAAATGGCAATTGGTACTATTGCTTGTGTGAATGTTTTAACATTCACAATGAGGATTGTTTGTCTACTTACTAGCTGCCAGAAAGGATTAACAGTTTTCTAATGGAGACAGAACCCCTGCAATCCCACCTCAGGGGTATCCCAGGTGTGAAGTGGGGGCTTTGGGAGAGGGCAATGTGTACTAGCTCAATTGGCCAGTAGTGCCCTTGGCTGACATGGTAGTTTGTTTGTGAGCTTATTACGCTTGGCCAGTCCTTTGGGGGCACTCTTGCCAAAGGTCACAAAAGACAAGATTTTGCATAATGAATATATTAAAATCTTTTTGTTAGTGCATGGGAGCAAGGGGATAATAGCAGTGAAGCTTTGGGAAGAGGGATGAATCTAAAAGGAAATGAGTCCCTAAGGTGGCAAATATGATCAGTACGTAGACTTAGGATTCTATCTTAGCAAGTGGGCCTGGGGAAAAATGTTTGGAAAAATGCTGCCTTTTATTTAGATACATTGCTACAGCATAGAATGAGTACACCACAAAGAGCAGCAGGGCCTCTCATCACTACAATGAGTCATTTTTGTGGAAGGAACCAAGTAAGTGAATAGGAAAGCGTGGATAAGGCTGTATGTTTTGAAGACGATGGGGGGGGAGAGATGGAAGGGGTGCTGTGTCAGCATGTGGGCTGTAAATTGCACTTAGTTATCCTAAACTCATGCTGAAAATAAAGTTAGCATCAACAAATCTTGACCAAGAGTCCTTTTTTGAGAATGATGCCATAATGTACCAGATAATCCATAGAAGAGTCTTTTTGGCACGTTAATAAAGACCAGTTTGGGTGGTAAGGATTAAGCAAGTTTAAGCATCTATGTTCAAATGACTGTGGTTCATGACCCACTTGCCAGGTATTTCAAATAGGCAAGTAAAATAAAGGGTAGGAACCCTAGCGATCAGGGTCAGTTCAATAAGCACCAGATTCCAGTAAAGACAGATAAAATGCTTCCCTGGTTGCCAAGATACCCTAATCTGATGAAAGCTCAGTTGTATGAAGTTTTTCTTAAGGGTTTAAGAAAAAGGACACTGGTCCTAAGATGCAAATAGTGGCTATGAATCCTAGTTCAGCATGTATGTAGCCTTAGGTAATTGACAGAAAGCTTAGAGGAGAAACTGAGTTAGGAAGATAATATCTGGTCCATTTGAGCACTTGAGGGTTTCCTTTGGGGATTGTCTTGAAGAAGCTTCAAGTAATTTTGAACCGGAGGAGGAATCAGTGAATGATTACATTGATTTTCAGTGATGGTTTTCAATCAGTCTATCAAGATTCTTAGGAGTTGTGATAAGGGCACCCTCTTGGCATAACCAGATATAGATTCTACTTTAGTCATCAGCAGTGCATTTATTGAAGTTCTCATTTTCCTTCATTTTCAGTTGTTTTGGAAGAAATGTGTATTTCTTCACAATGTACTCTTATTTTTGACTCTCTGAGATAGGATTGCAACAGTGATAAGGCACTCTAATAGTTTTGTCCCCTCAAAAATGAGTTGGCCTAGCATAACTGAGTAATTTGTGCTTCCGTGTTCTAACCAGAAGTGAGAGCAACAAGGCATCTACCAAGAGTTTACAGCACAAGGGTCAGGATAGTGCAGCTCAGTATTACTGCACCTTCACCCCTCTGCTGCCACACCCATCATAAACACTGCTTCTGCCTCATTACATCAGGTATGGGGGAGAGGGTAGTTGGCAGATAAGTGGCAGCTCTGCCTCCAGATCCCTTGATCTAGCAGAGAGCTCACCAACATCATTTCAAAATTTTGCATAATTTATCTCTGGCCATTTTGCAGCCACTTTGCACAAGCTATATGGCACAAAGTGTTCTCTGTGTATTGGTAAATTCAGCCCTAAATTCCCACTACCTTTTCAACATCTCTTTAGCATTACAATGCCCAATAACTGAATTCAATATTTCACACAATGTAATACCACTGATATATTGATAAGAACTTATCACCTTTATGGATTGTGGCTTGAAGTATTTTTGTCTACAGCTAATAAGTGTATCTACCAGCTATTTTCAACTCCTTTCGTCTTGAAAGCTCTTATCTAGCTTGCTATATGCTATTACCCATTAGTCACATATAGAATGACTGTTCTTGAAATACAATATTCCCCTCTTGACTTTTTTTTCAAGATAAATAATTTTTCTTCTAACTGATACTGTTTACTCGTTCTGGATTGCTTTGTATTATTTATTCTGTTTGACCATTTCTGCAAATTTAATTATCATACCATTGACATCTTCTTCTAGATGATTAATTAAATTAATAAACAAAATAATTCTAGAGTATCAACAAAGCACAATGTAGCAGGGCACTGAGGTGCCTACTACTTGAAGAGCAGGAATGGCCACCAGGTGCCAGTTGCCAGGGCAACCAGGAGGAGCTAGGAGCCCACACCTGTTGAGTCAGCTGACCGGAAGGGGCAGGCTGGAGGCCAAGAGAGGGGTTGTCGGCTGGCAGCCAAGGAGAAGCAGTGGTGCCTGACTAAGCAAAGGAGAAAGGCCTGAACGCGAGCAGTCGGTTATGCTAGTGAAGGATTGAACACCCGCAGAGGGTGACTCAAAGGAGGTTAGCTGAGCAGTTTAGCTTTATGTTATAGCCCAGGAGCTTGTGTTATTGTTTTGTTGTTGTTATAAGACCAAAGGGCCAGGTGAGGCTATAAGGGGATGAAGGAGGCCTCATAGGAGAACCACAACCGAGTGGGTACCCCAGCCCCTAGAGCATGGGCAGTGCGAGAAGCCCTGAGAGAAAGGGCGGGCAGTGCAAGGAGCCCCAAGAGAGAGTGGGCAGTGCAAAAAGCCCCAAGAGAGAGCGTGGGCAATGTGAGAAGTCCCGAGAGAGGGTGGGCGGTGTGACAAGCCCCGAGAGAGGGTGGGAGGTGTGAGAAGCCCCAAGGGAGAGGACGAGCAGTGTGACAAGCCCCGAGGGAGAGGGCGGGCAGTGCAACAAGCCCCAAGGGAGAGGGCAGGCAGTGCAAGAAGGCATCCAATAAGACCAAAGAACATCTGGTACATCTGTGAGGCTTGGGGTTTGGTACAAGGGTGGTTGGAGCCATGCATAGCCCATAAGGCTGGGGTGCACCTGAGCCCCATTCCAGAAGATGGACCAATATAGCACAGGAGAACTGTAGCCAAGAAGACTAAAAGTAGCCTCCCTATTATACACATAAGACCAAAGACATGGCGGGCGAGATTGCGAGGTGCAGATAGGTAGTTTGGCGCGGTAGAGAGGGTAACAAAGGGGGAGCATGGCGACCCCGAGGTTCCCAACCTGTCACACACAATTTAAATGGTAGTTCTCAAAAACAGTTGTCAATGAGGAATCACCATGAAATGGAGGTGGTTATACTGGGGTTCTGCAGATATCAACATTAGACCCAATGCTATTTGACATTTTCATCTGTGGTTTGAAAATAAATATAAAACCACAGCTGATAAAATGTGCAGATAACACAAAGATGGTAAATAATTATGAGAACAACTGCCATACTGCATGATCTGAATTGTGCCCATTCAAACACAATATTTTTAATCCAGCCAAATACAAAGTTATTCATCTAGGAAAAGAATGCAAGCCATACCTTAAAAAGGGGAACATTATTCCAAAATAGTGTCTAAAAAAGCTCTTAGGACAAAAAAACCCCTCAACATTAGCTCCCAGTTCAATGCTATGACAATAAGAACTAATGTGATCCTTAGATGTAGGCAAGTATATAGCATTGGAAAGAAAGATATTGGACCATTTGTTTCAGTTCTAGTGTTCATGTTTTTTTAAACAAATGTTGAACAACAGGTAATCGTTCAAAAGACATCCACAAAAATTAGCTGTGGATGGGCAAATACAGCTGTGCATAGCAAGGGAGGGGAATCGGAAGGAAGTTAAAGATTCTCTCAGCTAGGAGTCACATGATATTCCCACGAAAACATTAGCACGTCCAACCTTCTGTTTGGGCTTCCTGCTAACACAAGGATAGGGACAGGTCTTATTGCTGACCACATGACAGCCAGGTAACAGTGCTGTGTTGACATGCACTAGGGTACCACAAGATCCTTTTAAGGATGCTGTGGGGTACCATATAATATTAGCACTGTTAGGGATGCAAACACCTACAAAAGATTAACAAAATAAACTCAGAGATTTCAAATATGAACTATAATATCAAAAACTTTCTGACTTGTCCTGGTTTTTTAGAGTTCTCTGCCACAGAAAAATAGTCAAATAACAAGTGAAAATGAAGAGCTGGAACTTTCTGAGGAGTGCCTTGAGCCTAAAAAATTAAGAACCGCTGACCTTGTATGAGAAATTAAAGCAGAGGATGTAGACACACAAAACTATTATACTTTTTTTAAGTGACATTAAACTGGTTTTAAAAATCCATGGACAGATGATACATAGCTTTAAACTGGTAACATAGCACCCCAGTGTCTGGCAAACTTGCATAAATCAGATTTATAGGTATATCAGAATATGTGATCAGTCAGTCTAACTGAATCCCACAGTGCTTTGTGGCTTTCCTGGCCACCCTCTGACCTCAACTGTTTTGGTATTGGAAGTACTGCATGTGATCACACCCTTTATAAACCAAGGACAATAGCTCAACACCATAATTTTGTTCTGC
Organism: Crocodylus siamensis; assembly: GCF_052110815.1. Taxonomy (NCBI): domain Eukaryota; kingdom Metazoa; phylum Chordata; order Crocodylia; family Crocodylidae; genus Crocodylus; species Crocodylus siamensis. The sequence goes on from NC_143397.1 coordinate 204,803,279, forward strand.
ACCACCCTGCTCTGTGTTTTGGCTTATTCATATATCCAAAATCAACCCGGCAGTACGACAGGTGCAGCCCATCACTTCACCAACTGATAGCACAAGATGATCTGTAACCTCATCAACCTCTGGGAAGACTCAGTTCATCAGACTACCTGGATTGTTTGTTTTGAGGAATCTATCTATGACACCACACCATAGTAGTGAAAATGGCTTCCTGGGGCACAACTCTTACAAGCAGCAATGCAAAGCCAAGGACATAGACTTAAAGCCCTGCTACAAATAGGGATTGGATATCAACAACTGCTCATGGTACTAGATAGGTCACATGTTTTCATACAATGAGCTGTCATAGATCCTTACCAGAGATGAGAGTGTCACGCCAAATTTCCTCACTGATTCCAGGCAAGAACCTGAAGACTTGGACAAGCCCCAAGGCAAAGTCATGGAAGATAGAGGGCCTGAAAGTCAGGCATTCTTCAAGATCCAGGAGAACTGAGAAGTCCTGACACCAAATTAAGGTGGTCTACCATCTTTAAGTTTCAGCTACCTGCAATGTTAGCATTTGCCAACCAGCCTCTCTGAAGTCAGCCTACCAAAACCCCATGACCCAAGATGCCAACAGCACTGGTGGGTGAGGCCTTTGTAACAGCAGAATCCCCACAAATAACCAGCAAACAAGTGACCACTGGTCCTCTGGAATGACATATTAAGATGCACACCTTAGCCACTGTCAAGCCCTACCCCACATGGCCAACTCACTTCTGTGCTCATTTTTCATTTCCCCTTCTGGGACCTTATCAAAGTCAAATCTAAACCCCCACCCACTTAGCCCCATCACAGGAAGCCAGAGGCACTGCACTGCTATACCTCTGCAGGTTTGTTAGTGCTTCCATTGCATAGCCCTAAGATATTCAATGCAGCACTTCTACTTGGCTAGGTTGAAGCTGCTAGTGTCTCTGCAGAAATATCATGGGACCCCCAGCTGAGACAATCCTCAGCTCCCCACCCCAACCATATTTGTGCAGTTTCTCACTAATAATTTGACTATAGAGAATCATGTTCCCTTCTGATTCCCTCCCCAAGCAGAAAAATGCTGAAACCTAGCCGGGGTTTTTGCCATGTTAACAGCCCATAACTGTTCACACTACCACTCCCTGTGTGACTGCCAGCACAGCAGAAATAGTTTGAGCCCCTGAGCTTCCAGAGAAAGTCCATGGATGCATAACCAGCATCTTCCCTATGTCCCTGCCATTCACAGCTGCCCACATACTACCTTCCACAGTGTAAAGAAGAATGTTAACCATCTAATAGCTGTTCATTGGTGATCCCAATTTCAGGAGACAGCAGCAAGTGAACAGATTATCTTTGACCTCTCTAACCATCATAATGGCATGCAGCTGTACCATTCCACTACAAAATACAAAAAACAGAGCAATAACTATCCATCCTTAGGACTCTGATTATACATAGCTCCATATTTACATTGTTCTGTCAGCCCTTTCTGTGAATATAAACCATTTCCCTGCCAAACCCCTTTTTCCACAATAAGTCACTTTTTTCTGTTTTGAACTATTTATTTGTTTGTTTGTTAAATAAAAACAATAATATTTCTTCAATGGGTTTTATTATTTCTGGCCCCTTATAGTGCACATTAAGAAAGTAAAACTCTTTCTCATATCTGTATTCCTCATCCCTGACCTGATTAAACTAGTCAGCCAAGGCTTTTTGGCAATAATTCCTTCAAAGAGTACTGGCTGCAGTCAGTCACAGTTCTGGGAAATCCGTCAGTCTCCACAGCCCACCAATTACCAGTATCGCACCCCTTGGGCATGTCTACATGTGCAATTAATGTGAAGCAATAAATTTACTGCACTGGAGTTTATTGCTCCTGGGCATGCCATTTTAACATGAGCCTGGGACTACAGCACGTTGATCCAGTTGGAGCAACCCCACCTGGTAGGCAGTCTGGGGGTTAGCCTGCCAGCCAAGAGCTGCTACTGCCTGCAGGGCCGGCCCGTTCAATCCTGAGGAACCTGTGGCCACAGAGAGCCCTGCAGCCAAGGGGCTGTGTCCTGCTTGCCCCCTTCCCTCCTCCCCTCTCCCCCCCACCACCTATTCCATGTTTAAAGGGCTAGATGCAGGCAGGGAGTCCCTTCCTGGCCAAGCAGGGGAGGAGTTCCCAGCTCCGGCCCCGGCCCCAGGGAGGAAACAAAGGTGTCCCCAGCATGTGTTGCCCCCACCCCATGCCCCCCACAGTGCAGCCCACATGCATGCAACCCAGCCCCAACTATTTTATTTCAGTAAGTTTATACCACAATTAACCACAATTTTTATTTTTTGATGGATCAGGGGGCCCCAAAACTATATCTTGCAAGGGGCCCCAAAAAATGATGGGCTGGCCCTGCCTACCTGGCTCAATGTGCTGTTGAGGGGCTGGCTTGGGCAACAGGGTGTTCCAATGTGGGGCTAGCCAGCAAGTAGCTGCCACACTGAAGTACCCTTGTTCCCTAGCCAACTGCATCAGCATTTACACATATGCTGCTACAAAGTGAAAAACTCTGCAGCAGAAAAAGTACTCATATTTACAAGTACTATCCTGCTGTGTAGTTAAGTAGTTTCCTGTGGCCTAATGGGCCACACATCTAGATGTAAGACATTTACTGCAAAGCTAATTAGTGTACTCTGCAGTAAACTTGTAGACGTGTCCCTTGTCCCAAGCGTTGTCTAGGACACATGAGGCCATCATTATGCTGGAAAGATAATGTTCTCATGCATCCAGCTGGACACTGATAGCTCTTCACCTGGCCCTCAGATGTCCAAAAGCAAAGTCCATTATCATCTGATAGCTGCTTAACTACTTATTGAAAAGCCTTTTTTCCCCTGGAATCTTAATCCTCCATAGATGACTATGTGAGCTGTAAGAGAAGCAGGTAGACTGGATTACTGGTGATAACTGGAGGGAAAGGCCCCTGAAGGCAAAAGCTCCCTGCCTCATGGTAGGATCAAGGCTAGAGTTCATGAAAATCCTAGCATCATATCCCTTGCTAGACAACCCAGCATGAATCTTCAAAAGGAATTTATGACACTCAGCAGCACAATGGAGAACTATCAATTTCTATTTATGTGCTCCAAACTTTGGTGCAGAGGGCAAATGATAAGGATATACACACTGTCAATCATGCCAATACAATTTGGAAACCCCACACTGGTGAGACCATGAGTAACTTCCTAGGGACTGGAGAACCTGAGAAAACACAGAAAAAGTACCCACTAATGGCACAAATGGAAGAGCTAGCAGTGGATCTGTCCACTTGGCCACAAGCTGTTGGCAGTTAAGGTTTGCCATTTTCCAAACTGCTCTCACCACCAGCTTCTCTGCACACAAATGGATTCACATGTTGATGGTTTACCTGAACAGCTCTAGGGTCATCCTCACATAAATCTAGAACAAAGTTGCCTTTCTTATCTTAATTTTTTTCATGCCACTGCTGATCCTCAACAGCACAACCCTCTCTACTGTGCTCTTCTGTACTCAGAATTGAGTGTAAAGAGTCAAGAGATGGTCTCAAAGTGAACCATCCATGTTTATATCTTCAATTTCCTCTTCATGCACCAGCTTGTAGCCACCTATGCACTTTCCATTGTGCACCTTGTGAGAGTTTCTGTCACCATCTCCTCTGCTACATGACTCTGGAAAAACAAGTTGGACAGTCGGGTAATCAGGATAGAGAAAGCAATCAGGTTGAAGAGATTGTGAACTCAGCACCATGAGTCCAAGTGCATCTCTAGGAGCTGCTAATGTGAAGCATTCAAAGCCTGGAGGAACTTGAGGTGGCAAGTGTCTATCTTTTGTGTTACATGAAATGATACCAGACCCCTGTCTGACTTGAGACCAGAAGAAATGAAGACCTAAAAATTTTGGGTATTATGGGCCCAATTTTTTTTCCTGAAGACAGGGCAGTCTATTTCAGAAGATGCCAGCAAACCAGGGCCACAGAAAAGGCTAAGATCTTGTCTCTTTGCTACCTGGTGGTGAGAAACTTATGTAGCACCTTCTATGAGTGCTGGGCCCCATATACAAACTGTTTTACATTATGAGAGTTTACAAGTTCATCTGTCTACACTCAAGTAAAGACATAACCAATTGTTAGAAGATGACTTTTAGCAGTTAATGATTAACCACTGTGGCGGGGAAGCTGAGTGAAATAGTAAGTTCTTCATCTCTTGGGCTCAGTACAGAAATTACACATAAACCAGTATGAGTGGTTGGAAACCAGTCTAAACCTATAACAAAACATAAGTTTAGTGCACATAGACTGGTTTAAAAATGGTGGAACCCGGCTTAAGATAGACTGGGATGGGTGTAGTGTCAGATTTAATCTATTTAGGTTAGACCAGTCTATTGAACTTCTGTCCCAGATCCCCTCCCAAGTCCCTCTGCATCCCAAGATACTTTGTGGTCCCCACTAAACTTCTCTTCCTTTGAAAAGTAGGTGGGTAAGCTTCTGCCCATTCGTATCGGCTCTGGCTGTGCCCTAAGCTATCATAGAGCTGAGGCAGCAAAGCTTCTGCTCCCCAGCCCTGTGTCGTGCCTGCTCCTTTCAATGGGGTGGGGCAGCAGGGGAGGAGGAAGGGGAACAGAGCCCCTGGCCCCCATCCTGAGCTGGGGTCTGCCCAACTAGGGGTGCCTGCATGGTAGAGGTTTCTCCCCTGTTGCTGTGCCCAGGGTACACAGCCCCATCCCCCAGCAAGTTGCTGCCTCTGAGCTGCAGGGGAGAATGGAACCACCTGCCATAGCTTCAGACCCTCTTCAGAGCTGGGGCCTGCCCAGCTGGGGGCTCTACATGTCAAAGACATTTCCCCTACCACTGTGCCTGCCTGGGTGGGCTGTCTAGCTGGCCGAGCTGCACAGCCCTGCCCCGCTACAGGTTGGTGCCTCTGTTCCCCCCTGCCACTCAAAAGCAGCAAACTGAGGAGGGTAGCAGTGCTGTGCAACAGTGGGGGGAAGCCCCCACTGTGTGGGTCCCTCCAGCTGTTCTGGATGGGGGTTGGGGGTCTGGGTCCACACAGTGGGAGCCTCCACTTTCCTCCCTCCCCTGCTGCCACAGCAGGGGTGAGACCAGATTCTGTGCTGACTCCCCCTCTCCCTGCAGCTGACAGCAAGGGGTTGGGGGCATGTTCTGGGCAGCAATCAGGGATGGTCCCCACTACTGTAGACCCCACTCCCATGGACAATATCCAGCAGACTGGGAAGTGTGCAGGAGAGCCCCACACCTTCTGGCCTTGGCCACTGCAGGCAAATACCTGCCTCCCCCAAATGAAAGGCAAACGTGAATTTAGTTCACTCCTAATCCAACCTATGTAGTTTAGAGAAACACAGGTAGATTGGATCATTTCTGCCTCAGGCTTTTTTGAATGTCTGTTCTTAGCTTTGGTGTCTTCATATCAAGAATGGATGTTTTTTTCCAGAAAATATGCATTAGCCCAGTGGTGTCCAACTCATCTGGCCCTACAGCCTAGATGAGTGGCACAGGGTCAGTCTGTAGATACAGTTGGGTATGTGAGGTCACTCTGGGGGCACATCATCTGGCATATGGATCTCCCCATGAGTCCGGAAACAGTGGAAGGATGAGCAGTGGCAAAGTTAATTGCTATGACTGGGAGCTGTGGCAATTGATGCTGCCACTGCTCTCTCCGCCACCAAATTTCCATAGCTGTGGTGACCCAGTGGGCTGGATAACATGGCTCTGGGGGCTGGATCCAGCCTATGGGCTATATTATGATCACCTCTACTTTAGCCAAACACAAGATTTGAGCCCAAGATAATATACTTAGTAAAATTTAAGGGCCTTTGATATACCAGAGTTCTAATTAGATCAGAATTGTCCAACTGGAGACCTGTGAGCCACACGGAGCCTATGATGGGTTAACACCTGGCCCATGGGTTCTCTCCTGGCTGCCACTCTTCCCACTGATTATGCTGCTGCTACAATTTCTAAACTCCCCCTCCCTCCTCCAGCTTCTACTTCCTGCCTCATCTTCAGTGGAGGGGCAATAAGACCTGCTGGACCCCAAGGAGACTTCACCCACATCAGGGGATTTCACATTGCCTGGGGAGTGTGGCAGGAAGAGCCCACGCAATGGCAGGGTGGAGCCTGTGCAATGGTAGGTGCAGCCTCAGCCACTCAGAAGTTGGACAGCCCTTAATTAGATGATCAAATAGTCTTACCTGGTCTTATCCTATATGAATCTATGAACAACTGATCTTAATGATAACCTGTATAACAGGTTTACATACCTCTCCAAAATGTCAGTCATTGTTACAATTTTATGGCTCTCTGTTAATCCATATGCAAATGCTTTAGGCAAGACAATCTAAATTTTCAAGTGAGATTTTATGTAGTGCTCTAACAAGGGTTTCCAAAAGTCTATTCTGTATAAAAGCCTTTAGTTGAAAAGCTAGGAATATAATGAAACATGTTGAAAAAAAAATTTAAACCAGTTCCATAGCTCTAGTGGGCAGTTTTGTCATAATGAATGAGCAGTTAAAGTATCATAAGTTAGTTCATTAACTGGACAGTACAGGAAATTCATACAAGAGTGAATCTCGTTTAAATAAAATCTTATTGTAGCTTCTTTGGAGACTTCTAAGTCAGGAAATGGGTCACTCTAAAACAGCTGTGACAGGCACAATAGTGTGGTTTCAGAGTATCATCTTTTCACATGTCAGTATAAACATACACATTTGCTATTCTAACATGAATGAAAAAGAATTGTGGCTCATCCTCTATAGATAATCAGACCTCTTTTTCTTTCCAGTACTAGAGAAAAACAAATTACAGAAATGTAAAATTTCTTGATGCATGTAAAGAGAGCTTCATCTAAATTTCAATATGAGCAAACATTGCAGAAATGTTTGACATACTGTAAAGAGGCTTTCAACTAAGGGTGAAGGGCATGCATTGCTTTAGAACTGGGATAACTACCTCTACACTGTGGGGCTACTAGACTGAAGGATTAGCCAAAGGAGCAATACCCACTCTTCTAGATTCAAAATCAAATTAAGTCACAGGTGAAGTCATAGAAATGGGTCAGGCAAAAGTTTTAATATATGCTTATGTTTTTCCTGATAGGAGATAAGAGAAAACACCAGTAACAGAAATCATCAGCTGAGGATTAGTGAGTATTTGTAGATATTCTAAGGGACTGGGTAGGCATCTTTTGTTGGAAATTCACAACTTTAGGGCTGTGTCTACACAAAGAAGTCATACAAAATTAACTAAATCAGTTTCAAAACTGATGATGAAGTGCAACCCTCCCTGCCCCCTCCACTCAAAATAGAATTTCTTAAATTAGTGTGAGTGCCTGATAACATTTTAGCTGTGGTAAACTACAATGCAGAACTCTCAGCAACCCCACCCCATATGAGGTAGGGTTGTGTTGCTTGAATTACATTGATTCCAATTCTGATTTAGTTAAATCAATACAATTTGTTTGTGTAGACAAATTCTGAATGAGGACTGCAGATACAGAACTACAATATACACAGGTAAGCAGAGCAGCTCCCATGATGGCTTCAATTAACAAAGTTTTACTGAGGCACCTGGAGAAAAATGAGTGGAGAAACTGGTACATGAATGAAGTTAAATGACTGCAGAAGTCCTTGTTGCAAAAGGATTCCTTTCTGTACAGCCACCTTTTTTTGTGGCTGGATCCAGTAGCTGAATCTCGCATGTTTCCAAGCCAGCCCATCTGAACAGAGTCTAGTCCAAAATGAGACCTGTGGTCTGGATGTGGCCTGCCAGGCCATTCTATCTGGCCGATGGGGCCCCTAAAAAATTTAGAAAATTAATCTTTATCTGCCCCTGGCTGCCCGTCATGCAGTCCTTGATAGCTTGCCAAAACTCAGTAAGTGGACCTCCACCCAAAATAATTGCCTGCCCTGGTCTAGTTATTGCTTCTGTCAGAGTCCCTAGAGCACTATCCTCCACTCAGCCATCTTGTCCCCCGTACCAAGGGCACCAGACACCTCCACCCAGCCACCCTAAACCACAGAAACAGCATCTGAGAACTCTCAAGTTTATGGTCCCTTACACATACTTCCCCAGAGCAGTACCTAGCTGTAGGTACTCTATGAAATTTAAACCTTTATTTGGATTTACATTGCACTTTGAAAATTTGGGTTAATTAATGATAGAAAGCAATGACCACGTAACAAATTACACTTTTGGCAAAGATAACCCTCACTAGGATAAAACTGATTTGGGCATCCCAGATGCTTGCTGACTGTTTGAAGGTGCTGTAGGGATATAAAGGAACAAAATTGATCTCATGTGTAGCACAGGGCTCTTAACAGAGGAAAATATGTAAGGGATGAAGTGCACTCATCAGATGCTAGCAGATACCCCTTTCTTTGTGATAGAAACTTATTCACAGATAGCGATGTCAATTCAATAGACGATGAATTGGTGCAGTGACCAAGATGAATGCTTGCTTCTTAATAAAACCTTGTGTTGTGTAAGTAAAGCAGTGGCCTTCACCTCAGGCACTTCATTAACCAAGCAACTGACTGATAATGGACTGTTGCGTCATTATTGCTTAAATAATGGTGTTATACAGAGTGAATGTAAAGCAGGACAGATTGGATATAAGAATATACCAAAGTTCAGCACTCTTTTTCTATATGTAAAAGCTTCGTTAGTATTTTAAGTCTGAGAGAATATTTCTAGGTTAGAAGTATTTGATTCATTTTTGGTTTTCACTGAATTTTTCCTGTTTAATATTAACTATCTAAATAATCACTAATGTATTGTGATTTTAAATTACACATTTTGAACAGGTAGGGCCAAATTCAGACCTGGTGTGAATGTGTTTCTTTCACTTACTCTAAATTTGCCACTTTGTTTATAGTCCTCTGTGCACTAGGAAACAGATTTAATCTAATAGATTGGTAGATCTAATCTATCTGGATTTCAGTAAAACATTCATTACGGTGCCACATGGGAAATTATTTGTTAAACAGCAAAGGATGGGGATTAGCACAAGAACTATTAAGGTGGGTAAGAAGCTGCCAAAAGGAGACACAATGACAAGCTATATGGAAAGGGAATTATCAGATTGAAGGGAAGCTAATAGTGGAGTTGCTTAAGGAATGGTCCTATTAAAATTTTTCTTAATGTCCTTGTCACAAAAAAGTGTAAATGAAATTGGTTGATGACACAAAGTTATGAGGAGCTGTCAATACAGAAAATTACTGAAATATCATACAAAAAGAAACAAATGGTCTTAAGGTCTGCAGTAACAGAAACAGGAAACAATCTAATAGTACTAATTGCAAAATTATGAATGTAAAGAATTCTGCTGTATATTGGGAGTTAATCAACCAGAAATAAAGTGACAGAAAACAATCTGGGTGCTTTTGTCAATGGATGATTATGATATCAATATGATGCTACTATGAAAAAAGCAAAGGCAATCCTAGGACATATGAGGCAAGATGTTTCTGGTGGAGATAGGGAAGTATTAATGTCATTGCAGAAAGCTATTGTGAAATCTCAGAATATTTTATTGTGGTCACCCATCTTCAAGACAGGTGAACTTAAACAGGCACCAATAGGCAAATAGAATGATCAAGGGTATAGAGAGCCTGTCTTCTAAGGGAAGACTGAAAAATAGCTTGGTTTGTTTAACCTAGGAAGCAAAGGCTGAGAGCGGATATAGTTGCTGTCTATTCAGAAAAGGAGAAAAACTATTTAAATTGAAGAACAGGGTGGGCTGAAGAACAATGGCTGTAAACTGGCCACAAATAAATTAAAGTTAGAAATAAGACGAACGTTTCTTGCTATTAGAAGAGTGAGGTTGTGAAACAGCCTTCCTTACTGGGAGTAAAACAAAGGTATACTGTTTACATTAAGGCAGGCTTCCACCATTTTTTTAATATTGGTACATGAAGGGGTGATATGGTCACCATCACACTCTGGTGACCTTTATCCCCCAGATATGCATCAGAGAGGAGGATGGGTGGGCTTCAGGGCCATGCTGGAAGTGCAAACAGTGAGTGGAAACCCACCACCCTCACCTGGGATTGAACCCAGGTTTTTCTAGTCCACACAGCCTGTTGCCTTACCAACTGAATGACATGGCTCCTCAACAGGAGTAGCAGAGGCAAAAAACCCACAAAAAAACTCCCCCAAACCCCTTCAAGCTCCTTTTAAAATGGAATTTGTTACATTTATGAAAGGTTTTATACAATATGTCTGCCTCTCATGGCAGGAGACTGGGCTCAGTGATTCTGGAGATCTCTTCCTATATTATCTTCCTTTATTTCTAATAAAGCCATTGCTAGAATAATTATCTGTAACAATCCCTTTAAACTGGACCTCAAATGATTGAACTACTAGTAGAGACCATACAAGGCCATGTCTAATGCCCATCAGAGAAGCTTTTCTTCAGATCTCACGCTCTTAAGCTAGTTTCAGCTCAAGGCCAAGAAAACCACTCAATACTGACAAAGTTAGTTCTCCAGTTAGGGTTCTATGGTACAAAACTATTTTCAGACAAAGGGTGCACATAAAGTCAGATTCATGTATTTTGTCTTTATTTTGTGATATGTACATGGATCATAGTTTTATATACATACTGACTATATGTGTGTGTGTGTATGTGTGTGTGTGTATGTGTATAAAACTAGATACAATTTTGAAGTAAAAACCTTCAAATATCTTAACCAAAAATCAGGTTCTCATATTTTCCAAAAAAATTATAAATAATGCTAAAGAAAACAACTTAGGATATCAAGAAAAGATTGCAGATGAGTAGTAAAGTAGGATCACCAGTGAAAAATCTAGTTATGGTAAACAACAGCATTTTTCAAGGTGCACAGCAACCCAAAACGAACTTAACAACTAGACCATAATGAGAACAAGATTCTAAAATAATTTCCTGTGTCTCCAACTGAGTGTGAATGAATAGAGTAGAGTCATCATCTTTGAAAACATTTCATCCACTGGACTGGATTAAGTGGACTGCCCATTAAGAATCAGTAAAACATGACAAATTTGCACAGTTGCTCAAGGCATGTTCAAAATACATTATTTTCTTTTTATTATTATTTCAGATGCATTTCTATCTTTCTGATTTTTTAAAAACAACAACAACAGACTGATAGGTTGATATCGTGGATGGTTAGCAGAGCTTATTGCTACACAAAAGTTCTGGTTTTGAAAGTAACTCAAGATTCTTTCTCCTTGGATGCAAAAGAGGCAATGATTCACATAATGCCAAAAGTGAAGCATTCAGCCAATGGAATTCAGGGTTTGCTAATACTGTACAACTATAGACTGAGTCAAATAAAGGGAAAGTAAGTGTAAAAGCAGAACAAAATATCAGCCCCCATAAAGGAGTGATGAAAATTTAACACCATTAACAATTCCCCCTTCTTCCCCAACTTACAACCTTCTTTGCAGAGGATAGAGTCCTGTTGACATATGCTTTTTGCGGAGAAGGCAGATGAGGCAAAAATGAAATAGGATATACTGAGGGACACATGTTAGCCATATACATTTTTTAAGATCTGAAATACAGGTGCAGAATTCCAGACTATAAAACCTTGTTACACATATTAGATTTATCACAATATCTGTAGTAAAAAATAATGAATGCTGTTGTATAATGACACTTGAAAAACATTCAGAAAATGTTTGGCTGTTCACATGGCCTAATTCTATTTTTCTTTAAAAAGTACTAACAGCAATTTTAGGATGTTGATAATATACATTATTCTTTTAAAAGGTCACTCTCCTTTTCTAATTGAGGCGCATGCTCTTGGTCTCTAATCCTTAATTCCTAAATAGGCCTTGGGTGGGGAGAAATCAGGGGATTGCTTCATAGTCTCAGGTTATGTTAATTTATCTTTTTTTAGTGAAATATATTTGTGGGCAAAAAGCAGAAACATAATTTTATTGTGTGTCACCTCTGCTGCATTTTACACCAGTATTGGATTGTATATTTTTAGACTAGGGGGGAAGTAAAATTTATATATAGTAAGCAAATAAGACCTAAAATGTTCAATCTTTCATTACAGATTGTAGGATAAATTGCGTTTTAGTTGAAACTTACTAGTATATAACGTCAATTTTCTGTAGTCTACCTGCCTATAATCCACTGCAAATAGTAAATAAAGAATGTTGGGCATTTTTCTCTAGTCTGTCACCTCAATGTTACAGAATTCAGAGACAGGAAGGTCGCAATAGGTGTCTAAAATAAGCATCCAGCTCTGCATTTTACTTCACATAGGTAATACGGGGCAAACTACTATCTTGAGGTGGTTTACTGGGAACCCAAGGAATATGAAAAGCAGTGTTAACTATTTCAAGTTTTATGTCTGTAAGGGGCAACACTGTGGTAGCTGGAAGAGATAAGCAGATGTAGGTCCTGGAAGAATTTAGCTGCCTCATATCAAAAAAGACTGCAAAACCACTAAAAGATGGTGATGAACATTTTAATTACTTTGACATGTCTAATTTTATGAAGTCAATGTTGAGTACTAAAGTAATTATTCCAGGGTCCTGGAGAACCTGGTTCTGCAAGGGGCCATAGACACTGGTTGGAGTACTCCTGCAAGGTATTAACTGCTTTGACATGTCCATTTGAACTATGGTGGAAGGGATGTGTTATAGTTGTGAACAGCAGCGTTCATTGAGTACCCCAAGACTAGTAATGTGAGGAGTAAGCACCAGAAAGATTGCAGATATTGAGGAAAAGAAAGAGAATGAGGTGAAGTACAGTGGGTCAGAATATCCAGAGAGCTGAAGAAAAAAGGAGCAGGAAACAATGGGAGTTTAAATAGGATAAAAACACAGAGTACCTATGTTAATGGTAGTAGGAGAGAGATTAGCAGTACGCTTCAAGCTTACTGAGCTGTGTCCTGCTGGTGGCTTCAGGTAGGCACCTATATGAGACTTAGATTCTACACATGTGCTTTAACACGCAGTAAACTATTTTGCTGAGCATTAAAGCATCACATAAAAAACCGCAACATTACAGTGATGATCAGTCAAATTGTGTACTGCGCAATAAGCATCACTAAAAAACCATGCAAATGCACTAATGTACATTTGCACAAACTAATGCACATTCATTTTGTACCTCATGTTGGAGGGCATTTATAGATGTGCTCCAGGAGGTAGGGAGGGGCACTTTAATTAGACTGCCATACTAATAAAAGCATACAAGTGTCACACGTATCAGCATCCCTGTACTGAAAGAATGGTGCCTTGGGGCTTTGAACTAAGGCTTGTTCAATGAGTATTACTTCAAAGTGCCCCACCGCCATTTTTCAGTGTGGGGACACTGATACACATGATGCTGGATTAATTTCCACGCATTAATTTCCATGCTCCAGCAGACTTGATTAATCAAGTTTGCTCTGATGCACTGAATTTACAGCACATTGGAGAAGCCTCCCTGCGTGTGTGTGTAAGTGCCCAGAGACACTAATTTCAATGCATATTAGAAAAGGCACATTAATGCATGTGTAGACACACCCTCCTAGACTTAGGGGTCTATGTTGTTCCTTTCAGTACAGACAACTGATTCATTCTTTTCCTTAAAATGTGGCCAATGGAGAAGGTAGTGGTGGTACCCAGGCCAACTTTTCATATAATAGAGCACTCACTTAGAAAGTGAAAAGCCTGGATTTTATGCCCTTCTCATCCTGAGGGCATTCAAATCCTTACTTCCTACTTCCCAAGAAAGAGCTCTAATCATAAGGTAAGAGGGAAGTCAGGGGTAAGGGCATCCTTTACTCTTCCTGTTGAAGCTGGACCACTGCATAGAAAGGAATGAAAGATTCAGGGGGTCAGAAGAGCCTGGCTCTGTACTCCAATAATGAGGATAGAGAGGGAGGGAAACTGTTTGCTCAGCATGTCAACACTATTTCCTTATTTTAGCCAATGACTGTTTAATGAAAAATGCAGTGGTCCTGAAAGCAAGGTACAAAGAATGTAGGAATTTCTCTTTTCACAAATGTTTATTTTATGCAGGGGCAGTCATGGTCCAGTGGCTACAGGTTGAGATTATGAATTAGGAAACTCAGTTCTGTTACTGTCTTCTTGAGTATGACTAAACCTCATAAGTCTAAATTGTCAAAAATGTACAAATGTGTGTCTCAGGCTGAGAAGCTGAAAAATGAGGCACTACAAGGTAATGGACATTTCAGAAATGTTGGCCTTTAATTCTCAATACCTCAATATCTATCCAAAAGGGAATAATTATGTTTATCTCACCTTTATAATATCACTGAAGATCTGAAGTGCTAGATAGGAGGAAAAGTGCTTGAAAATGTTATTAATATTCACTAACTGTGTGGTTAAGAGAATAGCTTTTACCTAGCTCCATTTATTTAAAAAATAGGTGTATGTAACTGGTGCTGGAGCTTCATTAGATATATGTTATACAATTAGCCAACTCAGATTTCACCTTGGAAACTATGTACAATCTTTATTTAATCTACTAAGCCAAAACATATTACAACAAGAGTCACCCCATCTCCAGGCATTAGTTCACAATTAGTCAAATACTACAAAACAAACAAATATCAACCATATTTTAAAACTTACACAGTAATGAATAAATAATTGAAATGACAGATGTTTAAACTTTAAACATAAAGTTCCAAAAGGTCTAGTCTTTCAGATAAGGAATTCAGGAAACATACCAAGCACCCAGTTTTAAAAAATAGATATACTAGTATACTAACAAGCATCACTAAGGTTGCTGTGGTAACTTCTCAATTTTTTTCTTTAATACTCATGTAAAGCTTTCATTAATAGCCAGCATGTATTAGACCTTCCCCTAGGCAACCTAAACTCACATAAGGCTTATTAGTGGGGGGGGCTAATTGAATGAATTATTTCAATTTTTTTGAGCAGAATAGTTGTTTTTCTTGATTCTTCTTCCCTTTTAGCTTTCTTACTCCCAAAGTGTTACTTAAGGGCATCATTAAGTGAACATTTGAGGCTAGTGCCCAAGTATTAGAATCAGAGCCCTGAACACTTTTTTATTGTATGATTGTTAATTTTGTTTCCATAATCTCACTGACTATGGCCTTCTCCCTGGGCACCTAATACATGGTTATCAACATTTTCAGTTTTGGCAAGAAAAATGATAGGAAAACTGAAACAAAATTTACAGTTTCAATACCCTTTTTCCTAAAAGTGCCTGGATAGGCTTATTAAGTAGCCACTGAAAATTACAAGGCAACCTTTACATATATATATGTAAATGTATACATTTTTACATACATACACACACACACACGCACACACACACACACAGATATAATACACTCATACTGTATGTATACACTTTTACCAGTATTTCATATATTCAGGAAGAGTAAAGGTTTTCCATATATATAAGTTGCCACTGAATATATACAGTATATATATGGGGGACTGTGGTGTAGACGCCCACACAGTCAAATGGGTCACCAACTGGCTGGAGGGCCACACCCAGAGGGTGGTGGTGGATGGGTCCTTCTCAACCTGGAAGGATGTGGGCAGTGGGGTTCCGCAGGGCTCGGTCCTCGGGCCCGCACTGTTCAACATCTTCATCAGTGACTTGGACGAGGGGGTGAAAAGCACCCTGTTCAAATTTGCTGATGACACTAAGATGTGGGGGGATGTGGGCACGCTAGAAGGAAGCATCAGGCTTCAATCAGACCTAGACAGGCTACAAGGGTGGGCAGATGTGAATAGGATGGGCTTCAACACAGACAAGTGCAAGGTGATGCACCTCGGGAGGAACAACCGGCACCATACCTACAGGCTGGGGAACTCCCCTCTTGTCAGCACGGAGGCGGAAAAGGATCATGGAGTCATCATTGACTCCAAGATGAACATGGGCCGGCAGTGTGGGGATGCAGTCAGGAAGGCCAACCGTACCTTGTCATGCATCCGCAGATGCATCTCAAGCAGGTCCAAAGAGGTGATCTTCCCCCTCTATGTGGCACTGGTCAGGCCGCAACTGGAGTACTGCGTCCAGTTCTGGGTGCCGCACTTCAGGAGGGATGTGGACAGCATCGAGAGGGTCCAGAGTAGGGCCACTCGCATGATCAGGGGACACCAAGGCAGGCCCCATGAGGAGAGGCTAAGGGACCTGAACCTGTTCAGCCTCCAAAAGAGAAGGCTGAGGGGGGATCTAGTGGCCTGTTATAAACTAGTCAGGGGGGATCAGCGGGCATTGGGGGAGTCACTGTTCCCCCATGAACTGCCAGGAGTGACCAGGAATAATGGTCACACGCTGGCAGAGGGCAGGTTTAGGCTAGATATCAGGGTGGCTAGGATCTGGAACCAACTTCCAAGAGAGGTGGTCCTGGCTCCTACCCTGGGGGTTTTTAAGAGGAGGTTGGATGAACATCTTGCTGGGGTCGTTTGACCCCAGTATTGTTTCCTGCCATGGCGGGGGGTCGGACTAGATGATCTACTCAGGTCCCTTCCGAACCTAGAAACTATGAAACTATGAAACTTTGTGCACCTGGCATTGCCATCAAATATCAAGTAAGACAGAATGTGCATGTAAAAATGCTGGTATTTCATAAGACAGAGACTTAAATTTTGTCAATATTGTACTGAACAGTGCTAAGGAGTGCCATTGTAAAAACATGTCCCACAGGCCAACATCACCTATATGCATGTAACCACTGTTAATGCAATACTGAGCACACCCAGTGCCACGATCATGAGCATGCCTATGACTGAGAGCTTATAGACTAACATAACAGCTGTATAATTATCAAATGATGATGTATTAAGCTATTCTGATGTAACTGATTCATCTCCATGTTCCTATAGTAATATGAGTATAGCAAAACTATTTCAACTTTTACTCTGTTTTATTGAGGTTAAAATTTTCGATGATGTAGCTCACTATTTCACTGTAGGAGTATGCACATATGTACTTCCCAACCACAACCCTCCTCCTCTTTTAAAGCCATTAAAAATGTAGGTTTAGCACTGGACTTGGCCTTGTCCCAAACCAGCTGTAAGATATTTTTTCAGTGTTTGGTGTGTGGAGCAGTTACTCTCTAGAACTACTCAGTGCAGGGTAGATATATAGCACTTATCACTTCCTATCATGAATGTATGTTTAATCCTGTTGTACACTGCTAAAACAGCTACTACATCCCACCCAACCCAAAGGAGTTGATATTTCAATGGGGATGAAGTAGTCCCTATTTATCCCGTACATGCTTCACATGAGCATGTTGAAACTGAAGTAATTACTGCTTGTTGAGCATTTTCAAGGACTTGGGTGAAAGCTGGAGAAGGGCAAAATATGGTTATTCTTTTCAGACAGACATAACCTGCATACCACACTTAATGTGTCTTTTAATGGAGATAGTAAGAAGCATAGTATTGGTGGACCTTGATCCTTGACATCTTCATTATGTGCAGGAGGGAACTGGAATGATTATGTTCAAATTTCCCCAAGTCCAATAGTGCTAATATTGAAGTTCTGAAAAATCTTTGGTTATTCTTTTCATTTTGTCTGATAGTCAGAAAAAAAAAAGGAACAGAACACCCAAGCTTTTTCTCTAGTCTGAACTAAGGACTACCTTTTGGATTCAGTGGGAGATGAGGATACCCCTACACCTGAAGGGATTGGGCTCTTACTGGTCTGTACATGAAGGAAAGAGAGAGATCTTCAAATAGGATGTTCAAGGAATTTAATGTTCTCTCTCTTTTGAAAATTTAAAATAGTATTTGATATATCAGGCAAGTATCCATTGACATGTCTAATTTTGTAGACATGTTCTAAAGTAATTATTTCAGGGCCCTAGATTACCTGGTTCTGCAGGGGACCATGGACCCTGGTTGTAGTATTCCTGCAAAGTATATTATATACTGTTTATTGCACAAGTAGTGCTCCATCACAAATTCCTAACATATGGAGAACTCTCACTGAAGTCACTCGGGAGATTTAGCTGCTTTACATCTTCTGGTTCTGTTCTACAGTTCTATATAAGCTTCAATAGACTGAGACAGAAACATAGATAATGAAATGGAAGTCTTTGTTTTTTAAAATGCATGTATATGATATTGTAAATACCATTTATAGCATTATTTCTTTAAAAGCCATTATAAAAGCCAGTTTTGGCTACTTGTTTTTGTATCTTTTTTTGAAATCTTATTTCAAAATAATGTTTCTGTTAATGGTCTATTAATGGGCAGTCATCCTAAATAACTCTGATTAAAAACTAGGACCAATTTGAAATCATTATTCCAAAAAAAACTGTTTCATTTATTACATTCCTTGTGGCTATTTAATTTTCAAATTGTGTAGCTAGGGGGTAAATTGCAACAATTGTAGCTTATTTTATCATTATGATGAAAACATTACTGAGGTTAGTAACACTAATTAAACTTTCTTCATGACCCTTGACTTTTAATTGAAGAGTTAGTTCTATAGATCAGTTTCTTCAAAGCTATTCGTGTAATATACTAACCTGTGTCTGTGTGTCTGAAACAATGCAGCACCATTTCAACTTAATAATGATTAAAGTTTAGAGAACTCAGAAACTATTAGTAGATACAAATTTCTTAGTACTGTGAGGCACATATTTAGCATGCAGGGGTTTTAGTCACACGACTCCCATTAATTTTAATGGGAGTTACACGGGTAAATCTGTACGCTGAAATTCACAGAGAGTTAATGTCAATAGAATTTACTGTTTTCAACTTTGCTCTCTGACCCTTTCGCACCTGCCTACCTGCACCTCTATAAAGGTGCTGAGAGGAAGGGAGGGAGCAATGTAAAGTGATTAAAGTAAAAGCATTCATAGCTTTATATGTCTATATTATTTGCTATAAAGATGCAAAGGTAAGAACCATACAGACGATCTTTATCCTGTGGCACAGTGAATACTTAAATATAAAACCTCCTTAAAAATGTCTTGCATGATTCACTTCCTCTTTTTTTCCTTACAAAAAAAATTACATAGCCAAAGAACTTGCTAAATACTTTGGCGATAGGTGATATAAGTATCTAGATAAATAATGAATAAAATCACATTCAGAGTATTTTCTTATGGTTTATATAAGATGTATAAATGCTTTATCTGAATTCCTGTGATCCTAAATCCAAAATAGAGTCATGCTGGATTCATCTGGTACCCAGAAAAGTAGAGGTTGGATGCCTGTCTCAATGTCCAAATACATTAAAGATAAATGATTACTATCAGTTCTGTTGAGTTTTGCATCATCAACAAGCACTGAGCAAGTAAACATGCCTGTAAAATAAAGGAGGAAAGAAACTTAGAAACAAAGTTATAGAATATGAAAGCAGATGGCTCGTTTGACTAGCAGGTGTTATATTCAGCTCAATTTCTGCTACTGGTACTTCTATTGAAATTCATGGGACTTGTAAAGAATAAGGGACTACTAGTAAAAGACACACCTCAACCTGAGTAAAGATGGCAAAAGTGAATCTCTTCTCTCAACTGGATTTTCAACCCATCTTGTCAAACTCCATGTTATATATTTTGCAGATCGGTTAGCAATGCCAAATACTCAGTTCAAATCATTGGGAAATAAGTTACCAGTGTCATGAAAAAGAAAGTTTCTCCTTTGTGACAAAAACTACAAGTGTCTTCAGCACTTGTTGAGTGAGTTCCACTTGTGGTCTTAAATCAAAGATGTTTCATAGATTTCATAGACATTAGGGCTGGAAGGAACCTTGCAAGATCATTGGGTCCAGCCCCCTGCCCAAGGGGCAGGAAGTCAGCTGGGGTCAAATGATCCCAGCAAGATAGGCATCCAAGTGTTTCTTGAAAGAATCCAGAGTTGCAGCCTGAAGCTTGCCTCACCTCTGGGGGGAGTCTATTCCAGGCCCTGGGGACTCAGACAGTAAAGAATTTTTTTCTTATGTCCAGTCGAAAATGATCTTCCAGGAGTTTGTGACTGTTGGACCTCATCATCCCTTGGGGTGCTCTGGTGAACAGACATTCTCCCAATTCCTGATGTACACTCCTTATGTACTTACAGGCTGCTACCAAGTCACCCCTGAGCCTACACTTTTCCAGGCTGAAGAATCCCATAGCCATTAGCCTCTCCTCATAAATTCTGCTCTCTTGTCCTGTAATAATGCACAGAGTTCTCCTCTGGACCCTCTCAAGCTTCTTGACATCCTTTCTGAATTGCAGAGCCTAGCCTATCTGCACCTGAATACAGCATTCCAGCTGCGGCTTCACCAAGGCTGAGTAAAGTGGGAAGATGACTTCCTGGGTCTTGCTTGAGATGCATCAGTAGATGCAAGCCATAGTTTTGTTTGCTTTACCAGCTGTGGCAACGCATTGGTGGCTCATGTTCTTCATATTCTTTGTTTTAATTTGACATTCTGAGGGTAATTAAAAGGGAACTTGAAGTCCAGATGCAATGGCTTGCACTGGCACTTATACATAACTTCACAACAGGATCAGAGGGTGAAGAAGTCCTCAACAGACAGCTCACATATCCAGATGCTACATCACTCTCTACAGCCACTAACAGAAAGAAAATATTTGGAGAAAAGAAAAAGAGAAACAAGCATGCAACATCATCTGACTATGCTTAGCTGGCAGGTGGCTTCTTAGGGATTGGTGCCAGCTGGTACAATTTAAAGCAATCTCCTGGCCATCTTAACCTATGTCCATGGCAGGCCTCAGTAGAAAAATCAAGAAGCCAAGCAGCTTCCTGAAAGACCCATTATCCTGCATTCAGTAGAAGCTGAGCAAGCAGGGAATATGCCTTCTGTCTCCATAATACTAACTTGTACAAAGGAATGTGAACTTCTTGAGTGCTCCATAGATATGTCGGGCACCTCAAAACAACACAATTTGCAAAAATTTACAATTTACGGGGGCAATTATTAAGTCATGGTCCTGATTTTCAGGTTGATAATAGTGCTGTTTCCATTTTATTGGTTTCTTTTTCAGTTACGTTTCTAGGTAATATTCTGATTTGAAATATAGTTAGAACGTAGTCATGGCCTAGCTATAATGAGAAGGAAGTGGAGAATGATTTGACCTCCAGCTTTTAACTAATGAGTTCATCCTTCCAGCAGTGCATTTCTTTAGACAGGAAGGCTTACTTTTATTGCTGTCCCTTTTGCTTGTTGAGGATATGTGCTTAGAAGGATTCATATTTCAGTTTTCCTGGCTGTCCTCCATGCTCACGTTCCTTAAAAAAATAATTACAGTCCTCATTCTCCTCTTGATGGACTCCAAATACCACCTGATTGCGAATAGCTTGATACACATATTGCTTTATTTAAGACCCTGTCTGATTTTTGACACTTCAGCAGATAGTACAGTATTTAATATGAAAGGCCAGGGAAAACAATTGGCAGAGGCCTGGGGAAACAAGTGCACGGCACTGTGAGAAAATGCTGACTGTTTTTAAAAGGATGGGTACTGTCACAGCACCAGCGACCATCAGAGCTTTATTGCAATTTCCATTTGAAAGTAGAAAATATTCAAACATAAAATTACACTTGTAATAGATTGCAACCGACATATTAGATTGGACTGAACAGATTAAACTTTGGGGCCATATAATGTCAAATGAAAAATATAGCTTGGTATAAAAACTGCTTTTGTTGTATGCCAAAAATAGTTATTTAGAGATCTGTTGTCATTTCTGCAATTTCAATCTCATATTTGATAACCATGACCTTGCTATAATTAACAGAAACTTTCGTGAAGAGAATTATAGTAAAATATGTATATTTAAAAAATGTTAGTTAAATGTGATTTTACATACACACACAATTTGGAGTCTGTTACCAGAAATATATTGGGCGCATCTACACATTCATTCATGCACCTTAGATACTGCGCATTTATTTAAGTACTTAATAAAGTACTAACTAAATGTGCAGTATCTAGCATTACTGCACAGTAGTTCTGGCACATGGTTATTTAGTGACGCTACTAGTTCATTAGCCTAATAACACTGTGCAGTAGGCTATTAGCAAGGTTTTTGCCATGATATGCTACTGCACAGTATTATTAAACTACCTGACCTGCAGGAACAGTCATTAAAGACATGCAAAGATATGAAATGTTAAACATCAACCTAAGAGAGACAGAAAGTTTTAAAATGACTCCAAAAGTGACCTGTGGTGGATTTCACATCTGTGATGATATGTGTATGAACTCTTAGTTTACTATTCGATGTCTGGACAGATGGATGAGTCACTGTATGCTTTACATGGTTATGGTTTCATTCTCCATCACTTTTCTTAGACTTAACCTCTGCTGTTGCGCTATGGAATAGTCTGCTCTTACTCTGAACTGAAAATGTTGTATTCAGCGCAAAAATATTTATGGATAAGACAAGATATTTCTTCCAAAATTTCAAGGCAACTCCTAGCTAGGGGGGCATCTTGTATATAAAAGGCAATATGTCAATGACTTATCTTTCTCCCTCATTGCCTGCAGAATGGGCACTCCACATGGGAGCTGTTGTACTTCTCCCAGAGGACACAAACTGAACAGACCGAGAGTTGTGTCTGTTTATGCACTAAGCACAGGCATTCAGTTGTCTTATCCCATAATGTTGAAACTGAAAAGTTGGCTTCTATGCAAGTTTGCATGACATACTACTAGTTTCAATATGTCAATAGTATTTTATTTTAATGAACCTGTTATAGTAATTACTTGTCTTTGATTCTGACTCTTCTGCCACAGCATAAATTACAATAACAATGCATAGATTGTCATTCCATTCTAAAACCCATGTATTTATTTCAGTACTCCCCCAAAACGGTTTAATTTAAGTTGAGATTTCTTACATATAATTTCATCACCAGTGATTTCTTTTTGTTTCTTATTTGTAGCAATATTGGTTAACATTATTTGAATTATGTGTGCATTAAAAAGATAAAGACCCCCAAAATATTAAATACATTTTCATTTTTGGAAAAGCCAACAAGTTGCTTACCAAATTGCTATAGACTTAGGACCACTTTCATATGATTTTACACATTACTAAACTTGGGCATGTGAAGGCTCTCATTCATCAGTGAATAGTAAATGCCTCTGACATGCCTGATGACATTTCACAGATACATGTAGTACTGTTTTTGTTACCGGTTTTTCCCATTTGACAAGCTGAGTCTTTGTCATCCTCTGGCAGCTTTAGAGCAGCACATAGTAGCAATATTCCCTCATGTAGGCTTTTCTTTGTTTAGGAATTTTAGGAAAAGGGGCCAGCACAGCTTTAATTCCCAGTACCCAGCTATAATGGTCAGTGAATGCAGGTGTAAGCCAAAGTAGCCTGCTCTCTTATGCTGAGTGTTAGGTCAGTGCGTTCCAGCTGCAGGACTGGAGAGCTGAAAATATAGCTGTACTTTCTATCCCTCTCTGGACCTAGGCTGAGTACCATTTGGCTGATTCATGGAATTTGTGTCATTGACTATAACTATCACTCTGTACTGAACTGAGCCCAGAATATGAAACTCTGAAAATACACATCTTAATATAGAGATTAATGACTGTATTCCAAAACTATTCTCCCAGATATGTGACATTACTGTAGAAGGTTGCAAACGGTATGTGAAATGAGTCACCTTTGCTAATTGGCAGTGTACAAAAAGGATACAGAGAATAACATAATTATTACTATACTATTTAGTGTGATTTTCAACCTATAAAAACCCCAAAATAACCTCTATAAAACCAAAAGCCCTAGATTATTAAAAGATGAAAAAATGAAACTATTAAAAATATATATTTTCTAAATTTCAACAGCCTTTATTTAGGAAGATAGGAGGGTCAGAAGGAGAGATTTTCTACTGAAAAAAGTGTATAAAACCATCCCTTCTGCCCTTCCTTTGAAAGAAGCTCAAATTCCTTTCAAAGAACACCTCCAAATTCCCTTAAACTCTTGAGTTTTTCTTAAGACATCAGTAAGTTTTGAGAGTATTGTGGATATACTTTTATCTAGAACACAACAGATGTGGTGCTGCCTGTTTTGTAGTTACAATTAAATAGAAAGCCTGTCTGTCAATCCACAGATAAAATAGTTAAGTGATTCTATCCAGTTTTACAAATTAAAAGTAAAACAGCAAATTATGTAGCATTAGTATTCTTAGTAAGATACAGTGTTAGCACAATTCATTAAAACAACTGAGAAAAGTGTATGCATTACTTTTGGGGGGGTGTCTACATATGCATTAATGTGCAGTTGCTACTGCGCATTAAGTTTAGTATCTCTAATGCACAGTAGCAATGGCACACAGTCTGGTGGTGATGCTTAATGTGCAATAAACTAATTCTACTGTGAATTAGTGCATTAGCACAGTTTTTGCTGTGACACATTCAAAGTCTACTGTGCATTAAGTGCCTTGTGTAGATGTGTCCTATGATCAGAACTGTAAACATGCCAAGGTTTATCCTCAGTAATTTCAAGAAAAACCAATACTCTTCTTGCTAGGGAAGTCAGACAAAAGAAAAGTAGAGCCCCTGTAGTTCTGGAAGATAAACTGCAATGTTCCTAACTATCTTAAAAGTCACAAAATTTGACTGCAAATTTGCAGTCACTGAAAATTTGTGATATTATCAACCTGCACCACAGCTTTTCATCTTACTGTAGCATGGCCTTTTACCCTTCATATGGCTGATAAAAATAATTGTGTAGGTGTAATATAGTTAAATTTTATACAACATTTCACTTAGTACTGTATGATTTCCCAATTTAAAAATTAGCACTATCCAAAATCAATAAAGCATAATTTTTATGTATTAAGCAGTAGCTGACTGTCAGATCTCAGAAAATATTCAGTGGGGAAACATCATCAAACAGGATTATTTCCAGAGAAGTCCTGCAGAGATAAGCATTAGGTCCAATGCTATTCAACATTTTCATCAATGACTGAGAAGTAAATAGAAAGTAACCTCTGATAAAATTTACAGATGAAATGCATATTGCTGAAGTGGTAAAGAATACAATAACAAAGAAATATGTAATGTGGACCACTTGGTAACCTGGGCCCATTAAAACAATACACATTTTAATTCAGCCAGATGCAAAGTCAGACATTTGAGAAAAAGATTTCACGTCATGCATATAGAATGTAGAACTGTTATCTGGAAAATTGTGAGGCCAGGAAGGATCAAGATGTTG
Source organism: Crocodylus siamensis (assembly GCF_052110815.1). Taxonomy (NCBI): domain Eukaryota; kingdom Metazoa; phylum Chordata; order Crocodylia; family Crocodylidae; genus Crocodylus; species Crocodylus siamensis. The sequence continues at coordinate 204,828,439 of NC_143397.1, forward strand.
TGGACTCAACAACCACAACTCAACAATGGCTCCCAAAGCATTATCATGACAAAGAGTGCATCTGCATGTTGTCATACAGCAATGTTGCTATGGTGCCATACTTTAGTACTCCCTTTTGGAAGCACAGTGCAGTACAGGCAGTTACTGCGCCATGCACATAGCACATGGGCAGATTTCACCGCTATGTCACCATAGTGGTGTGCTATAGCCAGGGAGTGCGCCAGTACGGCAACATAGCTGGCAACCACATGTAGACAAATGTGATCACTACATCACTGTAGCATACCATCCTCACCATAGTGCAACATATAGATGGGCCCAAAAAGTGTTAATGCAGTCCTTGAATGTATAAACAAGGCATAGCAAGTAGGAATACAAACATGATTTTACATCTATGTATAGCATGGGTGAGGCACGTACTAGAATACTGTGTTGGTTCTATTGCCTATATTTTTAAAAGAATATTGAAAAAATAAAAATGGTGCAGGTAAATGCCACTAAATTCTAGGACTAGAGATTCTAGATTCTAGGGCTGAAGAAAAATGCCTTGCAGTACAAGACAGGACTTACTTTGCTTTGTTTGTCAAAAACAAGATTGAGTTGTGACTTGAGTACAGAACGTAAGTATCTTCATCAGGGGAAAATATCAGATACTAAAAGGCTCGTTAATCTATTAGACAAAGGCATAACAAGAACCAATGCTAGAAGCAAAAGTCAGACAAATTCAAATTGGAATTAAGGCACAGTTTTTAAACAGAGGGAGTGATTAATCATTGGAATAAATCAGTAAAGAATGATGGATTCTCTGCCCCTGTATGTCTTCAGATCAAGATTGGATGCTTTTATTATCTACTTGAGCTGGGCTTAGTATATGGGTAACTGTGTAAAATTTAAGGACCTTGGATATGCAGGAAGTAATAGTAGATGAACAAATGATCCTTTTTGGTTTTAATCTCTATGAATCTAATTGGTCAGTCAGAGGAGGGAATTTTCATAAATCCTGAAGTAAGTGTAGAAGAAAGATAAAGGGAGCACTATATCCCAAATTAGGTTCTCTACAGATTTTAGGCCTGACTTTGCCCCACCTTTTTTCCATTACACATGACTACCTCCATCTATAGGCCATATGCTCTCTTGTGGTGAGTATTGCATAACTACGGAAAATGGCTTAATATAGGTATTTTTTATTCACATAAAATTGTCTGTAAGAATTAATAGCTGGGATGATCTTATGCAGGATCAAAACCATGATGTTCTGCAAATTGTTCATATGTTTGGTTTATGAGCACAAAAAGCAGGATATGGTCTGAAGAAAAGGAGGAGTCAACTACTAACAGCGTTACGCCATATGAGAACTTCAAAGGAACATATCAGATAGGAAAATGTATAGTATAAGCTAAGACTGTCTATGCTACAATAACTTGTAATCTGTGTGTGTGTGTGTGCGTGTGTGTACATAATTAAAATTTAAAAAGAATAGTTTTGTAACCTGTTGTTTATGTATCCCATCTGTCCATAACAACATAGCAAAACAAGTGTTTGTGATATATGGTAATCTGTTATGGTCTGCCAGTACTAATAACTCACTATGAATGTCAGTATATCAGAAGGAAACCAAATAATTGAGAATGCAAAATGGCTTCAAAGCCTAAGACAGGAGTGAATGATTGTATTATAGTGTACACATAAACATCTGTACATAACCTACCAGAGACTATTGTGAGCTCGGTGTTGCATATACCCATCTTTTGTGAAGGCTGCTGAGTAATTATCCATGGGTCTCTCTTTTGCATTTTAAGTCCATCAGCATGATATGGTTCATAAGCTTGAAAGTACTGAACTGGCTAAAGGTTGCCTACATTACTCAATGCATTCTCCCACCAAGTAGTAAGTTGTGCACCTGTTTAAATCTAAAAGAGTATTTTATTGTAGAAACTAATATGGCCAGAGGGAAACATACTTTTCTTCTTAAAAGGTCATACAGCAGGTCCTCATGAGTAGCTTACTCAAGTAAGATGCATACAATGGAATAAACCTGTCTATAAAATAGCTTCAAAGGCAGCTTGATATATATTCCTGCTATATATACACATCTGTGTTTATATATATGTCATCATACACACACACACACACATGCACACATACAGAGAAGAAAAAGTTTAGTTAAGTGATAGGGAAATTGAATTTTTCTTTGGTCTATTTGTCCACTACATTAGTTTATATCAATGTTTTTTATATTCTCTGCATGAGCATCTTTAAAACACATGCAAAGTAATTATTTCCCCTAATATACTCAATGAGGACTTCCTGAAATACCAAACATTATGTACTATCTAGTTTTTACTGTACATAAATTTAAGTAATTAAATAGTCACCAGGTAGAACCAAATCCTGCTTCCTGAAATTATGCAAGTAGTCCAATGTAAGTCAACTAAACATTCACATGAGTAAGGAGAGCACAGTTTAACCACTATCACAATTAATGTGTACTCCCCGAAATATGTCTTTAGCAATTTAAACTGCCCTGGATTTAAAAAATGAAAGATAGTTGGTAAGAAATTATTCTTAAGGGGTGGAAAAGGGAACATAATGCTTTTATCTATTTTTGCCTTTACCTTAATAATATTCCAAAGCTGTTAATATATATTTGCAATATCTAATAACTAGGACACTTCTGATCACACATAATTCCTGCGCCGCAACACAAGTAAACTAGAGGTTCTGCAAGACTTTAGATATGGGACATGATACTTCTCATGGTATTTTATATGCATGTGTTTATGCACCCCCTTTTCAGGAAGAAACAGGTAAGGGACATACCATTCACTTCAGTGATACTCTACATAGCACATTGTAAAATGCTATAACTGGTCTGATTTTTGTTAAGCCATTTCTATTCTCTTTTGTTCATTTTTTGTAACAGAGCTAAATGAGTTATTATGTTTCTTATTTTAAAAGTGAATGCAATACTTTAACTGCTTCCAAATTTATGTCTATGAATATGATTATTATTTTTTTAATCTTAGTGTTGGTCTGGGGTAGTGGTGCTCAACCTTTTTGCCTGGCAGGCCAGATGAGTAGTGCTCATTCTGTCCGTGAGCCAGATCCAGCCAGTGGTCATCATCCAGCACCTGGGCAGGTACACAGAAGGGACCAGAATTTCATAGACATTAGGGCTGGAAGGGACCTCATAAGATCACCGGGTCCAACCCCCTGCCCAAAGGGCAGGAAGTCAGCTAGGGTCAAAGAATCCTAGCAAGATAAACATCCAAAGAAGGGACAGCCCAGCCCTGATCTCATCATGTGGGGGAGAGGGTGTGTGGGCTAGCTTCAGCCCCTGCAGGGCTCGGGAATTTAGGAGCAAGGGACAGTGGCAGTATTAATGGCCACTGCTCTTCTGCAACCAAACTTCCCAATCTGTGGAGAGCCCTGCAGGCCAGATGCCATGACTCCATGGTCCACATTTGACCCATAGGCCAGAAGATGAGCACCCCTGGAGCAAATGAGTGACTATTCCCTTTAAGTAGCATGAAAGAAGTGATGACAAGCTCTATAATTCTATTGCCAAAACCTTCTAAAGAAATACATCCTCAAGGGTCCAAATCTTACTTGCCTTCCTTACTCTAATAATCCTAGAGAGGACAATGAAACTATCTGAAAAAGCCGAGCAGAAGAGTCCTTAAGGTTCTGTACTGTAATAGCTCATATTAGAACCTATATATTAGTGTTGCCAGCCAGCTCCTATTTGGTTACGCATGTGGGAAAGCGGCAGAGAGTAAATTAGATCACCTAAGGTCATGATGAATTTACATTCCAGGTGGTTGATCGTACCATGTCTGCCCTTTACCCAGCAAGGGAAAAACATGCAAGTGAAGATGGAAATGGCAGTGCTGGGAAATGAAATGCTGGGAACCTCATCTTCCCTGTCTCACAGGTACCAGCATTGAATATGAGGGAAAATTCCAGACTAGTTACACACAGACAGCTTGTGCTGCCCGGTGTACGCATCTGCAGGAGCATCCCAAGGGGGGTGTGACATAAGGTTTAAGTTAAACTGCTTTATGTCTGGAATCTAGTAAAAGTAGTATATATTTACAGCATTGATGCCCACAGTATGTGGTGCTGCTTTTTGCACCCTGTGTAATATGCACAGTCATTTTTCACCACTGGCCAGCCTAATGGGCTAGGGACAAAAGTTACACATAAACCAATTTTACCTAAGAAACTAGTTTAAACCTGTAACAGAACAGAAGCTCAGTACACATAAAGCAGTTTCAAAATGGCTGAAACTGATACAAGATAAACCTGGTTGAATGTAGTATCAGAATTAAATGATTTGGGTCAAACTGGTTTATGAAACTTCTGTCCCAGACTCCTTCCTGGTTCACGTTAAATCCCAGTCCCCCAGCATCCCAGCATACTTTCCAGCACTGGGCTGGGCTGTGCTGTCTGCTCCAAAGAACAGGGCTGACCTTAACTAGAACAGTGAGGGCTGTTTGACAAGGGGGTGGAGGAGCACAAACCCAGATGGGGATGCAGCCCAGTCCTCAGGGGACAGGGAAAGGTAAGCGTCTGTTCACTTCTGTTTCAATTTAATCTGTGCATTTTAGACTAACCTGCAAAGACTGAATCGATTCAGCCTCGGGCTTTTTGACTGCCTGTACCTAGCCATGGAGGTAACAGCAGCTCATGTTATAAGGTTATGTGGGCCATTTACGTGTCAGGTTTGTCTTATTTTGTATCTGCTAAGAGGAAAAGGTGAGTGGTTGCTTTCAACGTCCTGATGACCACTACTGCCTTTGAAAATCAGTATCTGTAATGGCAGTCAGCCACAATTATTGTATCTATGCCATATGCTCTACTGTTTGTGGATCTCTCCATATATACTCCGCAAGTACATATACATTAGAATATATTATCTCTACATCTAGACCATACAGGTACTACTGTGTGTGTCACAGTGTGTGTGTCACAATGTCTGTGCTACTGCTTTCTTTATTTTTTCTCTTCGTGCCTACTGAACTCCACATTTTACCATGCCTGGAAATCCTAGGTATAGACTACAGCTTTCCTTCCTGCACATAGGTCAACATTTTTTTAATGGTGCTTCTCTGCACTTGCCTATGAGTTATGTCATCCCCTTCCACAGTTAAATCTGTTAGGAATAAATCTTGGAGAATACCAGGAGATTTTCTTCAAAGAGTTGTGATTCATGCCATTGCAACTGGGGTTCCCTGCTCCCTAAGCACCTCTCACAATGAACCACAGGGCAAAAAACACACTAAAGCTCCCAGGAATGGTCAGCAGACCCAATCTTCTTCTATACAGAACCCCTGTCAATGGAATCCTTTAACGAGTCCCCAAACCTTGGCTGGAGGCTCCACTAGAATTGCCTCACCATGGATCCGCTGCTAGTCAGTGCTGTCCCTAGACCCTCTTTTAAAAGGAAGTCTCCAAACATAGTATGAGATCCTTTAGAGATATAAAGCAGCACCCAGCATACTTTTCATTGCTCTGGAGCCATAGTTTGGTCCTTTCTTGACATTTTGGGAGCGACTTCAGCTTTGTGTGTTTCTCTACACCCAGTAGCAGGATTAACCATCCAAAATGCTCTTACAAGATTTTCAGCTGATAACATGGAACCAGTTGAGGTTTCAGCAGATTAGGGCCCTTTTAATATTTTTGTTAACTGAAACATGCAGAATGGAGCTAAGCACAAGTGAAGACAATGGCAGAATACTGCAGATCACAGCTCCTGAAATAAGCATTTCATCACAGCAACTGTTGCTTCCAATTGCTCTTCAGAGATACGCATATTTCAGATTTGATGGCAGGATTAAGCTATTAAACATTAAAATAAGAAGTAGTAACCAAGTTAAAGCTGTCCCCCTACCACCTTTAAATTAAGAAACTGGCACTTCATGATATGTAGCCCAAGCTGTCTCTTATCTCAGGGCATCAAGCCTGATGGGTAATTTTTTTAAGTACACTATGAACCACTCTTTTCATTGTATTAGAAAATAATGCTTTAAAAATGCTTTGCACTTATAGTCTTCTACATCTAAAGATCTCAGAATGCTTGACAGAAGTGGGTATTATTATCTCTCATTACAGATGGGGCAACTAATATAAAGATTAAATGGCATGCACAAGTTTGCAGAGTCAGTGGCAGTTGGAAATAGACCCCAAATTTGTTGCTTCAGTCCTACACTAAATGCTATGCCACATAATTTCCACTCAAATAGCTTTTTCCCCCAATATCAAACATCAAAATTGTTTTGTTCCAATTATTTTCTTTAAAAAAATAATCAAGCAATTTCTTGTAGCTTTTCTTATATTGTCCCTATTGTTTGTAAGATTCTCTAAAAGCTCTGAAAATAAATACTTTTCCATGCTGCTTTTATTCATTTCTACTAGATAACCTTGACTCCCCACTGTTTCCATTGTGAATGGAGCTGTTAAAAAAAGAACACTATTTCCCCCTCCCGATTAGCATCAACACCCATATATCTTGGTACAAGATGTCTTTATTGGTGCCCCAGCACTGTCACTGATGACAAAACATTTCTGCGAATAGTGCTAATTGTTGCTGTAGAATACATTCAAGGCCCTAATTCATGCAGGAAAGCATTTAAGTACGTGCTTAACTTTAAGGTTTAAGGTTTTAAACACATATTTAATACTTTCCTGAACAGATACTCAAAAGTGTATGAAAAGTACTGATTTGTTCTTAAAATTCTATAAAGGTGAAGAGCTGGTCATACAATGAAATAATATTTTGTTTTGTTTTTTCCTTAAATAGAAAAATAAACTCTCCAGGTGATTAGAATATAATTTCCCCCTCAGATTATAGTAACTGTAAGGTGGGTCAGGTACTGGTTCTGTAATCTTGGACAACCTCCTTAAGGAGTTATTTTTTTCTGACAAATGAAAGCAAAATTTTATTCTCCAAGCTCCCCTGGTAGGACATCAGACTTACAATGCAGTAAAAGATCTTATCTGAAAACCGTATCTGTTTGCTTTACAAAATCTTTGAAGACTTGGATGATTTAAGACAATGGGTAGCATTAAGTGATCTTCTGCACTGGTAGGTCCTGCCATTTACTCATGTAAATAGATTTGTCTTTTCACACACAAAAATGAAGAGTCTGGTTTCCTCTGTCACCTATCAGGAAGCTGTTTGCCAATATGGAGGTAGAAGTTTTGGGACAGCAGAAATACCAGTTGCCAAGAGCATCATTGCAAGTAAATTCTGCTATCTCTCCCCATTACAGGAAACCATCAAGTTTCTATACACTGTCTAGTGATAGAGGTGCTTCAGTGTTGCCGAATACGATGCATAGTGTTCAGCTGATGATAAGATTTGCAAGGCTCCACCATGTGATTAGAGGCAAAAGAAGCTTTCATGTACACAGCTTGCTACATTCTAGTCAATAAATTATTGTATATGTTAAAAAGAGCTTCTTACCAACTAATTCACAATTAGTATGCCTATTCCCGCATTAAAAAGATACCTACAAAAAGGAAATGGGTGCATAAGTACAAAAAAATTCAGAATAGAGCACTTGGGCTGAATAATTAATACCATTTGGTTATACAGCCATAGATTTAAATCAAAGATGACTATGACAACAAATGCACATTTATAGACATGGATACATTTCTTAAGTCATAGTTTAAGATGGTTATTAGGATTTCCCATAAAAATCTAAGTACTAATGTGCTACACTGCATGGGCATGCTGATGATTTGAGTTACATAGGCTGTTATGGAGGAAGCTCAATAGAAGGACTACTTTGTCTCTCCACTGCCATCACCATCTTTATATCTGCATAAAATATTTCAATCTAACATTTTGTGTTAACAAGGTTTATATGATTGTTGCTATATTAACTATAAGTTTATATATAAGCTTCCTAGATACAAAAAACAATGCCAGAATAACTAATATAAAATATGTTTTATTCTAAACCCTACTGTTTATTAAAATAAACCCTTCCATCACCTTCCATCGGATATAATGTGCTCTTCTACTTCATCATAGTACTATTTATTTCTCCAGCTTGTTTCATATTTTTCCATTATTAATAACACCACTGTGATATATTTTAGCCTGACTAAGGAAACAAGCAAACAGCTTCCTTTAAGGCAATATCAGTGCTGCTCAATAGTTCACACATCAGAGAACAATTTATAAATACAGTCCAACCAGACCCCATATTCTAAGGAACACAGTAGGGATCCCCAACAGTAAAAGAGCCCTATAGATAGTCCCATGACATTTCTGGTGTTGATTCAGCCTAGTATGTATTTTGTCTCAGACTACTTAGTCCTTCAGTATCTTGTTGAATTGGGGCCTGTATGACAACATAGCATGGTGCTAACACAAACAGATGATTTTATGTTTAAAAAGCAAAAGTAAGTGATTATAATAATTGAAGTAATTTGCATTTGGCATAAAAAGAACTTGTAGGGGGTCTGCATGTAATCCAATTTACATTTAAAGTAAATCAGAGGTCAATGAATTTAAACTATTATGATAGCAGAATCAATTCCAGTGTCTTTTCCATGTTGATCATTCAACAGGCAGAAAATCTACTGAAGTATTCAATCTTTAAGGGTTCCTAATAGAATCCTTCACTGCTAAATATGAAGAATGGTGAGCAATGTAATCTAAAAATCTTGTGAAATAAAAGGAAAACTCTTGTTCTGTAGATTTCTTTATTGACTGACCTGTGCCTATCATCTTCTGATATTTTTTTATCAAAATATTTATGAAACTTAAAATTGAATTTAAGGACTCTTAGAAAGAAATATAAAAGCATCCTTAAGACTTTAATTTCTTTCCCCCTACCCTCCTTTTTGTTTTGGTCATCTAAATACTTATAAATAATATTCTGTTTTGGTCAAGTTGTATGCTTATTTTGCACAGGCTGGGGAGAATCTTGTTTGCATTGTACCCATATTTCCATTTCCCAACTTATCCTACCTAGTCCTGCCTATTTGGGCCATACACACTTTTCTTTAGACTATTCTCTGTACCTTATTCATATCTGTCAACAAAAAATGCACATTGCAGTCACACACCAAAGCACAAGTCACAAAAGTCACAGGGAAAGTAAAAGAAATGATATTTATATGTCATTTTGGTAGTCAAGGGAAAGGAAGTGTCCCAGTCCCTCTTTCTAAAAACTAATGCCTCATATAGGTGTCATCTTCATATTTCGTTAGAGTTTTGAAGAGATAAAAAAACTGTCACTGATATTAGTTGCTTCCTTCTATTTGAATAAAGTGACCCCCTTTAAATCACAATTTAAGTTATCTCTATCTTTCTTCAAGAAAAAACAGATTTGTAGGATAATGAAAAAAAACCAACCATATTAACCTATTGTCAAATATCTGATCTACCCAAATAGCAAGTATAAACACTCTTACTAGTCATCTGTTCCCATCAAAAATGAATGTCAGAGACACTTACCAGAGTTAGAAATAAAGAATAAAAGCAGCACCTCCTGATACCTGCATCAGGTAGTTATGATGTGGTAAAAGAGAACTCCATTGTCTTTAGCAAAGCACAGCTAATAGGAAGAAAAAAAAGGTCTCTTATTAGGGTTTTACTTCTCTTTTTGCTGGCAATCCATTGTAACATCCATCTTCTTAACTACTATGGCACAAGGGGACAAATTTCTTGCTGGCATCAGTCTGATATTCTACATAGACATTGCTTATTAAATTATTTGTGTTTACTTATGAGCAGTATAACACTTTCATCTCTTAGGTAGAGAAACAAAGGACTTGATTCTGCTTCTATTGTTCCCAGGTATAAGTAGATGCAAATCCACTGCATTCAGTGAACTTTCTCCTAAATTACATCAGGGTAATAAAAGAACTCTAGTGATTATCCTTGCATTTACAGATGTGTAATTTTTTTATATTGGCTAAGTAAAACCAGAGCAAGCCTGGTATGACAATCATTGATCTATTTTCACAAATGAAAATGGCAGCTTTCTTCAAAGAGTATGTGATCTAAACAGGAAAAGGTGATTGATTTATGTTGATCTTAATTGCCTGTTGGCATACTAGGAAACCTATGCTAATGAGTGCTGTTGATAACTAATAAGTGCTGATTATGTATTTGTATTCCAGTACATAACTGGGTGTGTAAGGCACTGTCCAGTGTCCAAATACATAGAAAGATACTTACCCTGCCCTGATATGAAAAGCCTAAGAAAAAACTCTGGCAATTACTTGCCATAATGTGGCTTGGTATCTATTAGCAACCTCTAGTGTAGAAAGAGAAGATCCTCACAAGTAATAAATAAGGTTGCATGGAAGGCCCTTTGTGAAATCATAAATACTCTGGACACACATTAATGGTGACAATGTAACACAGTTGTCAGATCACCATAAATTGACTTTGCCTTGGCTATTTCCATTGTTTTAAACAAAGGCTTGCAGTAACCTTTTTTTTTTTTAAACATGGATGAAATTTTGGAAAAGTCTTATATTTTAACTCATGTTCCCAGAGTATTTTCAGTATAATCAGAAAAGGTATTTTCCATTCTATATACTTTATAGCTACTTGTACCTTACTTATACCTGTCTACATAATGGGTAAATCTCCATGCAAAACATTATCTAATATTTGCATTCAAAAATATGTTGGTGATACAGAAACTAAAATTGGTAAACTAAAATTTAATTTGGTAATTGTTTCCCTAGTATGAATACCAACTATAACTAAACATATAAAAAGGGAATCATGGGAGAAGAGTTTTAGTGACTAACAAACATTCTTAGTATTTACACTTGGGCAATATCAGTGTAAAAAAAAAGATTCAATGAAAAATTGTTACAGGAAAAGAAAATGGGACCTGCTTATTGTGGACAAGTAACACAACTTTGGTCCACTGGAGGAAGATGAGCAAGAATTGTGTCTTCTTGGGTGACAAAACTTAGCAGTCCTTCAGTGTCATGCCTTGCAACAGATCTGACAGAACTTGATGTGACTACCTTCCTTATCTGTTACTGCTTGACAAATTTCTTACAATGTTTTCGATGATTTTGCTACACTGTATCTAAACTGAAAATCATTAGAATAGCATTATTGTGAAAGACGAAAACTAAAAACCCACATTTTGTTTTCTAAGATATGAAAATGAAGAATAATGTGAACTATAAGTTGTTAAGGTGGTGAAAAAGGTGAAAAGTGCCTAAATGGAAGTTGTATCTATCATGTTGTTGTAATATAATATTTCAGTACATAGCTGTCCCAAAAACTGAAAATAATGCAAAACTTCTTTAACCAGAGGGCTTGTACACCAAGTACAAGTGTTCAAAATAGGATTGGATGAGTTGACCATAAAGATAAAAAGATTTAAGAAAATCTAAAGATGTTAAGATAATATTTGCAAATATAGCATCAGTATTCCTACTATGTTTTAGAATAGATATGTACATTTCTGCACCCATCAAACACTTAATAAAAGATGGCTCCTCTAGGCAATTTGCAAACTATAGTTTCATCTAGATATATGTCAGTGTAAATCAGGAATCTTCAGTTCTCAGTTTTTCTAAACAAGTATGCCATAATCTTTCCTAGCCCTGTTTCCGTCAGACCCTCATAAATCCACCACATTGCACTGTCTTCTCAGAATGCAGTCAAATACACAAATATTTTAAAGGTATAGTGAAATACACATACTGCAAGTCTATCATTCTGGTAGGAGTTAGTAATTTCCTTCACCTGCTGTATATATTTCATTTTAAACATATCTTTAATAGACACCAACTAATCATGTTTAAAGGCTACCTCTTTATTATTGCCCTTTATCCTTAAACTGCTCTTTTCGTTGACCTTAATATATAAGGGGAGGATAGACAATCATTTCATATAAATGCTTATCTATATGGTTTTGGCTTTAAGATATTTAAGGTAGAACTAGTTGGACAAGGCATAATTATCATGTTCTTAATTTTCAAGTGCCAGTATTTAATGTATTTTTTGCAACCTTCCAACAATATGAGAAATATTAGTGGTCTTAAAATGCAGTGTTTGGATTTTTCCTAGTATTTATATATATATATTTTATACCTGAGAAAAATATAAAAACCATTATGACATTAAAAATGTTTAATCTTTTAAGACTAAAGTCATATATGAAATTTAGAATATAAAATTCCTTTTCTCCTAGAATTATAGTTTATAGTTTTGTATTTATTGAATGCATTCAGAGTCTCCCCTAGGATGTGAAATGTATGGAAATATATGTGCATTACTAAAGAAAGAACTAAATTTATTCTTTCCCCACATCATGCTCTTCTTTGCAGTAGAGGTTTTTAATTCAACACAGAGCTAGAATGAGATGGAGCCAATTTCCTGGTCTATATGTGTGACAAATGCTAAAAGTGGCACAAGATTAACAAATTAGTTGAAGTATATATCTTAAAAGATTTTTTTACTATGTTGCCAAATCAAAATGTAAGCTTTATTTTGAACTGAAGCTGTCTTTAGAGTTGAGTAATATATGAATCTTATATTTTCTTGTAATATAAGATGGAAAGATGGTATGTATGACAGAAAAAAACAGTAACCTGAAAAAAATATATTAATTGGCAAATACACAAAGGTTTTATAATGTGGAATTCAAATAATAGTTTTCCCTTAATACTAGTAGTTAGTTCCACTGTTTGGTGATTTCATTGGCTTTTTAATGGGATGCTTACTGTGGAAAGTCAGTTCTTTACCAAGCACATGCATTTATTTTACATATGAATACTGGCAAAGTGTTAACTACCTAAATATCACATCTTTATTCCTCAGCCATGTCAGATAGGAGGGTACAGATTAAAGTGAGTATAGAGAAATATACAGTATGGACATGTGTGTCATTACAGAAAGGTTTCTTTATGATGGTTTGAAATAAAAAGTATGGAACCTGACCTTTTTAGCTGACATAGTAATCACCTACTTGATATAATCCAGATATCTAACACCAAACAATAAAAACATCTGTGACAACAAAACCATGAAAAGCTTGTGGAATTATTAAAAAAAAAACCAAAACAAAACAAAACCAATGGCTATATTTAATAATCAGATAAGCCTGAATTGGTTTTCTCTTTACAAAAAACAAAAACAAAAAAACAAAAAAGCTTTTGCACTTTGCAAATGCTAGTTTAAAACGGCTATTAACTTGGACGTGAAAGCTTTTTAAGCTCTCCTCATGCATATGTTTTGGAGTTACCCCATACATTCTGCTTTTAGAACCTTGTCACAGTCCACCCGTTTTGCTTTTGCTTAAATTACGTCAAAATAAGAGCATTCTTTAAACAAATACATTCTTACTATATGTATCCAAATATAATATGCTTAACATTCAAGAGGAGCCATATTCAGGTTGCATGTCTCAGTCACCCAATCTCCCTTTCACATATCTGTTCATGTTGACAGACTATGTCATAATACATCAACAGAAAGATCAGCACAGAAGAACAAAAATTCATTGCCTGACAGCAAGAGGAAAACTGATTTCCACTATTAAATTAGCAAAAATATACCATTACTTCACTACCAATAAGGACACTGCAGTTAAAAGCATTCACCATATTATAATTCTGAATAAGCATCAGGGATTTTTTTTGTTTTAATAATCTTTACATACAAAAGGAGGGGGGTCTGCAGTGGGCTGGGGAGGGTTGAACTCAAGGATGTTTACATCCTAGAGAGTTAAGAATTGATTTCTGTCAAACTATTTGCCATTCTGGTTTGTCTCCTCTACTATTCTAAATATTAATTTAATTAAAGAAAGCTGAACAGAAAGCTTTGTTTTCTAATTATTTTCTAACAGAACCTCTCACTTAATAGTTCAAGGATGTATCTGACAAATGCTGTGTCTCGATAGAATACATCAGCTGCTTCATACCTTATAAAGTCTACCTATGAAAAGAAGTATTGAAGTTTTCTTATTGCTAGAGATATAATTTTTAATATAGTATGCTGTGCAGTGGTGTTTCAGTAGGAATTTAACAATACCTGGAATAAATAATGTCTTTTGCAGCCTGGGGCAACATCTGCCACTTATGCATTAATTCTGCCCCTGTTTGAACACTCTACAACATATGCACTTCTCTTTTGTCTGTTATCCTAGAGTTGTGTTATTCCCAAATATTGACATCATCTACTTTTATCAGCACTAACTGCTCTGAAGCTTCCTAGTCTCATGCTCAGCTCTATTTCTTTCTATTGATTATCTTCCTCACTCCAGCAGGTAGCTAGCCAGCGAGGCTGTCCTGAGAAATAGCTTCCAATGACTTTATACGCACAATTTACACGGAATTGTTTAAAGAAGATATTAGCCTCAATACAAATCAGTGAACCTCATTTAGTCAATACTGCACAATTCAGCTGTTGGCACCCTGTCACATGTTAGTCTTTAAAGTCAACTGCCATACCCAATCTGCACATTAGCCATAGTATTTAGTTTCATATTAAAATGAAGCTAGTTTTTCACTTTTCTTTTTGAAATCTCTTCAATATACTTTTTACATCACCTCATTGAACCATATGATAGTAATATAATTTTAAGTATAAAAAGCTGAGATTAAATGCTTGATTTTTGACAGTGTCCTTAAATATAATAAATTCAAAGGGAAATACTGTTAAGTTAAAATGGAGTGTTTTTCATTAAGTCCAATCAAATGGTAGACAACAAAGGATCTTTTATTTGAGAATATGAAGTGAAAATGAAAACCAGAAAACCTTTACTAAGAAAAGGTCTAGCTAAATTATGTTGGAAGGAGGTCTCCAGACTGAACCTGGGTGTTGCTTTTGCTAAAAGTGCATTAAACTAAGATGCAGTATGGGTGAATATTTTACATAGATGCAAAACCTAGCACTCTGGACTTGAGAATAAGGACTAGATACAGTGAAGTTAGAAATAAGTATAAAGAAAGATCACATGGGGGGGGGGAACCTACTGTAGCATCTAATCTGTTCTTTTATAATCATGACAAAGAAATGTTAGGAAAAGTAATGCTTCTCTCTTTTGTGTTCTATTGCAGTGCTCTAAAATTCTAACTGGGGCATTTGTATTAGAATAGTCTTTCCTTTTTTAACCTGTGACATTTAATGCTAAAATATCCATCATTTTTTTAAAAGAGAATGGAGAAACACAGATATACTTGTGTGTGTGCTTTAATACAGTGCTTAAGCAATGTGATAACTCTTCAGTTGCATTCAATTTGTATTAAATAAACTCCACTGCATTAAAGTACTTTAGCAGTTGTGTGCTGTCCATACTACAATTTACATGTACATCCATAGGCATCAGAGAAAGGATGTGTTGCTCTTAGCTTTGGAGCATAAATCTCTTTTTCCCCCCTGACTTTATTTGTCAAGAAGAAAGGGAAAAGAAGGTAAGAGTTATACCTTTCCAGTGATTTATAAAGTTTTAGAGAGAGAAACCTAATATATATTGCATATCAAAAATCATAGTTTTAATCTGTTTACAGGAGAAAAAGAAAGAAGTTTGGGAGTATGAAAAAAAATAACCTTATTTTTGAGCAGGTTATAGATGGGTCAGAAAACAGAAGAGCAAAAATGCAGAAGCATTATTTAATTCTTGATAATCTATCATCTGAATGTTATGATACATTTCCTATGGATAATCATAGATAGAGCAACTGAAAGTAAGTAGCTGGCTAAATACTAGGAATATAATTGATACCTGGCAATAGGTTTTACTCCTGATCTTGACTATTTGAATATAGAAGGTGCATTTTGCATGACCTTTGTTTCCTGCTCTTTTCCCTTTAAATATCCCTGAATGGAAGCTAAGGTTCTGAACCCAGGTAGAAGAGACATGCTGAAAGATGACCAGTCTAGCCTTCCTCATACATCTTCACTCGCACACACATGCACACACACATTTATTGCAACCTGACGCTCATAGAACAGCCTTTTCCCCTCTAAGATTCTACAGAGAACAATTCAGATACCAAAGGAAAAATATATGCAGTGAGAAGAGATATAACTGCATATGCAGGCAGCAAAAAGGCAGGTGTGGTATGGGAATTCCTAGTGTTTGTGTCTGCTGCTGTGTTTGTTGTTAAAGGGATTGAGAGCTATTTTCCATGGGTCTAAATTTGTTTAGTGTAAATACAAGTGGAAACAGAAATCTACCAGATATTGTTTGGTCTATTTACTTGGATAGTTTTGCTTAATTTAAAAAAAAAAAACTTTATGATGTCCTTCAGCTGCTCTCTACAAAGTATGTGTGTACGCATAAAGTATTATTTTGTTCCAGATGCATTCATGATTACTAACATAGCAGTAAATTCTTTGACTTTTTATTATCTAATGTGTTTTACATCTGAGAAAAAAATGTTTCTGTGCCTTCACTATTTTAAATGTACAATAATGTTTCTACTGTAACTTTTCCTGAGAAGAGATTAAAGAAACTGGGGAAAGTACATTAGTAGTTAATTCAGACATCTTCTAAAGATGTATGGCTAGAACTGTAGTGGAAACTACATGTAATGTGAAGTCCCATTTTTTAAAAACCTTAACTTTTAAAATTAACTTTCTATTTTTGTATGCTTCAATAATACTGTAAATGAGTAGATGATGGGTCACACAGTAACTTTTAGGAAGGGTTAGTGTATTCATTAGGAGAATGTATGGAACCTAAAAACTTATAAAATGGGATTTTGTAGCTGTTTCTGTAATAATTAAAAATATATTTTATCAATTTTACTTGTGTCTGTTTTTATTATGGCATGAAAAAATACAAAACTGCTTATCATTGCTTATTCTATTTATGGTCATCACTAAGGATGACATACTTACGTTATATTGTTTTTAATAGTACATATCATCTTTTTGATACTGGTTAAAAATAAGTAATGGTAATGCAGCTTGAAAATATCCCAAGGAAAAGGTTTGCAATCTTTAACACTGAGAAGGGAAAACCTTTTGAAACTACTTGTAGCTCTAACTTATGTGCTGTTTTGTTTCTTTTATGCATAAATTTCTACATTCAGGTGTAGTGTTTCTTTAATCAAACTCACTTTTTATCAAATACAAAGATACACAATAATAATTTTACTCAAGATAAGGTACAACTTTTATGTTGAGAATCTAATATTATAAACATCTAAGTGCAAAAATAATTGATTGATTAAATTATTATGTTCCCCCAAGAGCCTATATTAAGATCCCATTATTTGTTATGTATCAGTAGAATGTTGTTAGTTTCTCTAGTTGATTAACTTTTGATTAATGCTTAAATTTAATCTTAGACATATGTATGCTCTCTGATTTTTAGACAGATGTCAGTCAGCATTAGTTTAGCAATTTTTCATCAGAAAATAAAAAGCATGTTAAAAACCCTTCAACTAATATGGAAAATCTCCACAAGGTTATATCATTAAATGCTAATTATGTCCTTAAGATAAGTATTAACTGAGGGGAAAATATCAAACTGTTTATAAAGTATCTGAATCTAAATTAGATATAAAACTGCCTGAATGGTTTCCTGCTTTCTTAATTTGGCCTCCATAGATGTTTATGCAGTTCATTACATATGGTAAAACTATTAAAGATACATAATTGTTCTCCCAGTATAATAACTTTAGTTTGAAAGTCAATGAAATTATAAGGAAACTATTGTTTTAAGTCCAAAGTAAGCAGTCAAATTTATATATGTACTATATGTAAGTCTATTTCTATATATATACATGTAAGTGTGTGTGTGTGTGTGTGTGTGTGTGTGTGTGTAAACCATTTGAGAGAGAGGGAGAATAAATGCCTGTAAATAAAAATAGTATTGTCCTTCCAGAGAAACTCAACTTGACAACCCTCCTGCCACTAAGTTTGAGAGTTAAAGAGATCATACAGTGCAGGTGGTTCTATTTAAAGGGTCCAATCTTCCTGCCACTGAAGTCACTTGTAGTTGGCAGTGTTTTTTAATGGAAAGTTTTAGATATAACAACACTGATCAAAATCTTTTGAGCTTTGTTGCTGGAATCCTGGTCCCACAAACCTGAATTTAGTAGTCAGACTACCTTTTGGGAATTTAGAGCTAAATGATAAGCCAGATACATCAACCAAAGAGAATTCTGAAAAAAACTACTGAAGTGATAAAAAAAGTTGTACAATATGCTAATATACCTTCACCACAGAAAATCACATCAAACATTTTAAAAAGAAGACAATTATCCATAAAGGGGGAAAAAATTTAGAACCTTATTTGTAGACTTATTTACCTGCCCACTTGATTTTAGTTTGTTAATTTTTTTTGTTCTTCACACCTTCAGTCTTTGAATCAGAATTCTAAGAGGGTAGGACTTCTTTGTCTTACACAGATTTCAGTCATTGTAGATTTGGGTGAAGGGGTATTGTTCACATGAATGAAACAGTCCTCACATAAGAAAAACACTGATCGGAGCCAATAATAATTTACATAAACTATTTTAGTATATATAAAACTCAAGCATTTTGTAAACAGTGAAAGCACAATGGTCAAGTGCTTCTACCAAAACTTCTAACATTGAATATTATGTGGATATTGTTGCTTGGACTACACCTTACTATGTAACCTTTTAAAAACACTAAAAGGAGCCTCAGATGCATTGTTAAATTATGGCCTTCTCCCCTTCAAAGAAAACATAATGATTTCTAGATCATTTATAAATTTAAACTTTGGAATCTGTCAGTTGTATAAATTATCTTAGGTGCACTGTGCTATATCTTATTCAAACTGTACACAGTGCTATTGAAACAAATGTATTTAACTAGTTAATTAACTTTTGTGATAGTGCTCAGAAGGCTATACAAAAATCAGTAGTTCATCATTATCCTATAGAAAAATAATGTTTTTAGTTTACAGTGGTTCCATTAAGATACTGACTATGCATGGCTTAAGCATCTGTTTTGGTGGGGTGGGAAAGTAACCCTGACACACCCAAATTGTGATGTAAATACCTAAAAGTGATTAGTTCATTGTAAGTGCAAGAATGAAGATATTTTTCAGCCTTAAAACCCTCTATAAAAATGTAGACTTCAGTTGGTGATGAAAAAATGGAGCTGGACCTAAGAAAGTCTTTTTCCTTGCCTCCACAAAAGGCTTTGGGCCTAATTATTTTTAAGTATAATCCAGCCAACATCTTCTCATGCTTAGCTGCACTGAGTGACACTATTTGTGATGCCCAGTCTGCTGAAACTGAGCAGGTTGCTGTCAGTTTAAAAATGACTATAATAAAAGTGACCATGAAGATGGATCTTGTGATTTTGCGTTTCTAATCAGTCATCTGTGAAGAACACTTTTGCTTTGATTCAGCAGACTGGTGACAGCCATGATTGATAGTGCATAAGGATGAAAAAAGGTTATTAACTGTCTTCCTATTAAACTCAATGTATTACCCCTCTAGGTGCATCTCATACTTTAACTTAAAGTACTTACTCAGGTAAGGTCAAGAATGAACTCTATAAACACAGTATCCATCCTGTTGTAGATGAACAAGGGTCTCTAATGCTAAATTAAAAAAAAATTCAGCATTAAACCACATTTGAATGCCACAACCTTAATTAATTTGTCTAAAACAAAAATAATTATGTCTTATGCCAAATATATAGATATATACATATACTGTAGGACTGTGTAAGAAAGGAAGAAACATACTGCATATACAGATAATACAGTATACATAGCATTAGTTGCAACAATTCTAGAATAAATTTAAACTAATGTTAGGTGAACTAAAGAAATCTGGGATTGGGATGCTATGTATTACAGATTAACAGAAACATGTATTTAGAAACATTTTACCCCATCTATGGCATTAAGTATGGAGGGAGGGAGATGTTTAATAATTTATGAATATACAGTTTCATATAAGCAGTAACACCCTTCCAATGCTTTACTAGTAATTTTGCCCATATTTTAGCTATATTTTTAATAAGGTCTTGTGCTGATGAATATTGTGCCAAGTGATCTTGACAAAGATTTAGTCTAAATATAAAAGGCGAAGTATAACACACATTACATATGCTTTTAAATGCTTGATCAACACATATATTCCTAAAATGTTTCTAGTTTTCTAACCGTAATCCCGGGGAAATGACTGTTGTAAAGGGCTTTTAATACAAAACAGTACAACACGTTTCCTATATTCATTATTACAACTGATACCAGAAATCCACTGAAAGGGAAAAATGATCCATACTTTATTTGCATTTTATAACTATTTCAGACTGCTGGGATTTTTTTTCTGGGAGGAATTATTAACAAACATACCATGTGTTACTTTTTAAAATTAAAAATCTTACAAATAGAGCACTTTCATAAAGAAAGGGGTTGGGTTTTTTTAAATTTTAAAACATATTATGCATTTGAATGTTTTTCAGACACTCTTTAAATAGGTATGTGCTTCTAAACTTCTAACATAGGGTTCTCTCTTCAAACTGAATAAACCAAAAGATCAAAAAAACCAGTAATTCCAGCTGTAGTATATGTAGTCTTATCTAAAGGAATGTGCATACTTGCTTAACATAAACTATTACCACATTGCACTATATGTAGAATACCTGTATTGTATACAAAATCCCCAAAAGACTTTGTACAATTTCACTCTTGCCTTTCCAAGCATTTCAAAAGAATTTTAAATTTGGCTTTATAATGTTTTCTGATTTCCTTTTTAAATGATGGCAATTGTATTGCTAGCACTCATTTTAAAAGGGCACATATTATGGAGAAATACATGTGCTTACTCTAAAGCCAAAATGATTTTGAGGGGAAAAGTCCTGTATATATTTATCCTAGTACCTTGATTATGCCCTATTGCACTTTTGCATGCTAGAGTTTGCAACACAAGTATTCATCTTAATTTTTTCACATTATTGGTATATTTCAGTAGCTTTCCTTTAAAAAACAGAAAGCATTAAGATGCTTACATAGGATGTTAGAAAGAATACAGAGGATAAATGTAGTCTACCTCATATGGTGGTGTTTTCTCACAAGAAATATTAAAACAAGCCTCTATACAGTCTTTATTTCTGTAAACTGAGTTACCCTCAGGTGTGGACTTGGGAATATGCACCAATTTTCCCTTCAGTAACATTTCTGCTGTGTAATAAATTGCAATCCTGTTTTAGCCCTACATGGATTTACAACTGGCAAGCTTTCTTTCTGACAATTTGGGGTCACAGTGGATATAGGTGAACAATAATTTCCGGGGTGATAGAGATATTGATAGAATTTAGCAGCCTATGTTCCTGGGCAAATATTTGTATAACACACACTTCTTGATTGGGCTTTTAGTTAATGAGGCTTTCAGGTTATATTGTTTACCTTGTTTATGGATTGTATCGAACCAGTTCAATATTGTATTTGAACCATTCCAAATATTAATTCCATTCATTCTTGTATCTATACTGTTAAATGTTTAAAGATAAAAAAACCTATCATTCTTCCCTGAAATAGTTTTACAAATCTAACTCATCTAAACAAAGCAGAAATTTACAACTGTTGAAGGCTTAGTTCAAAAACTAGGTAGCATGTATTTAGTGTATCACAATTATACGAGATGAGTGACAAGATTTGAGTGTGTGTTTTGAGCCATGTGTATGTCCAGAGCAGGTGAAGCCATTTTACAGGACCTTGCACCTGCAGCATACAACCTAAGAGTAATGTGTGCTCCAGATAATGGGCCTGATCTAACTAGTGTTGAAGTCAATGGCTCCCACCGATTTCAGTGGGAATTGCTTGATCAAGTAGTAAATTTCAGAATTGGACCCACTGCATTTGCTTTACATGTATAAGCTGTATGGAAATGGCAAAACTAAACATAACTCTGCCCACGGGCAAAATAAAATGCTTCTGCAGCACCTTGATGAAATGAATCGGTTTCATTTCTTTCTCTGACCCCTCACAAGGCATATATTCTGCATTGTCAAAAACAATCAAAACACCTAGGGCCTGGAGCCTCCCCCCCCCCAAAAGAGAAGCTTTACTCAAAACCTAGAACATCAGTGGCACCGATGCCTTTTAAGGCACTTTGTATTCAGGAGCTGCTCCCCACTTTTCCGTGCACTTGCAGAAACCAAGGTACAGTGTCAGACAAGGTACAAGTTACCCATCCAGGGCCAAACAAGGGCCACACACATATAAGTGCATGCTACAGCTACCAGCATTTGAGTGAGGTTGTCCAGCCATCTAGACCCCACTCCCCACAACCAGGCTCTGCTGGGGGCAGAAAAACGCAGGTAGGTAAGTGGAGGATGCTAGCTGCCTTGTTTCTCCATAGCTGAGGTGACGGTGGAGGGGGAAAGGCTGAAGAGAACGAATACAGCAAAGCCTGCATCAGGCAACTCGGATCTGGGTCTGGGTCGTGTTGCTGTTTGGTGATGAGACTTCGCACCTGCTTGGGAAATCTGCGAGCACCAGACCCTTCTGCCCATTTTGGACACTGTCCCTCAGCAGCCCGGACCAGCCCCTGGGGAGGATGGGGGCTCGCTGCGTCCTGGAGGAGGGGGGAGCAAGGTGGGCCCCCGGCAGCTGCACTTTCTTCCTCCAGTACCTGCGCGCAGCTGCCGCCGCCGCCCGTCCCCGCCTCCCGCGCGCCTTGCTGCTGTCAGGCTTGCCAGTGATTTGCTAGGCTTGCCGGGGTTGCCATAGTGTTGACTTCTTGGCTCTTACAAAACTGCCCAATGGCTGCAGGATTGGGATTAAAGCGGGAAGAAGCAGCAGCCGCCTCATCCTTGGCAGCGGCAGCGGGAGGATCAGCAGGACAGCCGGCCCCCCGCGCGCAGCCCGCAGCCTGGGCAGGGGGCGCAGGGGAGCGGGAGGGCGCGGGGCTCCGCGCAGCAGGGGCAGGAGGAGCGGGGCGAGCCCGCAATCCCGGCAGAGCTGGGAAGGGCAGCGTGTCTCGGCGATCTGCCGGATTTCGCACTGCCCGCGCTAAAGAGGTGATTAACGAGGCGGGGCAAGGCAACTGGGACGCGGTATGGGAGACCTAGGTAGTGACACATCATCCCGGCCATAAGTTTGAAACCGAGTTACTTCCAGCGCAGGAGGAGCTGCACACTCGGCTCGTGTGTGCGGTGGGGGCGATAGAGGAGCCGGGGCTGAGGGACAGGGGAGAAACTTGCCAAGGGAAGAAATCTTTCTCTGGTAAGTGAGGAGGAGCAGGGGGGAGGTCTGATACAGACCCCCCGAAGGAAATGGTAACGTAGGAAATAAAAGGAGTCCCCCCCCACACACACACACACCCATCCACACACATACATACACACACGCTGCTGTTACACACGAGAAGGTAAACGGAGGTTACCAGGGAACAACGGGAAAAGGACTGTGAACATCCCAGACTAAAAGCACCACAAGTTTAGGCAGCGTTTCAAATCCCCACAGTGAGGAAAGTGCCTTCTCGTTTGGGGGCACTCGTCCTCTCTGGCGCCTGTGCGAGAGGGGGTGGGGGTGGATCAGTCTTAATATCCCCGGCCCAAACTGGGATGGAGAGAAAAGCAGCTAGGAAGAGGGGCTGGAGAGAAAAAAAAAGGTGGGCGCAGAAACCTGGTAGAGGGTGAGGAGAGTCGGGGAAGGGGAAAGGATCCAAGTGTAGGGGGGACCCACTGCACAGACAGAAGGAAGCAGCCACAGCAGGGAGGGGGAGGGAGTAAAAGTGAGGCAGAACAAGGAAGAGAGGTAAAGGAGAGGAAATAAAAGACTGGAGAAGGCGAGTGGTTGGATGCAGGGGGGACGATGAGACAGAGGATGAAGGAAAGAGCGGTAAAGTGGAAGGAGAGAGAGAGTGAAGGAGGGTCAGAGGGAGGGAAGTGGGGAGAGAAGGAAGGAGACAGAGGGAGGAGACAGGGAATGAAGTCCTCTAGGCTGGAGAAGGTGCAGCAGTGAGCGAGAGAGAGCTCACTCTGAGGGTTAGGTTAGATTTCCAGAGCTCTTAGAGCTCATCGACCAGCCCGCTGGAGTCACTATTCAACCCGAGTCCCAAACACACGCCTCACTAACTACTTTACAGCCACTTTCATTGATTTTCTTTATCAAATAAACATAATACCCGTTACAGCAACACTTCCTCTTCACGCAGCCAGAATGCCACAAGCTCTGATTGCTGCATTTCTCCGGATTGCAGTTTCCCCTTCCCAATATATTGTTTTATTTCACTTAAAATGGTCAAAATGTATACTATTGCTCGCGGATTTTTTCTGTAATCTGGGAAGAGCGCTATAGACTAGGTAAATCACTTGGATGGTAAGGTAAAGGTGACTCCCCCTCCCCCCCCCGAAAAAAAACAGCTGGGCGTGCAAACACAAATTAGTTCCCCCAATTTGCAATAGTGGCTGGTCCATTTACATATTTAGTTTTGCTAATAAATGGTATCACACTTTAAGGGACAACGTTTGCAGGGGACGCTGTCGCTTGAATAATAGAGAAAAAAATTAAAACAACTTTAGCACTTGCATCTAAGCTGTCAGTCCATCCATGCAGTTCAGTTTTAAAACTCGATTTCATTTTAACCGCCCCCCCCAAGTAGCCCCCTTCAAAAGCTGTTTTTGAACCAGGTTCTTCCATATATGTCAAAGGGCTGTTGAATTATTCATTATTATAATTACTATCATCATTGTCATTATCCCTTTCCATGTGGAAATAATTTTATTATCGTAATTTGATATCTGAAGAATTTCCTGAGAGTCGTTTGATAATCATTTTTTTCTAGTGAAAAGAAAAGTTTTGTTTATAAATGAGAGAGAAATATTTTAAATGCTTTTATGTTTGCTATAGATTTCCGTTTATCTAATCGATCGGAATGCCAATAAATCGATTAAAGGTTTAGTGTTTTACAAACAACCATTTTGTGCTTTTTGATTTTACGTTCAGAATGATTTTAATAAAGCTAATGCTTTCTCTGAGCGGTTGTTCCCCAAAAACCTAATATCCCATCATTTTTATTATTTACAATTGCAATTGAAAGTGTTCCTAATGAGAAAAATAAACACAAATAAAAGAAGGAACTAATCTGTTTAAATGACTTTGTGCCTGTGGTCAACATATTTAGGCAAAGCCCTTAAAATCTTGGTGAATTATATGCGATCATACAGTGATTGCGGAATATTAAATTAAACTTAGATAAATCCGCATTGAAGGAGGCAGCACCCAATCCTGAATTTATTTCCCATTTTCTATAACAGCATCACTGCGCTCCTCTCTTTGCAATGACAATGTGCCAAATCTAGGCATTTTGAAAACATTTTCCATATGCTTTAACTGGAGACTGATAGACAAAGAAGAAAAGGAGATGGTCTTTTTTCTCTTGAGGTATATTTCCTTTAACTTCTTCTCCAAGCTTTTCTGATCTTCATCATTTTTAAGCAAAAGTTTGAAAATCATTAGAGGGTTTTTTTTTCCTTTTCCATTTTTTTCCCTATCGCGTAATCAATTCCTGAAGTGTGGAGTTTCAGTTACGCTTTAATGCAGGACTATAGAACTATCATTTCTATACCTTGGCGGACAACGTTTTGGGGAGAGAGCACTGATTCATTTAGTTTTCGCTTGCTGCTTTTTGTAATTAAAGATGGTTTTAATTATACTTTTTGTAAGTCAGATCAGATGTGCTGCTTGCTTGCTGGACGGATTTTTTTCTTTTAACGGTGCTTTTAATTTATGTGTAGTTTTTACGGATAACACAGAGGTGGTGGCTTTTATTTAGCTGTAAAATCCACACTTTTTCTTTGAAAACTTGGCTCCTTGGGCGAAAATAACTTTTCCTGGTTGCTTTAAAATCGCTGTTTGTCGCAGAGGTAGTTTAGCATATTGTCTACACAACAAAGATTCCTGTTTTATTGGCAGTGAGGATTGTTGGATTTAGGTATAAATATTTCATAACTTTCTTGTCTCTACAATAAGATCGGTAGTTTTATTGGCTTTTTCTTTCTTTTTCTTTTTTTTTTCTTTTCTACCAGGATCGTTGTATTGTGGAGGTCCCTTTTTCCCTTTTCCGGATAGAATGTAACATTTTCCCCCTTGGATATATCACTGCTGGAAATATGCTCTTGGGCTTTCTTGAGGGGGTTGGGGGGTGTTGGTAAGCGGTCGTTTTCCTTGATTTGCATAAGAGCTAGTGAAGTGTCTGTGAAGTTGGTGAATTGCTATTGTTTGGGGCTAGTCCTGACTGTTTTTGTTTATAAACACTGGGGTGGTTGCCGGGAGGGGAGGGAGGTCAGCGCACTGTCAAAGCGCTGACCTCTGAAAGCCCAGAGGGCGCCTGGCTCCTTCACCCTCTCCTTTCTCTCTCTCTCCCTCTCTCCCTTTTCCTTTCCCTTCCCATCCAAGGCCAGGAGCTCAGGTTCAGGGCATTTAATCCCCGCGATCTGCCCAAGAAAGGAGCTGAAAAAGGGCTGTTCAGGCTCCGGAGGAAACGCCAGCACAGACTAAAACCTGGAAGGCTTTTATTTATAGTAAGGTCCGGGTGTGAGCCTTTGTGCAGCTCCAGCCAAAATAACAGCCACCACCACCACCAGAGCCAACCGGGCACTGCAGTCTTTAGCACACCAAAATCTTGTGGGGGATGCCTGTCCTGTCTGGATACTATTTTTCCCGAGACGCACTTTCCATAGGAGGCTGCTAGGATTTAGGGAGAGGGAGGTGGGGAGCATTTGGAGGCAATCTATGCTTGTTGTTTTATTTCTTTTTTTCCGGGCAGAACTGTAACTTTCCAGTAATCCGATTAGACTTTTCTATTTTTCTTTCCTTCTCCCGCCGTGTACTGGAATGCCTTGGGTTTGGGGGTTTGGAAATGAACCTGAGATGTATGCACATGATACCTGCGAAAAACCGAATTAATAATAAGGCACGAGCTTTTTTCTTTCTTTTTTCTTTTTTTTTTTTTTTTTGCTTCGGTGTCAGCTTCATCTCCACCAAAATGGTACAAGAGATCGCTATCAGGTTTAAGTCTGTTTTGAAAAGAAGTTGCTGAGTTAAACAAAAATGTTAGTTAACACACTGCCTTTGTCAAATAGCCCCCGGGAGGAGAAGAGACAACAAAAAAAGAGAGAGGAGGTGGGGGCTGGGGATCTGAAAGTGTCTGTAGCTCAGATAAAGGGTCTCTAACACTGAAATCTTGTAATACCTCGTTTCAAACTGAGCTCATCTATAGACTTAGGGAACGCAGTCAAAAGACACGGATCCTCTTTCCCCTTGGGCTGGGAGCTGAGGTCGGGGCTGGAGGGGAGGGACATTTATTAGGGAATTATGTCGGTTTATTAAAAAGCGGAGCGGCTGTGGCTGTAATTATGCAGATCCTCCTGCCCTGCGTGTCCGCAGCCCGGATTTGGAGAGTGAAGAGACTCGCCTGGCCAGGAGACCCGGTGTAAAAGTGCATGTGGTGGGGGCCGGATTTCTTTGTTGCAGCCAGAAGGGTCAGCGCCGGTCTCTGGCCCCCGCCAGCCCTGCTCTCCCAGCCTCAGAAGTTTCCGTGGGAGCTGAGGCTGGAGCGGGGGCAGGACAGGTTTGGGATCGGGTGCTTTTTTTTTTCCTTTTCCCTTTCCCTGTTTGAAATGTAACGTCACTTTCAGAGCTTTTGTGGTTTCAACAGGAGGCTTTAAAAATCCCAAAATGTGTAACGGTGCCCGGAGGAGAAGTTGGAGGGGAGGGGAGGGGGGGGGGGGTCCGCAGAGACCAGAGGAGAGGAGCTGAGAGGTTAGGCAGGAGTCTTTGGGGGCGATCAGCTGAGTGAGTGCGAGAGGGAGGAGAGAGGGGAGTGAGGAAGCCTGGCAGCCCGGGCCGAGCCGCTGGGGAGCCCGCTGGAAGCAGCGGCCAGCCCCCGGGTCCTCCTCGCTGCTGCTCGCCTGCCTCCCCCAGCCAGCGCCGCGCTCCCCTCTTATCACATCCCACAAACCTGCTGCCGCTGCCTCTCGGAATTAACCTTCTTCGATTTTTCCTAGCTACGTGGCGATCCCCGGGTTTCTTCTAAACTGTTAACATCCCGTAGTGCCTTTTTTTCCCTGATAGCTACTATTTTTAGGGAGAGGGAGAGGGGAGAGAGAGAGAGAGAGAGAGAGGAGACATAAAACGTTAGGAAGGACAGTAAACAGTGGTAGAAGAAAGCCTGGAAATGTGGACTCTCCTCTCGCAATTCCTGCCTTCAGTTCCCCCCCACCAACACACACCGCTTTGTTCCTTTAGCTGTAATTCAAGAACACTAGAAAAACCTCTATCCCCCTGTAAGAAGAGATAAAGGAAAAATCTGCAACAACAGAAAAGAATGACTTGACTGATCTGACGTTTGGTGTTTTGACATTAATGACATTAATGATATTGATGTTTCACCAGGAAAAAAAAGCACTAGGAATAAAGGAGGGGGGGCAGGCTTTAAAACTAAATTATCTTCGTTTCCTTATTCTTTTCTGACATTAAGTATACGTGTGTCTTCACTTGAATGTGAAATAGATGTATTGTTCTCAGGTGTTTCTTCATCAGAGTGTATTTAATTGTCTCCAGTCTTAGGAATGTTTTACCGTCCTTCAGACATGCACTTGAATGGACAATGCATCTTTCTAGCTCAGTCCCGTTCCGTCTGCAACTGAAGCCTGAAAGCCCTCTTTCCATCACCCCCCATCTGTTCCTAGAAATGGGTTTCAGAGATTTCATTTTCATTCTTTGTTTGCATCTTTCCTCTCGCCCCCCCCATAAACAACCATGCGGAATGTCGCTGGTTTCCTTCACACCTTAAAGAAGCCTTGCTCTCTGTCATCTACATACATATACATACGCTTACATACATGGCTTCCTCCCCCCCCACACAACTGATGAGTTGATGTAATGCTTAGGTGAGGTTTGCAAGGGAACAGAGTTACTCTCGAGAACCCAAAAGTGCCCCCGACTTCATTAAGTCCCAGTCTTGAAGCTTTCCCTGAAGTTTAAAGTGGGGTTTCTGTGGGTTTGAACAGTTTCCTTCCCTCCCCATTACTCTGACAGATTCCGCGGTTTGGAATAACTGTACTTCCAGACTGGGGAGGTGGGGTTTTTTGTTGTTGTTGTTTTGTTTTTTTTATGACGACAAATTTCTCCTCTAAATGATCAGGACCTTCACTGTGACCTTAAACATCTGCTTTTAGCAACTTGCTTCTCTGACACTGGCCTGTGCCTGTTCTGTCAGGGCAGTCCTAATTCATCATCAGGTGGGGATTTTCCTATTAGTGTTAGTTCCAGGATTTGCAAAATGCTCCCCTAGAATGCAAGGTTTAGAGGCCAGAGAGATGTATATTTATATCTTGTGGGGGGGGGAGTTAATGGGGGGGGGAAGGATTGTGATAAGCCTTTCTGTTGGTATTTGGTGCTTAAGGCCTAAGACAAGGTTTTGACGTGTATCCCAGGAAACACGAACTTCAAAGGCATGTCAGCTCTAAGGTTATGGTTCACCTGCGCAGAGTCCTTGGCATTGTAAATATCCCTTGTATTTAACTCTTACTTAGTGATCTTTGCTGGTGCACCCATTTCTGGAATAGCATTATTAAAAATCTGCACGTGTTCCTGCGGTGTGTTTGGATGCTCTTTGAATAGTCATGTTTTTATCTTCAGTGGGGGGGCTTTTACAGTAGGACTGTGTCTAGTTTTAGTTAATTATCTTTTAATGAAAGTGTCATTCATATTCGCATTTGCAGTATTAGGTGGATATAATTAGATTTTCAAATTAGGAGCCAGCTCCTTAAATCCCATACAGGAAAATATTTGTGGTAGATCCCCACTTATCATGATATCTGGACGTTTCCCCCTATTTTTCATCATGGTACTTTTTTGCCAAGAAAGGAGGATGGGTGATAAAATAATGTAGATAAAATATTAATCAAATATCAATCTTTGTCGAGAAGGTGGGAGATGGCGGGTGTATGTACATAATACACCCGGAATATGCAAAGATATTCTTTCCCTAGGCTGGTACTTGCTTCATTTTGTTAACGCTCTTGACTCTTGATATTTTACAGTTCTTTTTGCCTCTTCTTTTTTTTTTTTTAACTTTTGCTGATTTCTTCCACCAATTACATCCTAGATACCAGATCCTGAGTGTTTGCTTGATAGGTGTCTGCGGGAATGTGCACGTGTGTGTACACACACACACACACACACACACACACACACATATACATGCATATATATACACACAGATACATATATAAAATGTATACATGCATATTTGTGTGTGTACACACACATATATATACACAGACATATATAAAATGTATATATGTATATATGTCTGTGTATATATACACACACATACATATACGTGTGTACTTATATAATACATATACACACACATTACAATACGTATATAATGTAGTGTATATGTGCATGTGTATGTAAATAAATCCCCCTCTCTCTCTCAATAAGCAGATATTTCCGATCACAAATTCACTATCTTTCCCCCTTACGGGGACATTCCACATTCATTATCCCATATTTCTCCCTAAATCGCTATCAAAAGAAGAGAAAAGAAAAAAAAGGGGGGGGAGGAGAGAGAAAAAAACAAAACCTCTGTGGTGGAATAATTAATTTGCACCCGTTTCTTTTAAATTCCCGAGCAGTTAAAAGAGCAAGTCTTCTTCTCTCCCCCCCCCCTTTCTGTTTCTTAATTTTCCCCAGCCATCTACTTTGTGTGTCTGCGTGTGTGTGTCTGTGTTACTAATGAAGTTTGCAGACTTGTGTTTGTATCCGTGAGCTCCTTTCCTGCTGCCCCTTCTTCTCTGGGCTGGTTGTGCGGTTCCCGCAGCCCCTGCGAGCCCCCAGCAGCAGCGGCAGCTTCAGCTTCTCTAAGTCCGGGGCTGCGCGTCATTTGCAGTCTGGAGAATGTTGATCACCTCACTAATTACACCTCGCTCTCTCTCTCCTCTCCTCTCCCTCGCTCTCTCTCTCTCATTCCCAGAGTGCATATCGGGAATAGACACACAAAGACATGCGCACTCAACTTAATCAGCCATTTTTTTAAACAGGGCTAAAACGATAATAATTAGCAGAATAAAGACATATCGGATTTTCATTTCCTTTCCTCCTTTTCCCAACCCCTTCACAACCAAACAGCGAGACCGCGGTCGGCACATGCTTTAACAACTCCCGGACCCCAAAGGACCGCTCCATACCCCCCACTTCTTGCTCAATCATTTTGATTTTCACCCAATAAAGTTGGAGGATTATTTTTTTTTGATGACTATTTTTTTTTAATGAACCTTCTCTCGTTTACTTGGATGTGATCAGCTGTTAAGTAAATAAAGCAAAACACAAACAAAAAAAAGAGAAGCGAAGATCCAGTAGGAACTGCGAGGGGAAATGGAAAGTAAGTTTTTTCTTTAACTTTTATTGAGTAGTTTGTGTTAAATTTAGGTCGAGTATCGATTATCTTTCCAGGCTGATCTTGCACAATCTTTGATATTTCGCTCTCGCTCGCTCGCTCCCTCTCTCTCTCTCTCTCTCTCCCTCTCTCTCTCTGCCTCTTTCTCTCTCTCTCACATACACACACACACTCACACTCCCATCCCCAGATCCCATGTATCTCTCCCTCTCTCTCTCCCCCCTTTTTTTTCTGCCTCTTTCCCCATTTTTAGGTACAGTATTTGCTCTCATTTGGGGGAGGAGGGACAGCCTTTTCTCTCTCGCTCGCTCGTGATGATGATTTTTGCCTTGCT
The DNA here is from genome assembly GCF_052110815.1 of Crocodylus siamensis. NCBI lineage: Eukaryota > Metazoa > Chordata > Crocodylia > Crocodylidae > Crocodylus > Crocodylus siamensis. The sequence goes on from NC_143397.1 coordinate 204,860,132, forward strand.
TGCTTTAATTCTGGGGGGTTTCGGTTTTCTTGCTCGGGCTGGAACTTTTGGCTGAAGTGGCGGACCCCGCGCGCTGGGCGGCCGAGGTTTGGAGGAGGAGGAGGATGAGGAGGATTTATTTATTTTGCGGGGTTTTTTTTGGGGGGGGGGGCTTGTCAGTTTAGGCAAGATGTTACGGCTGTCAGAAGTCCTCGCCTGCAGGTCCCCTGCTAGTCCGCTCCCCTCGCTCGCAGCCTGATGCCTCCTCCCCCCCGCCCCCCCAAAAAGTTTGAGGTACATTTTTGGGGCGCAAATCCCTCCTCGCCCCCCTGCCCTCTCCGCACTTGGGCTGTGGAGGGGGCGCCCCGTGTGTGCGTCTTCCCCTCAGGTAGGTCCCCCCTCAGCCCGGCGGCGGCGGAGGCCGGCTGGCGGCGGGGATGTGGTGCCGGACGCTGCCTCCCCGGCAGCCGCCGCTTGGCCGCGGGGGGGAGGGGGCCGCACGGCGCCCCTGCCGCTGCCCCTGCCGCTGCCCAGCTGGGCGCGGAGGACGCCGCACTGTCCGGGCCGAGCAGCAGCGGGGCGAAGGCGGCTCCCCGCGCCACGATGAAGCACATCCCTCCCCGCACGGCGGCTCACTGCAGACGCGCCCCTGCTTCCCCGGGACCCCCCCCCCCCCCCCAAAAAAAAAAAAAAAAAGCCAATAAACTTTTTCCCATCCGATGCCAACTTGCGGCTGCTCGCGCCCTGCCCCCCCCCCGGCTGGCGTTTCTTTTGTTACCTGCGAGCGGGGCGGCCGGGGGGCTCTCTCCGCGGCTGCTGGGGGCACTGGCTCCAGCCGGGAGAGGAGGCGCAGCCATCGGGTTCAGCCTGCTTCACCTCGGCGCCGTCCCGAGGAGGCTTTAGCTCCCATTCAGTCACACACCCTCCTCCTCCTCCTCTTCCTCCTTAGGTACCAAGGCAGGGATCGCAAGCACGGCACCCCCCCTCCCCGCCAAAAAAAAAAAAACCCAACCAAAAGCCAACTTGCCAGCCTGAAGATGGTGGATTTACACTGAGCCACACACAGGCAGGGTCGCCCAGCCACAGCCTGCCCAGCTCGTGCTCTGACAGTTGCAGGTCCTCTGCTCCATGCCGTCCTCCTCTATTTTTTTTTTATCATAACCCCGGTCCGTTTTGAACCCAGGAGCGTATAGTTGGCCAAAGGAGGGAGAGAGAGAGAGAGAAAAAAAACCAGAGTGAGAGACAAGAGGGCTTTTTTTTTTCGCTTTTTTTTTTTTTTGGTTTTGTTTTTTAATTGTGCTCCCCTGGATTTGCAGTGCCTCACTTCCTGGGAGCGGTGCTGGAGTGGTTTACAGATCATAGGCAGTCTTATATTTTTGAGTTTGGTGGTGGATGGATGCAAGAGGTAGTGAGAAGCCTTTGCAGCCCTGCCTGTTGTTGGTTAGATTGAGGCAGAGACTTGGCTGCGATTGGGACACGACTGTGACATGGGCATCGATCGCTTCCATTGAGAGCAATGCAAAAACACAGCCTGGGTATGTAACACTCTCAGTGCCATCAACACTTGTTTTACTTTATATTTGCTGGCAAAACTGACAGAACAAGCCGAGGGCTTTTCTCTGAAATAAGGACAAACAATTGGATGGGAAGGTGCACAAAGAAGATGGTTAAAATAAACAGTGGGGGGGGGAGAGCCTTAATCATTATTACTTCACTTCCTATTCAACTGACTGTATTTAAGGAGTTTCTTTTTCTTCTCGAATGGGAGAGCCTCCTAAACTGACTGAAATAAAAAAAAATCAGGCAATCTACCTTGAGGGAATACCTGATAGTTTTCAAGGTTTGCGGTTTCAAGCGGCAGGAAGGCACACAAAAATAAAAGATGGCTAGCCAGCTGTTTTAACCTCTTGCACCTGGCTTCAGTGCCGGGGCTCATCAGGATTATTCAGTTATTCGTGCTATCTGTGCTTGAATATGTATAGTGTACGATCTAGAGATCCACACACTGCCTTGTAGCATCTCTTTATCCTCTGGTCATTGGCATTTTTTTGGAGGGGGGGAATTCTTCAACATAAACATGTATTCCATAGTTTTCATTTTTATGATAATGAATATAGAGGGTCAATGAAACATAGGGGGGAAAGTCATAAATCTGCAAAAGTGAAACCTACCCCAGGAACAAAGAAAGGTCAGGTAAACCATCTGTGTAAGTCACAGGGATAGTACCTGCTGTTTCGTTTATGCAGTGATACTTGTTTATTGTGCTCTGAAATGAAACTTATTTGCTAGACCAGGCTAAATCTAAAGGAAACCTTTCCAGAAACTGAAGGGCATGATTTGCATCTTTCATCAGAGAGGCACGTTTTTTTGTTCCTTCATTTTTTACTAGTTAAAGCTTATATTTTCAAGGATGCTGCACCAGCAAAAGATATAAAGGGGCCGAGAAAAATCACTGTTTAATATTGCAGAATTTACTGCTTCCATTCTGACCATGAGCCTAAATTTACACAATGAAATTTGATTATCTCTAATAACAATATTAGATCCTGCACTGGATGGATGAGAATTGAGGTGGTTTTGTTGATTGCAAGGGTTTAATGTTGCATTTCAGAATCTGATGTGGTTTAGCCTCCCTTCCATTAACTGGAAAACCCCTGAGGTTTTACAATTATTTCTTAAAGATAATACATTTAAGATTGCATTGGTAGGCTGAAGAAAAGTCATAAAGGCAAGAAGGGAAGCCCTTAATAACTCTTGAGATTCAGACATGTTCAGCAGTTAGATTGGCTCTGACTTCACCAAGGGTCGACAATGTGTCATTTCCATGAAGCCAAATTGCCCTCTGCCTATATGATATTAATGTGCAAATCAATATTTCAGGGATTAAATTTCCCTTCTTCATTTTTTATGGTTTCTACCTCAATAAGTCTCAAGTCTATTAGAAGAGGCTGGATGATTTAAAATCTTTCACTGCAGAATGGCTTGTCGTAGCCTTGTTTCACAGACCATTTTTGGATTTTCGTTGTAAAAGACTAAAGGCATTCCAAAGAAGTTGATAGTCAATGTAGGAACATGCTCAATATTGTAAAGCTCTTGTTCGATTAAGAGCTAAAAAGGTATTGAAAATATAATATATATGTTTATATAATATATATACATTCTACTGCTTTAAAAATATTGTGTTAATCACCTATTGATTTATTTCAAAATCAATTGAAGCTCCTTTCTTATTAGTGATTTGTTCAGCATTCTTCAGCATTGTTGTTAATTTTCTTAAACAGCATGCATGAATTAATCGGCTGTGAGAATGTGTCTTGGATTTTCTTTTAGGAATAGATTAAACTCAGACATATTTACTTCTTTAACTTAAGTGGTGTGAGCAGTTGAGACTTGATAAAAGAGTTAGGGTAGTATTTTCTGCACTTAGGATGCAGCCTTGTCTTAATGCAGCAAAGGGGCCTTTTACAAATATTGTATGATTTCTGCATAGAAGCTTATCAACAATGTTTGTTAAGGGTTTCTTTTTGAATATTCACAATCAGTTAAAAATGAAAATGGAGCTATCTGATGTGGAAGGAAACAATACATGACAGAAATTTCAGGTCGAAATATGAGGTTGTGACTTTATCACATAATCTTGGGAAGGCCCTACTGTCTATCATTTGGTGTTGTTTTATAGTCTTAGACCATCTGGACCAAGTTCCGCACAGCTGCATGAATTTCATATGTGATAGAACATTTTTTCCATTCAGTGTGAAATGTTCCTTCCTAAAAACGTACACCAGACTCGCTTAATTTAGTCTGCTAAAAGAAATGCACATGAAAAAGGACAAAAGGCTCTTTAATCTCTGCAAGCTGTTTGTTTTTCTTCAAGATTCCTGTCTGTTTGGGTTTGAAAAGTCATGTTTATTGAGGAGATGATTCTGAGGTGTGACATTAAAATAATATATGATTTTTGTGCTGGTTTCTGTTCTCCTACTTAATTTGCAGAACTACTTTTTATGCCTGTCAAAACACACAGTTAATCTATTCTTATTTACAATTAATCTCAATAAAATTAATCTTAACTATGCCTTAGTCAGTGGCTTAAAATATCTAATTATATTCAATTAACTGCTGTCATAGTAATTAACACTGCTTAATTGCCTCTGCATATATTTATGTAAAGCTCATTAGTTACTGCTTGCTCTTTTTTCCCTTTTCTCATTCCCATTTTTGTTGCTCTCAGCTCACTGACATAAAAACTCAGCCTAGTTTTTGACATTTCTGATCTTGAGAGATCTATGACAGTGACAGTAAATGATTTTGTAACCTGCTATTTGGGTAAATATCAGATTATTTGTATGCAGAAAAGATACTAGGGCTGGGTCTTTAAAGACCCTCCAAGCCCTTCCCCTCTTTCCCCCCTGCCCTAGCACAGACAAAAATATCCCAGGGGAGGTGCACCTAGGCCAAGGGTCAGGGAGGATCTAGTCAGGGAACTTCTGGAAGGACTGGATGTATTCAAATCAGCTGGTCCAGACCATCTCCATCCCAGAGTGCTGAGGGAATTAGCTGAGGCCACTGCGGGACCCCTGGCACGGCTTTACGAGCACTCATGGTGCTCTGGTGTGGTGCCAGAGGACTGGAAGAGGGCCAATGTGGTTCCCATCTTCAAAAAAGGGAGGAAGGAGGACCCGGGAAACTATAGGCCAGTTATTCTTACCTCGATCCTGGGTACGCTTTTTGAGAGACTTATTCTGGCACATATCCACAAGGGACCAGCAGGGGAGATTATGCTTAGGAGCAACCAACATGGGTTCATTAGCAGCAGGTCCTGTCAGACTAACCTGGTGGCCTTCTGCGACCAAGTCACCAAATCCTTAGATGCAGGGGTAGCAGTGGAAATAGTCTTTCTGGATTTTCAGAAGTCCTTCGACACTGTCTCTCACTCCGTTCTCATTAAGAAACTGGGGGACTGTGGTGTCGACACCCACACAGTCAAATGGGTCGCCAGCTGGCTGGAGGGCCGCACCCAGAGTGGTGGTGGCTGGGTCATTTTTGACCTGGAGGGATGTGGGCAGTGGAGTTCCGCAGGGCTTGGTCCTCGGGCCCGCACTGTTCAACATCTTCATCAGTGACTTGGACGAGGGGGGAAAAAGCACCCTGTTCAGATTTGCTGATGACACTAAGATGTGGGGGGATGTGGGCATGCTTGATGGGAGGAATAAGCTACAATCGGACCTAGACAGGTTACAGGGGTAGGTGGACGAGAATAGGATGGGATTCAACACCGACAAGTGCAATGTGCTGCACCTGGGGAGGAAGAACCAGCACCCTACCTACAGGTTGGGGAACTCCCTTCTCATCAGTGCAGAGGCAGAAAAGGATCTTGGAGTTATCATTGATGCCAAGATGAACATGGGCTGGCAGTGTGGGGATGCAGTCAGGAAGGCCAACCGCACCTTGTCATGCCTCCATAGATGCATCTCGAGCAGGTCCAGGGAGGTGAAGCTCCCCCTCTACGTGGCACTGGTCAGGCCGCAGCTGGAGTACTGTGTCCAGTTCTGGGCACCACACTTCAAGAGGGATGTGGACAACATGGAGCGGGTCCAGAGGAGGGCCACTCGCATGATCAAGGGGCAGCAGGGCAGGCCCTACGAGGAGAGGCTATGGGACCTGAACCTGTTCATCCTCCACAAGAGAAGGGGCCTGTTGCAAACTAGTCAGAGGAAACCAGCAGGCATTGGGGGAGTCCCTGTTTCCCCGAGCACTACCAGGAGTGACTAGAAATAATGGTCACAAGCTGACAGAGGATAAATTCAGATTAGACATCAGGAGGTGCTACTTCACTGTCAGGGTGGCTAGCAACTTCCAAGCGAAGTGGTGCTGGCTCCTACCCTGGGGGTCTTTCAGACAAGGCTTGACAATCACCTTGCTGGGGTCGTTTAACTCCAGTACTCTTTCCTGCCATGGCAGGGGGTCAGACTTGATGATCTGCTCAGGTCCCTTCTGACCCTACTAACTATGAAACTATGAAACTATTTTCTAGCCTTGTTGATAGAAATATGAGAAGCCAGGTTAAGCTTTGTGTTTACAAATGAAGAGCCTTTCTGCATTCTGCCTTGGGGCTGTACCCATAAGGCAGAATTTTCCTGCTTCAAAATCGTTCAAAGGGTTAAAGACTTGGCCAGGGTTCAAACTGAAAAGCGCCCAGGGAAAGTGCATGTGAATATGTACAAGTTTCATGTAATTAGTGCTTAATTATATTAACATATGCAAATTGTCAACTTAGGAGCTTGTTGAGCTGGCAAAGATCAGCCAGGCACAATTGCTGTATTGTTCTGAAACAATAATGGATTTCAAGTTGGATTGTGGAAACACATAACTAGCTATCTAATTTAACTCATACCATGGTGAAATTTCATTAGTCTCCATGGAGACTGGTTTAATTGTGCTGACTAATGTTCTGGGCTGCAGAATGTCCTAAAAAGAAAGCGTTGTTTGCCTAATCCACCTTACAATGACACTTGTTTGTACATGTTTCCCTTGTGTGAGAATTTGCATATGCAAATAAATAGTTTCTCTGCCCCATTTGTCATGGCTGTTCATTACCCATGAAGAGGACATTGTTACTAGGCTGTTACTGAGTCTCCCAAGACAGGATAGTGTCAACCAGTCCAGCCACATTCTTTCATAATTTGTTTCTGATTAATAGACCAGAGTGAGGCTCATTCTATTCAGGCCTCTGCAAAGGGAAGGTCAGTTCTGTCACTGAAAAGAGTTTCCGCAGCAACTGAAGTTTTTCTCTCTCTTCTCCCTTCCCCCTTTGCTTTGGCTAACATAATCATATTTAAAATAATGTATTCTTGCTCTAAGGAATACCTCTACTAATAATCTCTGGTTTCCTAAAGCAAATGATAGGAAAATAAAGGAGATTCTGGTATTGGAATATTAATCCTGTTTTTGACAGAAAGGTAAACTGATATAATTGCTTTTCAGTCGAAGGAATGGGGGTTTATACAAGTGTGAAAGCATCGGAAAAGGATTAGCATTTTTTTGCATAATGAAAAGCTCTGTTGAATAGGGCACTGAATGGTTGACTGAATGACTAAGATGAAAGGAAGATGAAAATGCAGGCTCCTCTTTCTTTATGCCTATGTTCAGCTCTCCCTAAAGTTATGTTTGTCCAAGACTTGAGAAAACAAGCAGAAGCTCAGATTTCAGCAACTTTATAAGATGCCCTGAGTTTCCATCATCATGTGAAGTAATACGTATGAGAACAGTGCAGTGATAAATACAGGTTTGTATGTAAAAGAGTTCTAGGAACATGACAGGCTAACCAAATATTGACTGTTGGGTATCAAGGATTCCCAGTACTTTGCTTGTGTGGGGGGAGCTATTTTAAAAGTTGCTAATGGAAATTATGCATCAATATGGAATCATAATTTAATCAAGTTTGGTATTTGAGGTAGTTGGATTCAGTCAATAGCTTTTTTAAATTATTGAACTTTTTCTCTTTGGAAAAAGATAATGAATTTGGACTTTATGTTGTGTGTTTAAGTGGTCTATAAACCTTGCCGTAGTGAGGGAATATTCTATTAATCCAAAACTTAAAATAGAGAAAATTGATTTAAGTAGAAATCAGGTTATGCCCATAATAAGCAGCATGTTAAGCATGAGTCCATCCATATGCTTGAACTTTTCAGTAGATTTACAGTAGATTCACTTGTTACTAGGGACTGGTCCCATTCAAACTGAAGGCAGTGATGGCTTCAGCTAGAGAAGGATCAGGTCCCATGTTAGGGCTGTAACTGGTTAGCTGTTGACAATGTGATCAGCGCTTCTAATTATGTTCTCTCAACAGTAATTAGGGCAGTTAAAATACCATAAGTGTCAAGCTACTTTTAAAAGTGGGAATTGCTTCTTTTGTACATATGTAAATCAAATGCAGTGTGGATAATTATTTATATTTATGCATATTAAATAGGTCCTTTTTCAGTTTTTAGGTCATCATAATTATTGATATAGAAACACCATAGAAAAGAGTTGATAGTTGCAGTATGTATTAAGCTTCTTTTGTTAGTTTGCAAACTTATATTTGTGTGTGTTTGTGTTTTACTTAACTGGGTGTTTTAAATAACTTTAAGAAACATATTTAAGAAATCATAAGTAAATACAGATAAATGAAATAAAGGTGTCAGTACAGTATGGAACTATTTGCAGCCAGAAGTGTTTGATCTTAGTTAAGTCACAAATTATCTTTACTTGTTTAAACAAAGTTAAAGAAATTCTATATGGTTTTGGAAATCTTTATTACCAACTTTTTTGAAATTCCTTAAAACTTCTTATAAGCCAACAAGAAGTGTACATAAAGGATAGTCTTTCAAAGTGGGAAGGGTGTATTCAGGCATTTCCCTAAGTAAAATGTGTTAATTTAAAAAATAAATTCATTTATATTTTAAAATATTGTTAACCAAGCACCATGTGTTGTAATTGGCAGTTTTCCAGCCACTGTAGAACTGGATAACACATGGGTTAATAATAACTTATGTGATGTCTGCATTCTTACTGAATGGGCAGAAACCCAGAGTATTTGCGTACTGAGATTTCAAGATTTTAGAGAATAAGATACAATGCAGAATATATTTATGTGAACTCGTAGACAGATGGGAGAAACAGAGAGACATGCATCTCTTGCCATTTGCTTTAGGTTTGCTATTATAAACACTTTTTGCGCTAATATTTGCAGATAGCTAGATGCACTGTCTTTTAGAGAGAAACTCTGTAGTCCTTACTCAGGCAAAACTCCTAATTGTTTGCCTGAGTAAGGACTGTGCTACTTGGCCTTTAATAAGGGTGTTTTCTAGCTGTTTTGTAGTTTTTTGTATAATGATACTTATGCTGTTACACCAGATACTCATTATAGTTACTGTTTTTCTAGGTTTCAAAACTTTGCTAGAAAAGTTTTTAACATGCTGAAATTTGGAGGTCCTATCTAGGAGGGACTTTTTCTTTTTAAATGAAATCTTCTTAAGGAATAGTTTAACCAAGTTTTATGAGTGAAATAAAAGTTTACCATTTAAAGACACTCTTTTATATACTTGCATTAGTCCAAGCCAGCTTTGAGTTTAGAAAATGACATTTAGAAAGAAATTTGTCTATAATTTATTTTATATGCTTTTGATAATTTTGAGAACAATTTTAAACCCACCTAGAAATTGGGATTTTTTTTTTTTGCAGGCAGACATAGCAAATGCTTATGGCTGTCACACAGACCTGATAGGCTGTACCAACTCTTAAGTAGGTGTTACGGTCTTTCAGGTCAATAGTTCACAAACTAAAGGCTATGTGTACATGATAGGCAATGGGGGCTCTGAAAACACAGACTTCCATGGTGTCTGCAATACATATTGCACCCAAACTATGACCTGCAAGACACACACCAAATGCTGCATTTAAACGGACAACTACCCTAACTTTAAAACAAAGAAAGGCTTAAACGTCTGTACTGATGCAAGTTTAAGCCATGCAAAACGGTCTGACTCTCCTCATTTGCCCCAAAGTAAATCAGGAATTGACTCAAATGAAGTAAATGACGTTATGTTGGTATGACAGTGGCATGAGTGACTAATGTGCAACTGATGTAAATGAGAGACAGATAAAGGCCATTGTCTCTAGCCTAAAACATCAGATCAAATCCTATATTAAAGATCTTTTCTTTCCTTTTTGCAACTTTAATACTACATTTTTTACATGTAGAAAAGTTATGACTGTGGTGACATGTATCATGAGGTGTTATTTCAACAGTTTCTCCAGATTTGCACTAGTGTAACCGAGATCAGAATCTCTCCCAGTTTAAGGAAACAAGAATCCAGTTCCCTAACCCTTTTTCTACTCTAAGAGAAAAGCTGTCATAGTTTGAGATTCTAAAGGTGTAAAGCAACTTCTTGCACAGAGACAGAAATGTTCTTCACGTTTCCCAAGTATTACACAGAAATTCCCACACAGAGCAACTTTTTAGTTTTTCCCTGTGTAAAGCATGGATCCACATACCCACTCTCAGATACTAATACTCCCTAAAAACCAGAGCTTTAAAATATTTACCTTCAAGTGTTTCACTGTTCTTTAAATATTTTGTTGTGATTGTTTTGTTTTTAAGCAGGAGCAAAGATATAGATTCTGTTCATTATTACAATATTGAGAGCATAACAAAGAAATACCTTAGCATTTTTAAAATAGAAGTGATGATTGCTATTTAAATAGCAAATGCCTCTCCAAAATCCCTGAATTCCTAAAAGAAAAAATAATCATTTTGCCCATCACAGATACAGCCATCTCTGGGGTAGAAAGTTTCACTCGCTACCTCAGCTGTATCACAAAGTTGCTTGGGACGGAAAGTTAAAGATACATTGTCCAACAGAAACAGCTTTATCAACTTAGATAGCCAAAATCTGGTTTCTCACCTGGCATTCAGTTAGTACACTGGGACAAACATTAAGAGTACAGAACTGGAAATGAACTCCAGGGTTATTGAGCCCCATCCCATGCTATCACAGGGACTGTGTAATATCAAGCTCCATTTTAAAAGCAGCTATGTTTTATATCCCTACAGCAGACACACTAGAAAGCTGACTGCCTGCATGGTTAGGAACCTTTTAATTTCTATCCTAAATTTATTCATATCCAATTTAAGCCCATTTGCTCATGTGCCAGTTTACCTGGCTTTACCTGGAAAGGTTCTTTTCCTTCCTGGGAAAAGAATACTTTAGCTATGGGTAAAAAGTGTAACTGGATTTTTAATATTCATAAAGGGTGAAGGCTTTGGATTTATAGATGTAGCATTACCCTGCCCTCTAATTCTGAGTTAGAACCTGATCCAAAACTCAACAAAGTTTATTGGAGTAGATATTCTCATTGACTTTGCTGAGAAAAAGTGCTATCTACTGAATCATCAAAAGCGCTTCATTCAAAACTTTTCCTTGAGAGTCTTCATGCTAGCTGAACAGAATAGGCCCAAATTGAATTAGTTTCTGAGATACAGGTGGTATGGTTGCAACTTTTCTTGAATAGGTTGAAAAGCTCCAAGATAAAGTGAAGTCTGCATATCAATATATAAATAGTGGTGACCGAACACAGCAGTAGTTTGGCTGTTACAGAGTAGAGACAAATCACATTGAGACTGTGACACATCCCAAGATACAGCCCACAAAATCAAAAATTAAGAGTTTAATTTCATGTTGAAACCTTATTCCACAGCAGATTGTTCCTCTGTACAGCAGTATGGGTCTGATACTGGTTGTTTGCATTATAGCCCAAACTCCTGTCCTTAGTGGGGTGAATTAATGATAATGTGTTCAGATTAGAGTTTGTAGCCCAAACTCTGAATTTAATGCTTTACATCCGTTTGTTTCACAACCTGATGGTTATTTGATAATAGTTTTCAAATAATGTAGCAGCTGTAATTTTAAATATTTTTATTCTACTTTTTGCTGTTGAAAAGCAATGCATTTACTCTTCGTACAGTAGACTTCTGATGAGTTTAATAATTAGTGAATGTTTTTGATTAAAGTCTATGTAATATAAATAAAAGCTGCCTTGTATAATGGTTTGTCTGGGAATTATTTAGGCTACACCGTGTAATAATATTTTATTAGTTGTAATTTATTTTCTAGGAAGATAAAGGGCAATTTTGAAGTTGTATGTTATACGCAGGAGTCTCATTAAGATAGGACAGTCCTGAATGTACATGTCTGAAAAGGTGGGATAATAGTTGCCCAGCAGGTGAAGACTTGAGAAAAAATGGGGTGGGTCATTTCTTTCCTGAAATGAGGGAGGGTGCAGATTAGGAACCATTAAGTTTGCCAGGAGCTGCTGGTCATAGAAGCCTGTTTAAGTGTTCACTGTCAACAAGGAAATCATGGGCAGCACTTAAAGTGGCTCACCTCTGATTTATTCATAAACCTCACACGAGCACTTGGCTTTGTTCTTGCTCTGGTAAGGGGGAACTGATGCCAATAAGAACAGGAATAAAGAGCTTCTTGCACGGTCCAAAAGTGAATAGCACTTTACCTCAAAGCATGACCTCCATTCCCAAGATCTGTTGTGTTACAGTTGACTCCGTCTGGATGTGTATTCTCAGATGAATTACTTGAAGAGGTTACAACAAATATATACTATGTAAACCCTCTAGATATACAAGAACTATGTAACTGGAACTTAGGTTCTAACTTGACAGCAGGGTTGAAGTATTCACAGTGAACTGAAAGATTTCTTTTTCAAAGACCTAATGTTAGTGTTTCTAGAACAAGTCAGAAAACAGTGTGGTTATGTGACTGAGAATCAGGTGAAAAATCTTGTTTGTAGAACACCATATTCTTTATGAGATTAATGTGAAAAATGCATATTGGTGATAAGAGTCCGACCAAAGAACAATACATGAAGCAGTTCTGAGACTCTCCGCTTCCCCTCGCCCCCAGGTGATTTAACTATTAGGCATATTTGAATGCTGTTGCTTTATTTATGTTTCTCTAAAAATGACAAAGTGGTGCTAGCAGTCCACCATGGGGGAAGGGACCTTTAGAAGACGGTCAACTGGCATGTTTGCACTGGGGCAGAGGTTGAGTACAGTTACTTAAATCCCCAGAGAAACATTTAGTTAATGCTAGTCTCTTTCTGATCCTGTCTGAGTCTGGTTTCCTTTCTGCTTTTAATGCAGTTTATTTGTTGTTATTTTAGGGTTCATATGTTTTAAAAATTACTTGCATTTTCACAACAAATTAAACAAAAGGAGTCATATTGGAAGATAGTGATGAGAGTTAATGATATGTCTTTAGATAAAGCAGTCCTCGTGTGCAATCTGATCACAGCCATCAGCTCATTTGTCATGGCTGAAGTGAAAATGTCAGGACCAATGAGTGTATGAGTGCTGAAGGGGGTGAAAGGGCTTTTGGAGGCACTTTTGTGCTGGGAGTGGGCCATAGCTTAGATGCAGCTCTAGGGAAATACTGGGATTAGCCAACTCTGTGCACAAATCCCTAGCATAACAGAATTAGTTGGGAAAATGAGGTTTGTTAGAAAAAAAACATTTCTGTAGAATTGCTCTAGGCTGCAGCCCAATAACTATGCAAAACAGTGAAGCATTTTATTAAAATAGTTTTAGTGATGTGAACATTTACACATTCCAGTACAAGCCATGCTTGGTAGCCAACATTTATAATAAAGCCCAATTTAATGCATTTTACATATGCACGTGTGTTTGTACAAACTTATTGGTGTATTTAGGTAAATATATACTAAAATCATGAGGTTTTTCTAATTTGAAAAGTAATTCAGATCTTAATTTTTAATATTCATTTGAAAATTTAAAGAAGACAATGCACTAGAAGATAATAGATTCCAACCATGCCAGTGAAATTAAATTGCACTGTTTGGTTCAAACACAAGCTAAGAGGGTCACCTCCCCCACTGCATTTCTTTAGCTAGAAGGTTTAATTCATCCTGCAGGAACGTAATTCCAATACTACATCAGACTAGTAGTCCATCAAGCTAGTATCCTTCCCCTGGCAGTGGTCAGTATATGATGTTTCTGAGGAAGAGGTAAAAACACCTGAGAAACATATATAGGATAATCTGCTGCATGCATCAGCTCACATCCTGGTTTGTAATAGAGATTATTTTAGCCCCTAAAGGGTGAAAGTTTAATATTTCTTATACAATTTGTTAGCATTCATTAAGCTAACTTTATATGTTCTCAAGAACTATATACATGTCCAATCTCTTTTTAAATCTTGCTAAGTTTATGACTTCAATGATTTCCTGTGGCAGTGAGTTCTATAGGCTAATTATGTATTGTTTGTGGAAAGTATTTCCCTACGTTAGCTTTGAATTTGCCACTTTTATTTAACTGAAAGTTCTCTAGTTCTGTGGTATTATAACCATACCTCCATTTAGTATATGGGCAAGTCCCTGGTAGATCTGACCCTTTGATATCCATTTGCAACCCCGTTTTGATATTCTGTTTACTTGAAATGGGGATCTTATTGGCAAGCCTATTGGGATGACAAAAAGAAGGAGAAATAGCTCAGACAGTTATGTAGCCTGCACCACTGAGGCTGAACAGCAGCAGATCGGGGGGGTAGTGGCTAGTGGGGAGGGTATGTCCAACAACTGCCTGAGTATTAGGAACAGTCAAACATCAGTTTGCCTGGCTGCTTTAGGGAAAGCGTAGTGGCTGCTGTTCTGGAGAGAGTATTTACCCATTTTACCCTTTCACCACCTTGGGGGATAGAAATTATTAGGCACTGTTGCTTTTTTAACTTCAGGGGACTCAAGATTCTTGCTGACTTGCACAGGGTTTAGCAGACTGCCAATTTGGGTTTGGGAGGAATTTTTCCTTCATACTATGCTGCTGCTGCTGCTGCTGCTGCTGCTGCTGCTGCTGCTGCTGCTAAGACTTTTTCATCTTCCTTTCGTATATTTAGCTAGGGTCAGCAGTAAAGGCTAGGTGCTTGGTATCAGTAGCAGTAGATCATGGACTGGGTGACTGCCACTAGGTCATGGCTAAATTAGACACCTTAGCATTGAGGTATGGTAGGGAGTAGCTTTGTTGTTTAGTGTATCCTGGGCTATTAGTATTTATATTTGTCACAATGTGTCCAACGGTATTCCCTTGTAATTGACACTGGGTGGTCTGAGTCTTAGTCTCTTATTTCCAAAACTTGAGCATGAGTTTGGTAGCAGGCAGAGCTAAAGCATATGCTGACTGTAGGAAGTGGAGAGAAATGGATGTGCAGAAGAGCCTTAGGCTGTGGCTCAGATACGAGGAAATCGTCTTTGGTAAGCCCAATATTTGTTGCATTGGGTTTGCAGCAAGAAAATGAAACCCTTTTTGTGGTCATAGGCGTCAGGCCTGTGGTCCTTCTGGGCCTTCACAGAGATATGAACATGGCCATAGGGACTAAAGATACCAGGTAACCTTTAGTCTGGTGTAGAAATTTGTAATAAAGTTGCAGCTACTGGCCTTTAAACCCCAATTGTTTGTTTATGGGTGTCATTCTGAATGGCAGCAGCAAAGTAATTTATTTGATCTAACTAGTACTTATCTTTGTTAGAAGCAGTCTACTGATTTCTCCATTTCATGTACAGTGAATTGTCCTCTTTCAGATAATGTACTTGTACAACCTTTTTTGTTTAATTCTATTGATTTACAGTGTTAAAGTGAAATATCTGATACCTGTTTCCACTACTTTGAGTATATGTAGTCAAAGGGGCTGATTAGTTTTTCCCCTCCCCCATAAGCCCTTTAGCTGTTTTAAATGTATAATTATCATTGCATGTCATTTGATAGCTGCACTAATTGCTGCCAACCATTGTCTGTTTGCACTTAATGCTGAAACCTGATCAACATGCTGCTTTGGTTGATGTTTGGTGGTAAACTTTAATTAACTCTTATTGCATTGAAGAAGAGCTCAGTCTCAGTGCTAACTAATCATTTACCTTCATTATGTCCTGACAGCTCCACTTGTTCCTGGTACTAATAGATACACCAGTCAGTAAATAAACCTGCAAGCCTTCATGCCTTGAAGTTGTTCCACATTGATATTTTGTTGCTTAAAGTATAACTGGGTAAAGATAATTATTTCAGTTAGTTTTGTATCTCTGCTTTTCCAGACACCAATCTCAAATTGCCTTTTTCATGCCAGACAATTTCATTTTAATAGTAACTGTAGATTTAAGATAACATTATTCCTTCAACATGGTTCCTATATACATGCATCTTTTGAATCAATATAATTAAGCTTGTCTCCTGTTGGAATTCTTGTAATTATTTTTCCTGAAATACTTTTCCTGTAATGATATTGAAGTTAAAGTAATCAGGTTACTGGCAGATCATGTAAAATTCAACTCAAAATTGCTGGCTGCTTGATTTTAATTTGTCTGACATCAAGTTTGTTTGAAAAGGGATAATATGTGGTTAAACCAAGGAGCTTATAATTATGGTTGACATTTGTTTGTTTATAATGAAATCTAATTAAAGTTCATACATTTTAAAACACAAAAGTTAATTACTGAATTGCTCACTTCACTTATGCACAGCAGTCAAATTAACTTGCAGTGCAAAAAATGACAAAAGACTATGCATAATAAAAACAAAATGCCCAGCTGATCTTGGCTATGCAAAACAAATTTGCCACTATATTATTCTAGTCATTAATAAGCCATTTATTTTTCCAAACTCCTTTTTTAAAACAAAACAAAACAAGTGTTTTCACTGATCATGCTGATTTTAATATGAAATACTATTTAAATGTTTAGTGTTCCTTACAGTGTTCATAGTTTTTCTTTTGTGGAATGCATAATTAGAAGTATCTTGTGCATTGTATCTAAAATGTACTCAAAGACTTACTCTGTATACTACTCCTTCATTAAGAGTCTTTCTGAAGAGTCTTTCTAAAGTTGGAGCATCACTAAGAGAACTGGAATGTTTGCTTGAATACCTGGCCTGTGATTACTTTTATAAAGATAATTACAGGATTGCTAGCCTTCAAGCAACGGGTTTTTTTGTTTGTTTGTTTCTTTTTAAAATAACCATAGCATTTATTGTCCAGTTGACTACGAAGATCATGACACCATATTGACTCCATAATTATTATATTTTAGTTTTGTCTTAAATTCTGAACATGCTAAGAGAGTGCATATAAAATGTAGCCATTCCATTTTTAATAAAAACAGAATATTTATGATAATTCACACACTTAAAAAGACTAGGTTGTTGTACAATAACACTTAATGTGTCCTGAGTTATATTTTAGGAAGGCAGAATTTAATGCTAAATCTTACAAAATGAGAAACACTTCTTTAATTTTTTGCAAATTTGTTTAAACAAGTCATTATTTTTGGGGTGTTTGACAGCAGGTGACAGATATAAGCAGTGTGATTTTAGTGAAGACAATGAGGATTCATTTTCTCTATAGTTCAATTTACTTCTGTGTGACTTAAAAATAATATATAATGGGTGCATCTACACATGTGCTTTAATGCAAAGAAGTCTATTTTACTGTGCATTAAAGCATCTCATAAAAA
The DNA here is from genome assembly GCF_052110815.1 of Crocodylus siamensis. Lineage (NCBI taxonomy): Eukaryota > Metazoa > Chordata > Crocodylia > Crocodylidae > Crocodylus > Crocodylus siamensis. The sequence goes on from NC_143397.1 coordinate 204,877,175, forward strand.
ACCCCATGCAATTATGCTCATGCGCAATAAAATAGGCTACTGCGCATTATGCATTGCTTAAAAACTGTGCACATTCATTACTAATGAAATGTGCATTAGGCAGCCTGATGCACATTTCTTTAATACCTCATGTTGTAGGTACTAAATTTAATGCGCATTAGAAAAAACACCTTAATGTATGTGTAGACACGCCCAGTGTAAACTCACATTGATCAGAGTTAAAGAGATTAAATTATGAAAGTTTTACAGATTGGTAGTGGACACGTAGACATAAACACAATAAACATGATTTATTAATTCCTAAAATGATTAATGCTGTGAATTTCTTGAAAGAAAGAAAGAATTTGAATTGGTTCCATAGCTAAGCCTTATGCTTAGCAGGATTATTAACTTGAACTTCCAAATCCAATAAGATTTTGGGGGGTGAAAAGGGAAAAAGCATGGGGGCTCTTTTCATTAATGACATGCTTGTAAAATTGTGTGCAATTTACATAACCTTTCCTAGTGTATATTGTGTGCCTTATAATACAGGACCTGATTGATTTGTAGATTAATATTTATTTAGTAAAGGAAAATCAAAGGGATTAAGCAGTCATCATTTTAACTCTAATCCTACTTTGCATAGATGAGACAAAGGATGGTGATTAATGCTTAAAACTTACTAGGTCACTATCTTTCAGATTTACCTTTCTCCTAAGAGAAAACAAGGGGGAAAGTTGGGATACACTCCTAGTATTGGCAGACAACATTTCACTAGGAAGACTTCAGCTGATGAGGCCATCCCTTCCCATTAATGAAGTAATCACTACAGAACCTCAGTGTCAGGTGGAATACTAGGAAAACAGTATCAAAGAGAGAATCAGAAAGAGATACTGCACATAATTACAGTTCATGTTCTTGTCTCACACCACTGCTAACTATTAATGTTTAGTTAGACCAAATATCTGCAAAATTGAAATCAAATTGATGGGCAATGGAATCACACTTTGTTTACAAGCATGGCATAAAAAGCAGGCCCATGTTGCATACAGACTATGACATCTTCCTGAAACAACAACAAAAGGGCCATATTATACTGTAGCGTGATCAAACTGAGATTGCTGATCTTGCTCAAAAAGGGGGGCAGCTGCAGTGGTTTCATTAAAGCTGTGGAAAGAAGACAGGAGAGTAAAGCAACAGTTCTTTACCATTATAATTAAATTAAAAATTCCAAAGCCTATACTAATGTTATTTGCATCATGTACTTTTCCCCATTGTTCTTCAATAAAGAATAGAAAAAAAATCCTATCTTGATGAAGAGGGAGAGCTCATCAGTCCAATGAGATTTCATTATAAAAGTTATAAAACCGTCTGGAATGACAGCTGATTTAGGCTTTGAGGAGAATAATAAAGGGAATAGAGGAAAAATAATCTGGTGAAATGTTCACCCAAGTTTGTCTTTTGCAAAATTACCATTTTTTTCGCTTTTAAATTTGCTGTTTTAAATGCATATTATATTTGGTTACATCCCTCTATTCAAACTTAATTACCTTCTCCCCTTTGTCGTGACATGGGCGGAAAGTTTTTGCCGTGTCAGGAGAGGTCGTCACACATTCTTTTGCAGTTCTCTTCATTAATTCCTTCTTGCAGAAGCATTTTCTATCGTGCTGGGAAGGTAGAAGGGTGTAATAGAAGAGCCCTGAAACATCAGCAGGAAGCTCTAAGCTGGTTAATGCAGTATAATTGTCTGGACATAGACTGGTCTTTGTTTGTGTGGTTCACTTCGAATCAGCTGTAATTAACTCCAGAGTGTTTCCAGATTGCCAGCAAAGAAAAATTACAGCTTTTCTGTTTTAAATTGGAAAGCTCACAAAGACATTAACTATGCAGATTGCTTTTACTTTGATATATTTCTATCCTGTAAGGAAAAAAGCTTATTTGGCTCTTCCCCCTCCCCTAAAATGTGCTTTCGTTAAGTTGTTTGATTTAGGGTCTATTAGAGTGTAATGGCTACTTAATAGTTTGGTCTGAGGAATATTTTCCTTTATATCTTCAACGCCCATAACACTGCATTTGTCTCAATTCTTATTATTTCTTTAGGTTTTTCCTTCACACACTGGACCCCAATTTCTGACAGTGGGGTAGATACATGTACAGTAACACATAATACTGTGTATCTTCTAAACTACACAGGCTAAACTGAAAGACACCCCCATGCCAGACAGATCCACATCCTATCTCCCTATCTCCCCACAGTTGTCAGCCTAAGGGGGAAAAAAACCCTACTGTAATTATAAAACTTTTGTACAGGTAGCATACCTGTATATGGATATTTCAAATGAGTGATTATGAGAAAATGAGTAATTTAAAATTCTCTTCAGTGCATGGTCAGCTAAATGCCTACCACACCCTGTTGAAAGGTACTGTGTACAGTAGTTTATAATTATGGATTCCAGCATGGGCTAAAATGAGGTAGCAGTTTGAGCAAGACTCTAGCTAATGCATCTAATAATATAGCGCTATACACAAAAGATCTGTCAGCAATTGATGCAAAAAAAGTCCAACCAAAATCTTTTTTTTTCTTTCTTCTGAATTTAACAATAAGGAATTTAAGCCTCAATGTGGCTTTAGCAACTAAAGAAAAGAAGCCCTTGGTGTCTGCATAATACCACTTTGATGGATTTTTTCATCAGTCCTCTGTACGTGGCAACAAATAAACAAGTATAATTATACTTGTGAAGGCCTATTCATTGCTTTGTCAGGATTAGATATATGTGCAGTTTTCACACTGAGCCTCTCTTTTGTCTTTGCCTAACTCACTATGACATATTGATAGAGGATTTGGTATGGGGAAAAGGCCACAGCAGAGACAGTGATGACCTTTTGGAAACTTGATATAATTCAAAGATTTTTATTTATTTTCTTTTTTTTTAGATTTTTTTTAAAACTTGTTTCCAAATTCTGTTGTAAATGGGCAACTTTTAACCCATTTTTAACAGAGTAAATAAAGAATCAGAGTGTTATGGGATGGCTAAAGAGCAGATGGGAATAAAAACAATAGGCTAAGAAGCCTCTTGGTCTTCTTTCCCAGCACTTAGCACAGTGGCTAACCTAGCATTCCTTTCCCATTATTCTATCCTCTTGATCAGATCACGTTCTTTTTAATCATTTCACAAACACTGTCTCACTGGACCGTAGAAGAGGGCTGGGACAATCTCAATTAAAAAACAGAGGTAAACTGGCATTTCTGATTCTTTGTTCTAATGGGAACTCTGCATTCTAAATGCAGAGGAATTCTCCTATTGTTCAGAAAGCACCCCCCTTTTCATTAGCAAATCTGGTTGTAGGTGGGTTTTTGTAATTTAGCAGAGCAGAGTTTAGAGAACGGTTTCTCCAGGAGGAAAGCAGAGGTTAGCAATTTAAGTTTTTCTGTACATTGGCCATTAGTTCTGAGAAAAGGATTTAGATGATCAAAGTCAGTGGCCTTGTGAATTACTGAAAGAACTTTAAATACTAAGCAGACCAGCAGGTATGTATTTCTGTGAGCTCAGCTGATAGCACGAGAGATTTGTTTTCTTGTGGATGTCTTTAGGGATATATATATATATAGAGAGAGAGAGAGACAGAGAGCAAGACAGATACCTAAATTATAAAATTAATGGATTTAAAAACAAAAGTATAGTGTAATGAACAGTTGAAATTGTAGTTAAGTTTGTAAAGTGGATTGAAACCTGTTATGTAGGTTTTTTTCTGAAATTAAAAAAACCTGTTTTGGTTCAGTAGTAGACTTTATGATTTTTTGACTTTTTCCTGTGGCTTTTTAAAACAACATTTATTTTTCATAGAAAGATCCATACAAAGAATAAAGTTTTTTTTTTTCAATATAGAAGATGTTACTACCTTTAAGAGCATGTATATTCAGTAATGCATTGCAGACAGCCAGTCAGTTATCTCAGGAATCTTTAATTCCTCTCAAGGTATAATGATTTCATCTAATTTACCTGATAACAAACATGGTCACAAAGACTGTAAACAGCTGAAATGCGAAAATATACATTATGGTTGCTGTGTGTTTTGCTCATCAGTTCAAAGAATTAGTATTTGTTTTAATTGGAGTGAAATGAACATTTGTTTATGCAATTGTGATCAGAAGGTTGATGTCATTGTTTAGATCTCTGATTAACGCTGAAATTATGTAAGGAGACCGATAGCTATAAATGTGCAGTTTATTTTAATATTTTTGAATAAATGCAACAGAAAACATATTATGACACTCATGTTGTGCTGTTTTGCTTTTGACTTTAGTTATGGAATGGTAAATTTAAAAGTCAAGCCTAGTCCTGGTAAATCTTCAAGATGGGAAATTACAGCAAAGCTATTCTGTGGGGGGTTG